>NC_138762.1:98947751-99540251 GCF_965113315.1 Podarcis vaucheri | reverse complement strand
GGGAACAGGAGTAGAAATTGTCCTAGGTCTGGAAACAAAATCAATTCAGCGAATGCCATCGATATTCACTGTTGTTGCTGTTTTCCGTCCGCAAATGACATGAAACTTAGTGATGTTTCCCTCCCTCCAATTCAGACTGCATTTCCTTTACATTGACATAAATGGGATGTCGTGCATTATATCAGGGTAGGTTTATGTGCTGGCATTAGAGTTCTTCAGGAAGCTTAGTTTTGATCATGTCGCTTAATCAGGAAAAGAGAAACAAATCTCAGGATAATTTTAGTATATTTAAATCTTGGGAAGGAAAACATTTTGGTGGAATTATTAGCTGTAATGAATATCCGTATGAGTTGACAATTACCTAATGCATTAAGTTCTTCCCCTCGCTCTTCCCTGAGAGTATTTGTGATCAGCGGTCCGTTTCTTGCAAAAGTAACTAGTCCAATTTTTTTGTTTCTTTGCTTTTCTCACAGAGGAAGAGACCTAGATGACCTCATCGCTGTAAATAACACTGCTCAGAAAAACAAAAGGCAATTCTTTTAAATTTTATCTCTCCTGCACTTTAGAAAATCTGTTACCTGTGGCTTGAGTTAAAAATGTAGGGTTTGTAGCCACCTAAGTTCTCCTCAGAGTATGAGTGGAATGAACAGACCTAAGTTAGTCATGGCCATTAATTTCAGTGGGTCTACCCTTGAGTAGAACTAACACTGGCTACATCCCACATATGTGTAGCTGTGAGCACATGGTTTCCATGCCCATGCAGCACTACTTCTGTATCAAATGCATGTCCAGAATTTTCCCTTCCTCCATGAGAGGGAACCTGGAAAAGGATAGCCTGGGAGGAGCAGGAAATGGGGCCTAGAAGATGGCAGTGATTGGAGACCAGGAGGATAGAAGCATGTGGAGTCCTGCAGGTCAGGAAAGAGTTCTGTGTGCATCATTGTGAACACGAAGCTCTGGAGTGGAGCACTCCTTCCTGTGAAGTCTGCAGGATGAGGGCAGTAGGCTGCTATGCTCCAAACGTTTAACTAAGCAAGCCTCTTCAAAAATGAATAAATGACTGATACATGGAATTAGGGCTTGGTGAGCTGTAGGCATGATTAGTGGGATGGTCGTAAGCACACTTACTTTCTAAGAAGTTACTGCAATAATGTGTAAGAACTTGGGACCAAGTCCTATTAGATACAGTAGGCTTTATGTCTTGATAAATAAACACAGGATCAGGCTATGGGACATGAAGTCAAATGTCTTGATTTGTAATGAAGGGGGCATATTTCTTCATAGCAGATCATGCTTCATACTTTTTGTCTGGTGCTTGAATCTGATATAAAAATTAAAACAGATCCTGCCTCACAGAAATCATTGATGACTTGATAAAGTAACATTCGTGTTTGCATTTTTTTAAAACGTCCAGTAAAACATCCAGTATTTTGTGGTCATCAGGCTCTGCTCTTTATCTTTGACAGGAGCCAAGAACTAGATGATCTCATTGTAGTAAAATCCTCTCCTGAGGATCAAAACAAAAAGAGGTGAGTCTTAAATCTTAGTTCTTATAACCATGGCAGTCCTGTAGAGGTTAATTCATGTCACTTGTTTATTAATTGAGAGGACGTGTTTATTGTGCATTTGTTCTGATTTGTTTGTGGGGAGGTCAGATGAAGCTTCAAGCCAATGTCATCCCACACTTTCCATTTCCTCACCAGTATGACTTGGTATGAGTATACAATGTTGCCTTTTCCCCTTCCTTTTTCCTTTCTCCATTCACCACTGCAGATGCTTCTCCGGGGTCTGATAAACCCCTTAGGCTGCTGGCTGTTTTTTTTTAATTAAATGAAGCCTTTGGTGGAATGGTGGCAAGGGTGAAACCTCTCTAACTTCAGAGTCAGCTCAAGCAAGAGTAGGACTGCAGCCAAAGATTGTATGTGAAGAATGAGCTCTGTTCTCTGCTCCCAGATCAGCCTCATTGCTTTAGATTGGAAGAACAGCAGAGAGGCCCTCTCTCAGGCTACATGTTCTGCATATAAAACAGTGCTTGGCACTGATGGCTATTCATTTAGCAGAGCTTAAGGCTCTGGCACAAAAACAACAGGCATTCAAAATAAAGGCAGAGTAGCCGGTGTTTGATGAATGCATTCCCTCTGAGAGTTTTCCCTCTTAAGTTCCCACCCTCCTCTTTCCCCTTTTAATATTTTAAATCCCGCTCCTTTGCTACATGCATAGTAGAAGAATAGAGATAAATCATGTGGTGCAGATAAATCATGGCTAGACTTCTTTTTTTTACTCCAACCTTGTCTTCCACAGGGCACCAGAGCAGGACCATGAATCTGCCAGTATTCCAGGTGGTCCGTCAGAAACGAACCATTTATACCAGGACACAAGAGGATCCAGGTACAGTATTCTTAAGCCAATAAATGGAGTGTTTTTCCTTTTCCCCCAGCTGCAAAAGGCTATCTCTCCTATAAACCCCTACCAAGGAAAATGTGTTAGAAGAAATTCAGCTTTCCCAGGCCAGCAACTCTTTCTGAGTACAGGTGGGGAAGTTCAATGTGGGTAAGACACACACGTAGCTTTGCCCGTCTGTAAATCTCAGGGAAGAGAAGCGTTCTGCATGTACAAACCACCCCCTTTATTTAAAAGAATTGCTTGGGCAAGCATCGGAGAACAAATTGCTTCTCTCAGAAACTCCCTTTTCCATAGTTCTTTCTGGCCACAGTATGAAGTCTTACCGTCTATTCTACCACCTTGGAACTCTGTATTCTTGCTTTGTTCCATTGAGTTTAGGATTGTATTCGCCCGTGATCCTACACAGAATTGTGATTTTTTTAAAAAACAACTTCTCTCCATCAGGTAAAACCTGAAACAGGAACAGCTTTCTAAACAAATATGTGTGCCCTGTGTTAAGTTACCATTTGTTAAACATCTGTCCGTATCAATCCAGTGTTTCAAAAATGTGGTCAAGACCAGGGCCTAAATAGTGAACAATGGAACCTGAAGTATTTTGCAGGTGGCATCATGAAGGTGACTGGAGAAAAGTTTCCCTTCCTTTCTCTTAATAAACCTGGGGCCATCCACTGAAATGGAATAGCAGGAGATTTGGGCCAGACAAATGGAATTGCAGTTCTTTACACCATGCAGTGTTAATTATGGAATTTGCTACCCAAGCTATGGTGATGTCCAGCAAGTTTAAAGGCTGAGGCAATGGCAACTAGTCACAGTGGTTATAAGCTACCCTCCAGCAACAGGGGTAGCCTGCCTCCAAACCCCAGTTGCTGAAAATAATACCAGGAGAGAGCTATTGTGTCCCTGTCCAACTAAATCAGGTTGGGCACTCTGAAACAGGGTGCTGGAACAAGACAGGCCTCTGGCTTGATGCATCAGGGATCTCTTGCTCTGTTCTTATGACATTGCTTTTTCTTACCGCTTTTGTATGTTTATTTTTAGAGAATGAAATTCTCCTCATTTTTTGTATGTGTTTCAGCTGTATTGCCTCAAGCAGTTACTCAAGTCCAAAGGACACAATTGTGTACACAAGGACATATGAGAATAGGTACCTGAAAAATACACGTCGTATTTTTCCAGAAATACTTCCTCGTGTACTAATTCCAAAAATAACAGTTTAAACATGATTTGTTTAAACACAAGCAATGTTATTTCCCCCCACCCCCAGCTATGGCATGGCTAATATTCTGGTTTCTTGAATGCATAGAATGAATGATAATCTAATACAATATATGGTTTTATGTCATCCCAGAATAAAATGTGAAATTAAATGCAAGTGATAAGGGATTAAAACAAAATGGCTGGATATATATTACCAGACTATAGCCACAGTACAATACACAGCTCAGCTCAGCTCAGCTCAGCTCATTGATTCCTATAGAGCTTTAGCGTGTCTAATGCTGGGATCTATGTGGAGATAGAGAGAGAAGGTATACATGCATGTAAACACCAGATAATAGTTAGGATTTATGGAGGAAGACATGCATTGACCCACAAAGATGAATGCAGTCATGTTTGTTGAACCCATCAGGGGTATCATAAATCTCCTGGTTTTGCTGGCCTGGCTGGGACTGCAAACATGTAAACAATGATTGCAGCATTTCTATTGACTCTTTTCTGGCCCTGCAATAAATTTCTGAGAGTCATAAATGAACAGTGTTGCAAAACATAAAATAGCACATTTTTATGTTTTCTTATTTCACCTTGTGCCTTATCTGTCTTCATTCTGCTGAATGGTTTCACATTTGACATCTCTATCTGACACTATTGTGTGCTTTTCTGTTATTTTAGAAATCCATTACTTCTAAAATATCAAGTGCTTAAGCATGCTCTTAAGATATAAGCCCCTTGGGGGCAAAATCCTCATTCTGCATGAGCCCTGCTGAATAATGGGAGCCATGCAAAAGCAAGTTTTGTGCCCTTTTCGTATAATGCAATACAAGTCTCATCTTGCCCTCCCCCCCCCAACTGTTCTTTTAAAACGGTTTCTTGTATATCTGTATATTTTTGAAGTCTGCCCTCAAGTCTCTGTGGACGGCTTTGATGTTGATTGATGATACACTCTTTGTCGGAGTGCAAACTTGAAAAGTATTTTTAAAAAAATAAAAAAAACAACCCTATTGTTCATCACTTGGTACATGTTCCTTGTATCACAGCAGATTTCCCCATGATGCTTATGAAGACAACATCCCTGGAAAATCTATCAAAACTGTTTACTCTACTTCTGATAGGTGGGTATATATACTGAACACTGTAGAATGAAGAAATATAGAGGAAGAAAGCAAAGAGAGAAACATCTATCTATCTCTTTTATCTATCATCTATTATTTGCTTTTCTGCTGCAGTTCTTCATTAGTAGATCCACATTAGTACAACTGTTGCGTTCAAAAAAGAATAAGAAAGCTTCTTTTCATATACTTCCCTTCCACTCCCTTCCAAGTTTCCTCTCTGTTCCCAAACTATCCACATTGTCTTGTTCTAAATTTTCCTCTCTCCTTCTCTTTATCTCATGTTGTAACTTACACTGCTGAATTATACTCATCTCGCTAGGTTCATTGTCTTAGTATAATACTTTTTCATATATTCTATAGATAACATCCAATCCTCTTTAAGTTCTTTTAAATCTCTGTTTCTTATTCTGTTAGTCATACCCGCTAGTTCCGCATGTTCCAGCAGTTTATGATGCCACTCCTCCTTTGTTGGAACTGCGTCTGTTCTCCACTTTTGTGCAAGTAAAATCCACATGGCCGCAGTTGCAATAGACTCACTTGCTGCTTCTTCTTTTGAGACTTCTGTTGTTATTATACCCAGAAGAGAAGCTTCTGGGTTTTTAGTAAAGGATCATTAAAACATTTTTTTTTTCAGTTCATTATGAATTCCCAGTAGTCTTTAATAACCCTACAAGGCCACCACATATGGTAGAATGTTCCTACTGTCTCTTTACATCAAAGTGAGAAACATCTTGTCCGTTTTGCCCCATACCCAAGTTTTTACACTTATTACTTTAAAATGTTGTCTTATTTTATTGTTGTTAGCCGCCCTGAGCCCGGCTTCGGCTGGGGATGGTGGGATATAAATAAAAAATTATTATTATTATTATTATTACCTGAAAGCTTTCCCCGTTCACATGTCCACATTATTCACTCGATTTCTCTACACTGTATGCTAGATTGCTAGCAGTAGAGTGGGTGAATTGATTTCACTGAAAAGGTATGACTATTAAGATGATGTCAGTGAATATGAAAATTTGTCTGTAGTGTTAGATTTGTGTCAGTCCATTCATACATTTAAGTTGTCGCTTGATGTTACTGCACCACAGCTACCGTTATCCCTAAACCATGGACCATGCTAGCTGGGGCTGATGGGTCAGATTCCATCAATTTCTGGAGGTCCACAGGTTCCCCATACCTGCCTTGGGAGATTCACTGTTTAGCAACAGCTCTTCCAAGTGATCTGTTTATCTGTGCTTTGGCTACCTTCCTGAATGAATGAGAACTGTGCAAGAGCTTAGCAGTGCAGTTATGCAGCTCCCCTTCATGGGCTTGCCCAGGTGACTTGCGCCTTATGCCTTCAGACAACCCAATCTTGAAACCGGTTCTAGCCTGCTCTTTGCACATCGAGCCATGGTGAGAAGGTCACAACTTCACGCAGGCATGGAAAAGTGAGAATATTTGCACAGTGAAACCTTCCAGTACTGTAGTATTCACTCAATGAATCCTGTTCTTATACAGGGCCGTTATTGAAAAAGAAATGTGCACTTACTGCCGGAAGCCCTTGGGCACAGACACAAAGATGATTCTTGATGCCTTGCAGATTTGCTGTCATGCAACTTGCTTCAAGGTAGGAACGTGTCTTTCACCCAACTGTTGTTAAATATGCATGGATTTGTAGTATGACGATTGTGAATTTTGATCAAAGCACCGGGTTTTAAATCAAATTAGAGAGCAACCCTAAGGTCCCTGGAAGGGCATCCCAAGGATGATAGGATAGGGCAGATCTCCCTCTTTGTCTCATGGAAAGGGAGGTCCACGGGTGGAAATATTCACTGCTCTTGCTGCTCTGCTATTGGTACTCTTATGGAGATGACAATGGAGTCATCATGGGACAGATTGGAGGAAGCACTCATAACAGCAGAGGGAATATACTAGCCCTGAAGCTGCTACACTGATTTTCCTTCTGTAGAATGTTAGCATCGGTGTGCAGTGAGGAAGGGGGAAAAACATGGGGATATGGCATTTAAACAGATCCTGCATTCTCCACATGACAGCCAAAGAATAAAGAAAACTATATTTGTACAGGGCAAAAACCCTGAGGCTGAATTTCTCTGAGATCTTAAGTTCAGTTGTACTGAAATGTTAGTGAGTCTTCCATGTTTTGCACACCATAACGTATATTAAAGATGACTCGCTATCAGGCATTTTCATAACACGGCTGCTGATTAGCTACTGGACTGGATTCAAGGTCTTGGTGTACAAAGCCTTGCAAAGCTTTGGGAACAAGATGCCTAAAAGATTGCATCATTTCCTGCATGCCCAGCTGGTCACTGTGCTCCGCAGTCAAACACATCCTGCAGATGCCACCTTGTCAGGAGGTGTGTCCTGCACAATGCTGAAGCTGGGCAGCACCTGCCCTTTGGAACTCCCTCCCACTTCGTATCAGGCAGGCACCTTCTCTGTTGTCTTTTTGGCACCAGCTAAAGGCGCTCACACTTTTTCAACAAGCTTTCTAAAGCTTTTATCCCGGTTGGTATCTGACTCAGAATTGATGAAATAAATAATAACAACTAAAGGTTTTTGTTTAACTCTGTGTGTTCCTAGTGCGAAATCTGCAAAGCACCTTTGGAAAACGTGAAGGCGGGAGATAGCATTTGGATTTATAAGAACACGGTGCATTGTGAACCATGCTATTCCAGAGTTAAATGTAAGTTGTACTGGAGGGCACCTGCTTGAAGGTTCAGTTGTTAACAACAACCAGGGAGGCATGGGGTTTTCAAAGTACCTCTGAAACACTTCAGTTCAGTTCCTGTTTATGGTGCTGTAGATTGCAGGATTTGGTGAATGCAGAACTCCAACATACATTTATTGAATGTCCAAATATATGTTTCCCTGCTTGATATTCACAACACCGGTAGGGAGAAAATTCAGTTCAGTTTGCGTGTAAAGAGAAATATATCAAACTTATGCTTTCTGAAACAACACGCAACCCAAGACACAGTTGCCCTTCTAAATTCACACTTATCCAAATTTTGTGATACCGTTCTCTAACCAAACAATGTTTACAAAATGCATATATTAGGTAAAAATGCACATTAAAATGAATGCATTAGTTAAGATAATATAGTAACATGCATTACTTTAGGGGGAATGGCTTGCAAAATTTGGGTACATTAGTCACAACTGTGCAAAAATGTGTGGATTAGGAGAAATTCCCAGTAAAAAGCTGGCAAAATGTCATGATAATTTTAAAGTGCAAACTGCTGAACTGAATTTAAGATTGGAAAAATGATAAACTGAGAGATCTGAACTGAGAGATCCTTCCATCCCTGAACACCAGTGAATGTTAAGAATCACATTTAAAAGACAATCAGTATCTGGAATACCTCAAATAATATGGAACTGAAATAGCTCTGTGTTTAGAGAAACTTAACACATTGGTCTGAAATGGTTGACTTGATAAGGCTGTGCACATTTTCAGTTTCTAATGGGCATTTTCTTTCCCTTACAGCATCATGGGCCTACTAATTTTGACTGAAGACAATTCAGGTTGATGGATCAGCTGCATGCGTTTATCTTTGAAAATCATATGCTTTTTTAGGATGAGTAAAGAACTCCAAGAATAATAATAAATGGTAGACATTTGAAGATGTGAAAAATGAAACTATAACACTACTTCTAAAAAGAAGGAAGCTCATGGTGGCTTCTGCCTAGAATATGTGTGTGTGTGTGTTATCAGTAAGTAAACAACGTCTAAGACTACAGTCCTCTGTCTGTTTACTTAGGAATGAGTCTCACTGAAAACAGCACAGCTTATTTTTCTGAGTAAACACTCATAGGATTGTAGTGAAAGTGTATCTTGGCTATTCTTGACTGTGGTTCCACTGGTTCCTGTTCATTCTGAAACAATTCACACACCCGTGCTTATAATCAGAATACTTGTGTCTGTAAATGAGTCATTATAGATCTAAGACAACATCTCAGCTCAGTGGGTCCAGTCCAGATAACTTGAGTTGTGTTTTAAGTCCCATGGGAATCAGTGGGTCAGAACCGAAATCATGAGACAGTTACCACATAAGGGCTTCCTCCCTTTCATCATTTTACTGCTATACTGAAAGTAATAGGAGCAGCACTAGGTGAGACAGAAGGTACAATATTGTTTGGGTATCTGTGTGTGAGTGGCACTCTTTCAATTGTGTCCAAAGCCTGCTGCCAAAACCAACCATCTTATTCAGCCTAATGGCCACATGGACAGGTCTGCATGTTGACCTTCTGCAGTTCCCAGGCAATTAAAAGAAAAGTAAATAAAGCAATGATGGATTGATCATGGGACAGATTGGGGACATCCACAGAATTCTACCATGCAACCACATCCTCTCCCCAGATACACAGAGGAGACGACAGTGGTCATGTCAACACAGTCTGCAGCATCACAAGCTAGATCAGGGGTTAGTAAACTATTTTCTTTCCAGGGCCACAGTTGCTCAGAGGTAATCTGTCAGGGGGCGGGGGGAGGTCACATTCCTGCAGGGAGCATGGGCAGAACCAATGATGGGCAGAGAGAGACAAAAATGTCCTGGGTTAACTAATCAAGAATAAAGACTGCTCTGCTTCTGTGGCTGTCTCAGAATTCCCAATCCTATTCCGCTCTACTAAGAAGTAAGCTCCACTGAGTTTAAGGGGGTTACTTTCAAATGAGTACAGAATTATTAATTATTATTATTATTATTATTCAACACAGTAATTGATACAGCTCCTGTTCTGGAAAGCAAGTGAAAGTAATTCCTTTTTGACATGGGTGCCCTATGCAAACCCATGGCAGCAGGGAAGGGGAGGTCTTTTCCTTAAGCCACACAACCAGGTCAAACATTTTTTTAAGACATCAATTTGTTGTTATCAAATTATTTTCCCCTTCCAATTGTACTGAACCTGCAATGAAAGGAAGCAGGAGGAAACACTTTTTAAAAAAAATCAGGGAAACAAACAGGAAGGCGGTCTAATGGGATGGCAGAAAGGGGTCGATTTCAGGAAGTGATGGAGTGCACAAAATGAGGTTGAGGGTTGTAGGTTGGGATAGAGGTCTTCCGGTAATCACTGGGCTGAGTAGGCAATGAATGAGTTATGCTTTAGGCAGGACCTCTACATGGAGTAGTATGGCAGCTGAAATAAATGCTAATGTGAGCTAATGTGGTGATTGTGAGAGAAGCAGCAGCAGGGACTGGACACCCTGGTGGATACATACATATATTTGGCTTGGAAAGTTTCAGCCCATCTCCATTAAAATCTACTGCAGATACAATGATCATGCAAACACTCATCTTCCACATATGAGAGATAAATATTCTAAGGATTGGGACTCAGCTTGCACTGTGTTTTATTTAAAACTCATGGATTTACAATTGTATAGAATTGTAAACATGAATTCTTTTCTCTCTTTTGTCAGTCTTAGTGCATGCAAACAGCTTAACTTCACTAGTGATAAAGAGTAGAGAAAGTTCGCTGTTATGTAGAACTTATTAAACTAAATATATAAAAGATTTTTAAAAATAAGATCCTGGTTGAATCCAGACATTCTGAGATAAACCATGGTTGTGATTAGAACAAAGGAGACTGTATGCTCTTGCTTCCATTTTTGATTAAGTGCAGCTTGTTTCATGTGAACCAGACAAATTGCCATGAACCTTAACTATTGTTTGTTTGAAACAAGCCAAATTAATAGAATGGGCTATGGAACTAGCTTTCCTTCACAGGCCATAGTTAAAATTAACCAAAGTTTAGGGTTTGGACAGAATGCTAAACCCTGGTGGTTCCAAAAATGGAAGTAAAGTTTTCCAGTTTCTCCATGATTGTTCTGGGGGTGGAAGTGTGTGAGCTTGAGGTTTATTGCGATGCAGCCATTAAAGTTACCATTTAGTGCATAGTAAAACCTATTTGTTCATATACAATCCTAAAAATAATCCACATAGAACAGTGTTTCAGTGACATTGGAAAAAGAAGTGGTTGTACAGTTATTTTATTTGTTACTTGTCTCTCATATCAATGTTGTTTGAAATTGATTTTCCCCTGCCTGAATCTTTCCAATAAAGATTACTAAAGATCAAGTGTGACTAGGGAATAATACATTTTTCAAAGGAAGCGCCGAATTTCAAAGTATGTACATAACAGACTGCTCTGGGGAGATTTATCAGCAGTGGGGAAGGAGGAAAAGCCAATTAGAAGCTCTTTTCAAAGTGAAATATAATTCTACAAGGATGGGTAAAAATAGTCAGAATACCGAAAACCACACCAGAAGGTGATATTTTATTATATGTACTTTGCTGAACACAGTCTACCAGGCATGCATTGTGTTCTGTCAGGCAGAGATACCTTTTCAGAGATTTCCCTGCCTCTCTATTTAAGAAATGTTGTCATTCCTCAGGACCGCAGCCATTTCTGGACAACTTAGGCCACAGCAGGTCTGCATTGCTGGGCTGTTCCCAGCACTTCACTGAACTCAAACACTGATGTCCACAGACAATGTATGGAAACCCCAAGCATTCAAATCTCAATGCCTGTAGACTTTCCATGCAAGCTGGAAATTTGTGCCACTGGAGTTCAGGGGCGCCGACTTATAAAAAATATTGGGGGGGCCCATACCGGGGTCCTGCCGCTGGTTCACTTGGGTAGCCGGGAGAACGCAGTTCGAGGTGGCGGTGTTGGGGAGAGACCCTCGCTCAGGGCGCCACGAGACTTGGCGGCCGGCGGCCTATCTGGGGGGTTTTGGAGCGTATTTCGGCGGAGCGATTGGGGAGGAGGGGGCTTGTTGCCGGATTCTTCAGCTGAGCCGGAGATCCGCTGCTTGGGGTCCCTGGGCCGAGTTGTGAGCACGGCCTGCTGAAGGGAGATCCAGCCGATTGCGCGACGGGGACGGCCGGGGCTCTCCGGCTAGGGCGCGGGGCTGGCTGGCTGGCTGGCTGGCGAGGGAGCAGGTGGGGAGGAGGCGGGGGTCCTCACTCTCTTAGGAAACGCACCCGCGCGCCCGATTGCCACGAAGTCCGAAGGGTGTGTGTGTGGAATTAAAAAGCAAAAACGAGATACGGGCAGGGCAGGCAAAGAGTTTTCTGCAAGAGGATGGAGGGCAGGTTGAAGAGAAAATCACTCAGGATGAGACAGTCAAATCAGCCATGATAAAATGGGCTCAGGATATTGGGTATAACATCATGTTTGAGGACTGGGAAAGGTTATGGACCACCGGAATGAAATTCACGGCATGTAATGCCTTGAAGGAAAATATTATGAAAATGATTTATAGGTGGTACATGACCCCAGTCAAGCTTGCAAAAATATATCACCTGTCTGATAATAAATGTTGGAAATGTAAGGAGGCTGAAGGGACATTCTTTCACCTCTGGTGGACTTGTCCAAAAGTGAAGGCCTTCTGGGAAATGATCTATAATGAGTTAAAAAAGGTATTTAAGTATACCTTTCCCAAGAAACCAGAGGCCTTCCTCTTGGGCATTGTTGGCCAGAAAGTGTTAAAGAAGGATAGAACTTTCTTTATGTATGCAACTACAGCAGCAAGAATACTTATCGCAAAATATTGGAAGACACAAGATTTGCCCACACTGGAAGAGTGGCAGACGCAATTGATGGACTACATGGAACTGGCTGAAATGACTGGCAGAATCCGAGATTTGGGAGAAGAAACAACGGAAGAGGACTGGAAAAAATTTAAGGACTATTTACAAAAACAATATAAGTTGTATGAATGTTAAAAATTTACACGATTCGGAAACTATAGCTTCAGCAATTAGATTTGGGAAACAGGAAATTATATTTTAAGTAAGAAAAGGTCAAAATCTAAGGTAATACTATGTTTAATTTAAGATATAAGTAACTGATGAAAAGTATGTTAAATTTAGAGGTATAGTATTTGAAAAGTACAAAATAAGGTACGAAACAAGGTAATAATTTGCTGATATCTTTATTATAAAGAATGCAGGGTAAGGGAGATGCGAGGAAGTCCAGTTAGTTATATAAAAATGTGTTGAATGGTTGGTTTTCTTTTCTTCTTTTTCTTTTTTTCTTTTTCTTGTTCTTTTACTTTTTTCTTCAGTGTATGTTTCTAACTTTGTATTTGAAAACTTAATAAAATATTTATTAAAAAAAAGAAGAGAAAATCCTTTCGCTTTTCTGGGGCGCAGGGAAGTCTCAGAGCCGGAGGTTGGGGAAGGGACCCCCTTTGCTCTGCCCTCTTCTCCCGTCTTAGATTTGCATGGGGGTCCCCGCCCGAGCTTGCCTGGCCACCGGGCCACACAAGGGCCGCGCTCTACGCGGCACACCTTGCTAGCCGCGCAGCTGTCCTCCGCGGCTGTGGAGGGGCCCTGCGCCGGTGCCCAGCCCCTCTGGGCGCCCGCTGCGCTGCCAATGACAAGCGGGCGACGTTGCGGGCGGGGAAGGCGTCGCTTTCTTTCCCGATCCTTCATCCTCCCAGTCTTCCAGCCCTTTTTTGGGTTGGAAGCTCGTCTCGTTCGCCCTTCTCCTTTCTTCACCCTGCGCGCAATTTTCCTCCCTCGTCTCCCTCCCCATTTCTCCTTCCTTCCTTCCTTCCTTCCTTCCTTCCTTCCTTCCTGATGGGCTTGGGCTCGGGCTCAGGCTCGGGCTTCGGGTCGGGCTCGGGCTCAGGCTCGGGCTCCGGGTCGGGCTCAGGCTCGGGCTCGGGCTCGGGCAGCCACAGCGTCGGCGGTGTTGGCGATCGGCGGCGCGGGGGGATGGCCCTCCCGGAGGAGCCGGGGCTGCTCAATGGGGTTGCCAAGGAGACAGGCCGGCCGCCCCCCGCCCCCCGCCCGGCGCCCCCCGCCGCACCGGTGCCCGTTATTGAGCTGGTGCGCGCCGGGCGCCCTATAAAAGCCGCGGACGCGCCCACCGCCGCCCGAGATTATTGGGGGGGCTGAGCCCCCCCAAACGAATTTTTGAGGGGGCTCGGGCCCCCTCAGGCCCCATGGAGTCGGCGCCTATGCTGGAGTTCTAGTTATTGTGGAAGACTATGCATGCTCCCTGCTCAGTGTGTGGATGTCAGGGAGAGCAGCCCCTTCAATGTGTGTAGCCTCTTACATGCAATTTACACAAGCACCTTTCCTAACTGATTCTACGTTGCACGGCTTCTAAGCATGGCTAATTGGTTACGTCAAAAATCACATACTGTGTAGGACCTAACACACTGTAAGCCTTTCTCCCCCTAGCAATAAAAATCTCTCTCTAAAGCCTGATCTCAACTGGATGACATTTTATTTTGGCATCCTTGGTGAATGTAGGCTTTGGAGGAGAGCTGCATCCAGTGTTTTCACTAGGCCATTGAGAAAGAACGTGAGCTCTTTTGCCCTTCGAGTGATTCAAAAATTAAAGATGTTTGGGAGCATCTGTTCTGCAAGGTTTTGATCAAAGACCATCGACACCATAAGCCGGCTATGGCTTGTTTTTCCACAAGAACACAGCAAGGCATGAACAATAAGGGCTGGTTCACACTTACGAATCCTTGCTAAGCAGCTGTGTTAACTGCACCATGTTGTGTTTTATTGCTCTTATTATAGGTTATCTAATAACTGAGCCATGAAATAAAGGATGCTTTAATGGATTCTGGAATGTATAACATTATAGGATGGGATAGTGATACACAATCTCTTATTTAAAACAAAAACAAAAAAAATGGGGGGGGGTATCATTTCAATGCTGATGTAAAAAAACCCCCACAACCCAGGAGTTCTTTTTACATCTGTTTTACATATCACTTGCCTTGAGGCTTTCATTTTTCTTTGGATGTTTTTATGATGGAGTCCTCAAAGGAATGGTTTGCTGGCAGCTGTTTTAACGAATGGTTTTTCTTCAATAACAGATTAAATTAGCCACATTGAAGAATGCTCTCATAAATTATAGGGATATCTGTGACTCATCAAGTCCATTTTCCCATTCACATAATGAAACTACTTCTTTATTTTACTAATCAAGGCACCATTCCTAAAGGAAAGGAATCAATCAGAACAGAAAAAAGGCCATTCGTTTTTCCACTCTCTCCCCTGCCTGGGTTTTTCCTGTGTGGAGAAAGGATGGTCCTAACTTCAAAAAAGCAGGGCATGGTTCTACACTACTCAAGCATTCATTTGTGAAGCTGGTGTTGGTGATGAAGTTATTCTATATGCTAGGTTTTATGTGTTGCATGTTTGGCCCATTGTGGCATTTTGTGCTTCGTACGTTGGGTGTGTCTGTCTTTATTCTATTTGCTTTGGAAGAGCTCAGGCTGGTATATGTCAGACTAAACCAAATTCTGTCCTCTCACAAATCCAGTGAGGCAGTGGCGTAGCGTGGGTTGTCAGCACCCGGGGCAAGGCAAGTAATTTGCGCCCCCTAACCCGTGGATTTGCGCCCCCTAACCCTAACCCCCAGATGTTGCACCCGGTGCGGTCGGGCCCCCCTGCACCCCCCACGCTACGCCACTGCAGTGAGGCAGTAGATGCTGCGAAACAGTGACTAGCTAAGGTCACCCAATGAGCTTCACAACCTGACTGAGGCCAAGAGACCTGAGGCAGAACAAGATGTTGTTTTGCCAAATGCAATAGTTCTTTTGGATTTGGGGCAGTAACGCCTCTAGCGGAAAGAGGTTCAGTGCTTTTATTAAGTAGCAGGCTTGAATACATAATAAAAAGCAGTGGAGCAGTTGTTAAGCAGAATAACATAGCACAAGCAAGAGAGATTACTTCCCCCTCCTGTTATGTCAAAAGGTCAGGCCCCATCAGGGAACTGTGTATACCTTAGACCAAATGCCTCACACCTGTTCCGTAAGTTATTGGGAGGGTGTGAAGGATGTTACATCACCTGCCAGGTGTAATAGGCTAATAGGGGCCAGCATGGTTAATAAATTCTGCAGCTGTGCTACTTCTGACAGGCATATCAGCCTTCAGCCCCCATACTGCCAGCACTTACTCCTGAAGCTCAAACAGCCAATCAAGACAATAAAGCAAACCAACTCACTGAGGAAACAAACCGTCATTAAAGGGACATTATGGAGTTATATTGTCAAATCCCAAACTACCCATTAAGCAACACATAAGTGTCCATAATGATAGATACATTCGCAATAATCGAATAGCAAGAATGCAAGATTATGCATTATTTAAATATGGCGTAACATACGGGTTGGTTTTATTAAGGACATGGTGATAATAAATAAATATTGAAATAATGAGAACATTTGAGTCCCGCCATTGCCACCACACCTCTCAGGATATGCTGAATAGATTCTTTCGCCCTATGAGAACTGATCCCAGATAGGATAGAAAAGGAAAAGGCTAGACGGTGAATGCATACAAAGGTCCAGCTATGGGCAATCTGAACTCATTGGATAACTTTGGCTCATGGGTTGAAGGTTCCCCAACCATGAGGTAGATGTGAAATAGCACAGAAGACAATATTTGGTCCTTCTGTATTGCATAGCATAAATGCCATGGCGCACAGCTCTTGCATGTCTTCTGGTATTTGCTACCACAAAAGTTGTGTGGGTATTTTCCTTCTGGGTTGAGCCAAAGTTATCCAGCAAGTTAGGATTGCCCATAGCTTCACATTTGTATGCTGCACGGGTGCTTTCTATACTCCCAGTCGCTAATCTAGACAGTCCAGAAAAATACCTTGGCCCATGATATCGAAAACCACTGAGATGCCCAGGGGAATTAGAAAGGTCACCATGGTTCTCCTTTTTCTCCCAGCGCAGGTTGTCCATCAGGACACCCAATGTAGTTTCAGGACTAAACCCAGGCCAGATGCCAGACTGAAATGGATCCACATAATGTGTCCTTCAAGAGTGTTTGGGAACTTTTAACCAAAATGTGCAGAGTTGAGACTAGCCAGCAATTAGAACAATTTTCAGGTTTTTAGAGAATTTCTTGGGGAGTGGTCCAAGCAGCTGGGACCATCTTATCTCTTAAAGAGGCATTAGTAACTTCCAGACCTATATGGACATCTTCCCCCAGCAAAGAATGACTAAACGTGCACTTTATGGACATGATTTGATTGACTGACTGACTGACTGATTGATTTTTCCGCCCTTCACCGTAAGGTCCCAGGGTCTGTTACAGGATTAAAAACAATATCTTGATCCACTGAACCCAAACAAGATGCCTTCTGAGTAGCAGCCAGCAACTTAGTTGCAACAAAACTGGCTTTCAGACTGAGGTAGAGGCGTGCAATTTTATCTGCAAAGTATTGTACTGTGAAAATAAATTACAACATGCTGTCCACTGAGTCTGGATGACCCAGACTTCATAACCCTCAGGACAACTCCAATGAACAGTTCTGAGTAAATTGCAATCGCGGTGCAAAACTATTCATTTATAAGAAAGATACATTCTGTTGAGTTAGCTCTATAGAAATCAAATCCATTATTTGATTTATTGTACATTTTGTGTATTTTTAAACAAAAAAGCATTTTGTAAATGCAATTTAATTACCATCCTAACCATGTGTATTCTATTCCCAATGTTAGCATTTTGCTCATGAAAACACAGTCTTAGAATATGAAACTCTTATCTTTCCAGTGTTTCTTTATCTACAGTGCATCTACAATGGAATCATTGCATGTTAATACATATGAATTAAAAGGACCTCTTCCCTCCAAATGATTGGGTATAGAAAGCACACGTGCAGCTTCCCCTTTAGGTTATCAGTCATTTAAAACAATCAACCTATATTGGTGATTTGTGTTTCAGCAATGTTATATTTGCATAATTACAACACTGAAATTAGCAGTTTCAGCTTCTAATTATATGGTTTGTTATCTTTTCTCCCCCTTTTTGAAGGAACGTAATTCTGGGAGCTTCCTAATTCAGCAATGGATATAAGCCTACATTTTTGTGGTGCATTTGGATCAATAGTTTTTAGTACTGTTTCTGAAGGCCATCCAGTCCAGGCATGGGGCACCTTAGGCCTTCATGATGTTGCTGAACAACAACTCCCTTCAGCCCCACCAAGCATGGCCAGGGGTGAGGGCCAAAGCTTCCATACGTCTGAGTAAGTCTTGTCCCAGAGACTAAGCAAAGAAAACACAACATCCCAGCTTTCCATAGTTTTATGCAAGTATACCTTGCTACCAAATGATTGTTAGAAACACTTGTGAATGGGATAACTTCTGAACTCTGATTTTACTGTGGGTTGTATCCAGACTAAAGGCACAATCCTATAATGTCTACTCAGAAGTATGTGCCTTTGAGAGTAAGATGGCGCTTGTTCTCAGGTAAGGTTGTACAGGATTGCAGCCTAAGTAACAGTTCATTCCAGCTGAAATCAGTGGGATGAGTTAGTCACAGCTATCATATTTCACCGGAAACGACGTGCAAATCCTAGACATGGCTACTCATAAAGTCATTGAGCTCAGCTGGGGCTTACTCCCAGGTGGCAAGTGGGCATAAGCTAGCCAAGCAGATTCACTGGAATCAATGAATTTCATTGGGTCCTGCTCTGTAGATAACTAGCACTGCATATCAACCAAAGTTGCAACCTAATCTAAACTTTTGGGTCACTTTGCTTTTGCAGAGACCTTGCTTCTGCACTTTCAACATACAGTGGTGCCTCGCAAGACGAAATTAATTCGTTCTGCAAGTTTTTTCTTCTTGCGAGTTTTTCATCTTGCGAAGCACGGTTTCCCATAGGAATGCATTGAAAATCAATCAATGCGTTCCTATGGAGACCGTCCGGGGACAGAGGGGAAGCGCCGCGCGCCTTCCCCTCTGTCCCCGGACCTGTTTTAAAGCAAGGGAAGGGGCAGCGGGGAGAATCGCTTCTCCCCGTTGCCGCCCCTTGGTTCAAAAGGGGTCCGGGGAGAGAGGGGAAGGCGCGCGGTGCTTCCCCTCTGTCCCCGGAGATTGCGGGGCTGGCAACGGGGAGCAGCGATCTTCTCCCCGCCGCCCCTTGCTTCAAAAGAGGTCCGGGGACAGCAGGGAAGACGCGCTGCGCTTCCCCGCTATCCCCGGAGCTTGCGGGGCAAGCTTCGTTTTGCGAAGCAAGCCCATAGGGAAATGCGTCTTGCGAAGCGGCTAAGAAAACGAAAAACTCCTTCGTCTAGCGAGTTTTTCGTCTTCAGAGGCGTTCGTATTGCGGGGCACCACTGTACAGACATTAAGCACAGGCTGCTTCCCCCATCACTTGATCTCCATGCTAGGAACCACTTTGCCTGTTCTCAACATCAGAATACCAGGCTGCGGTGAGCAGCACAAAGATTGCTGTTGGCAGCAAGGTGGCAGGGAGAGTTGCCAACCTTCCACATCAAGGGCACCTACTGTGTAGTAGGAAGCTGATCACAATGCACACTGAGCCCAGAGTTGCTGCTCCATTCGGTTGCCAGAGAGCATGGTGCGCTGCTTGGCTGGAGGTGCACAACCGACACCCCGTCCTGCTTTAATGCCATTTCCAAACAGTGGCTCAGCGTATGAGCAGCCTTCTTGCCTCACATGCATTCAGGAGGCTCACAGGTCCGCTGAGACGCAGGGACAATGCCAAGGGTTAGCCAGGGCTTGCAATCCCCACCGCACAAAATTTACTTCCACCCCATTTGTTTCCCTGAGATTTCAGCCACCGCCCATTACCCTCCTGCACAGCGTGGGTTAAACAATCACTAATAATAACCAAGTGTTTTTAGATAATCCAGTTTGATTCAGTGTTGGTCAGCTACCTCATATTTTATGAATGTATTAAAGCTCTTAGGTGTTTCAATTATTTTATCGCTTAATGCGTTTGCCACCCTGGGCTCCTTTGGGTGGGGGCAGACTTTGGTAACATGGCACCTTGAGAGAGGACAAAATTTGTCCTCCCCCCTCAATATTATTATTTTTACTATTATTATTAATTGAATTTATATACCGCCCTATACCCTTGGTTTCACAAGGATTCCTTTTGGCATTGCTTTTTTACTGGAACTTCTCAGTATTTATAAAGATAAATATAGGTATTATTATTATTATTATTATTATTATTATTATTATTATTATGCACCTCTTCAATCCAGCGTCCTCTGTGAGGGAACCACTCGTACTGCCCTAAATCCCGCACAGCTTTGGGTGGAATAGAAATGTAATTTAAAACTAACCGCTATTATATTTCCCCAACAAGCTGGCGCCTAAAAAAAAAAATACCTCGAAATAAATAACGGCTTTTCTTCCCTCAAACTTTGTCCCTCCCCCACCCCCACCCCCCGTCAGCCCTGCTATTAGCACTAACTCGCCCTCAGTCAGCACGTGCCCTTTCCCGCCCTTTCTCTTCTCGGCCACGCCAGAACTGGACGTCTGAACGTGCTTCGGCACCCACCCCTCTCAACCGGACTTCCACGACGCCTTTCCTCACCGAGCGAACGTAGACGTGGGGGGAACCATTTCCCTGCACGGGGGGGGGGGGGCGGCGTCTGGCCGTCCCCCCGCACCCCCCCTTCCCAGCTCCTCGCGCGCGCGCGCGCGCTCCCCTTCCCTCCGCGCAGGCCCAGAGCCCCGCTCATTAGCCTCTCCCCGCCCTGCTTTGTTCCCATTGTGCGCCTCGCTCGGCCCGGCGGAGGGAGGGAGGGAGGGCGGGGAGGCGAGCGAGCGAGCGCCGCTGCGCGCCAGGCGCGTCTCCGGCCAGGCGCCGCGTCTGCAGCCTCCTTGGCGGAGGGATGGAGGCTGCCGTGCTGAAGCCCCTCGTGGCCGAGGTGAAGCCGGGCGCCGTCAGCGCCGAGCTGGAGGTGAAGAAGCTGCAGGAGCTGGTGCGCAAGCTGGAGAAGCAGAACGAGCAGCTGCGCAGCCGGGCGGCCGCCACCTCGCCCGCCTCGCCGGGAAGCGCCGCCGCCGCCGGCGCGCTCCTGCTGCTCCCCGCCGCGACCCCCAGCACCTCCCCGGCGGCCTGCATGCCCAGCCCGGTGCCCGCGCTCCTGTGCCAAGCCGAGCCCTTCGTCTACTTCAAGCCCTCGCCCCCCGGAGGAGGAGGAGAGGGAGGAAGCTGCCGCCCCGGAGGCCACGAAGCCTCTCCCCCTCCTACGGACACCGTCCTGGATGAAGTGGAGGTGCTGGATCTGCAGGGGGTCGAGTGCTGCGATCCGGAGGACGACGGCGACGACGAGACGTGGTGGGTGCATTTCTAGGCAGGCTCCAGATCCAGACACACACACACACACACACACACACCCCCGCCAGAGTGGGACAACGCAGTCAGATGGGCGGCATATAAATAATAATAATAATATTGCTTCCATCCTCACCGAAGGAAAGGGTTCCCCCGCCCCTGCTCATCGCCTGGGGCCCTTCCAAGGAAAGCCCCCTCCTCTCTCCCCAGCTGGCGCTTTTCAAGGCTGCCTTATTAGCATTAGCTCCGCAATCCCCCTTGATCCTGTTTCGCAGCGATTTAAATCAGCCTTTTTCACCCCCTTAACGTCTCCTCGGTCATCATTATTAACTCCTTCCCCCGCCAAGGGGGACTCGCTTAGGGGACTCGTATTGTCGCTTCCTGCTTCCCACAAGCCCAGGATTTGCCTCCTTGATCCTGCTTGTTTAGGAATATCCTGCCCTTGCTGCATGCTTAAATTTATGGGGTCCCGTCCCACCCCGAATCCTTCAGAAACGCTTCGGCCTAATGACTAGGGTGTTAAGAATGCAGTTGTTGTCTTCTTGCATTGGGCTGATCAAGTAGATCACGCTCAAAGGCAATGGCATGTTCTCATTTAGTGTGATTTCCAGAGGGGTAGGCTGTTGGTTGCAGCAAAACCAAACAGAGGTCTTCCGACACCTGAGCAAATTTTAGAATGGTTAGAAGCTTTCATTGCACCCACGGAATATTCTTTGCCACCGCAAGGCTTTTTGATTTTCATTTAATATAGAATTCCAGGATTATCGCTGACAACGGGTGGGGGGCAGCAGCCAAGTAATAGTTTATATTCTGAAAGGGAAGTAAGAATGGAATCAGTGGTTTGAACTGAACGTGTTTTTCATTCTTTGCTCCTTTTTTCTTGGTTGAGCACCTTTACGTTTGTTGAGCAGTGCTGCTGAGATACTACATTTAAACGCCGCTCTGCCAGTTTGGAGGAGGAGGGAAACCTGACATGCAAAAAAATGTGGTTTTGTTCAAAGCTTGCATCCAATTAGTTAACCCCCAAAGGCAATCAGTGGGGCTTATTTGATGCATCTTATGAATTAGCATTTTATGCATGTCATAAATGGCAATGAAGATAATGGGGAATGCCTTGAAAACGACACTTCGTTAGTACTGATGCCTCTGTGGAAGCTTGAGATCCCATTGCTTTGAAAAGATCACAAGGGATTTCAGGACTGTGGTCAGCAACCCTTATCCGCCAGGGCTGCTGCTTGCTCCTGAATGGATGCTTTGTGAAGCGAAGCTGCGAGTAGCTCTGGAAGCAGAATGAAAATGGAGGTAGCACCAGTGATTTATACAGCTGCAGCAAACTGTGTAAAGTGTGACAGTCGAAGTAGCCTGCAAACCGCCCCCTCCCATTGTTAAAAAAATACTGCAGAGATGGTAGCAGCAACCTTCAGTCTTTTCAGACCCTTGTTTTAATTCTTGTCTGCAACAGAAATCCACTCATTTTTTTTCTTCTTGTTGATTCTTCTTTATCTGTGCTTCTCATTTCTCTCTGGGGCAAGCTATATATTAAACAAAAATGTTTGTATATTCAAATCTTGATGGCTGCTTCTTCCAGGGAAGCGTGGGGGGAGGAATGCTTGAGTATTCCTTCCTTCGCCAGTTTCCTACCACCACAATTTCCCCTCACCCCAAGATGCCGCCTCCCCAGTGGGTTCTGTAATGCATGCTTGCATCTCAAAAATGCATCTGGAACCCTTGCAGGAGTGGGGTGGGGAGAGCTGCAAACAAAGTGTCAGGTGGAAGAAGGGCTAAGTGTGAACATGCATGCTCAATCACAGGCGCAAAACAGCTTATTCACTCAAAATTGCCTCTTTCCAAATCCTCTTTTCTGCTAGAAGAAGCAGCTGTTAGGGTTTAAATACATTCACGTATAATATAGTCCTTTCTGGTAATCTGTCTTTCTCTTCTACTCTGGTCATTCTGCGCTCTCCCTATCAGTTTCCTGCTCCTTTCCTTAAAAATTAAAAAAAAACCAAAATGTTAGTCACTTTGGTGCAACACACCTTGACTCTAGTTGTGACATAGTTGTACATCACAGTTCAACTCACCAGTTGAAGATTGATGCATTGTAGGATGGAATTGTGTTAATGTTACCTTTTCTTTTAAAAATAAATAAATTCTATACCACTTTATCAAAGTACGGAGAATAATACTTCATAATTGTCCCAAGCTTGATGTGCCTCATTTTTTCAAAGTATATAGTATAGAATATATGTCAATGCAAATGATTTCTGTTTGCACACGCACAAAACACACATCTGCTCTTGTGAATGGATGTCAATCTGCATGAAGCTGAACACATGTAAATCCTACTGATTTTGATAGGAGTGAATGAGGCAGCAGTTGCCTCATTCTCTCTCTGCCCCATTATAATCAGTGGCATTTACATGTATTTAATTCTAACTGGCTCACATCCAGTGTGGTTAATAGATGCATTCATGATTTTTAATTCCAGGGGGCTACATACAATTTTGTAGAGTATGTATCACTGTAACTCGCAAGAGGACTGGAGGAAATCAACTAGGTGCAGTTATATATGAAGACAGAAGGGAGCATTTCCCAAAATTCAATGGGTTGTGTGCTTTCAGTGCTGTAACTTGCCTTGATTTAAGGCTGCATTTCTAAGGTAACTGACCTGCAAATGGACTTGAGTTAGTGGTAACTAAGGAGAGTTCAGATGCACATAAAAATAAAAATCAAGGCTCAGTCATGGAAAATGTGAAGCACATCTGAACATACACAGAGTGTATTTTTCTCACCACCAAGTAATCATAGTTTACTCTTTGTAAATAGGCATGTGGAGCTGTGCCCCTGGTTGCCTGCAGTAAGTAATAATCACCCCTGGCGAGCAGGCAGCAAATATTTTGAAATTTGAAGGTAATTGGTGGTTCTTCCTCACCCCCTGGTGGTTTTCCAAAGATGAATTTCAGGTGGCTGACACATTGCATGCGGAAGGCACCGGGATCAATCATTCCGGTTAACAATTTTCAGATAACAGAACTGGCAAAGACCCTGCAGGACTGCTACTGGTCAGGAATTAAATGGAGCAATGAGCCAAGTTCCAGAGGAGAAAGAACAAAGATAACATTCTTCTTGCTGGTGGGCTTCCCTGGTGTTTTGGTGGCAGGGTGGGAAGGGATTGAGCTATCCTGGGATCTGCTGGATCCTTAACTGCCCCCTCTGACATCACTTGATGACATGGGCTCGATTCCAGTCTGATATGCCAGCTCCAAGTTGCCTTTTCTTTTTTTTATAAAAAATTTATTAAGTTTTCCACAATTATAACAAATATCGCCTAACAAACTAACAAACAAAAACAGAAACAAAAAACAACAAAATACATCAAAGAAGAAAACAATACACAAATAAAGAATAAGAACAAACTTAGTTCTTTAAAGATCCAACCTTATAAACATATTATTGACTTCCCCTAGTCCCTCCCTTCTGAGTTTCCTTGTATCTGGATGTAACAGCTTTCCAATATCATTATTAAGCAAAAATATTTCCCAAGTTGCCTTTTCTGCTGCCTCTCCACCTTTTGTCCTAGCCAGGATGAGAGAGGATTGTAACAGCTGAAGTCAAAGGGCATTCCTTATTAATACACATACCCTGGATTGGGCTGTAACTGTGGTTACATAGTCAGTTTTTACTTTTACTTTATGGAGGAAAAGAAGAGTACAGTGACAATTAAAGGTCAGCAGCTGGGGTCCTGCAACAAGATGTTTCCTTGTGGAGTGCTTCTGTTCGGGAACTTTTTCTCGGTTCGCACTCCCTCTCCTAGTTTTTCTTCCATCTTTCTCTCACTCTCCTCCATACCACCATAACATAAGGTTACCAGACATCCCCGTTTCCTGGGGACAGTCCCCGGATTTACAAATCAGTCCCCATACAAAATCCATTGAAGTTGAAAAGTGTCCCCGGATTCATTGGAAAAAATCTGGTAAGCTTACCGTAACAGGCATTCAGTTCTCTCTCTTCCCCCTCTTCTGCTCGGACCAGGACTGGCCTGGGACTTTTTGCTTCCTGTCATCTCTGACCCACTTCCACCAGACAAAGTGCATTGTGCCACAGGCCAGCCGAGTTGTTTTGGCACTGAAGGCAGAAAAATCCTGCAGGTACCCCTTCCCAAGAGTAAAGATGGAATAATAGTTGTTTGCTTACTTAAACAATTAACAGTTTGCTTCCCTTTTGTGGCACTCAAAGCCAGCTAATTGAGATTGCTGACATATCCTGCCTAATATTAAGACCAGCCCCTGGTTCAGTCCTCAGGTGGGCTATTTGTAGATTCACAACTCTCCATTCTGGTTCATGGATGGCAGAGCAGTGAGGTGCTACGCTAGTTCTCTATTAATTTTTTCTTCTGATGTGTACGGACAGCTCTCCCCTCAGCCCCTGGGGACATTGGGGAAAAAACAGCTCCTAAGTGATGTGATCTATCCAGATCATGAACTGGTTCTTTCTGAACTTGCATATCTATTTTTCTCTGACCTCCTGTTCCTCAGTCCCTTGTTGGCTCCATGCCATTGAGTATTGGTGGAATGTGTTCTTAAGGGGTATTTTAATCCTAAAGTCTGCCTGTATCTCTAATGCATCAGTAAAGTGGTAAGTGCACAGAAAGACTCAAATCAGTATTGGTATATAGATGTCCTTTATTTCTAGCTTAATTAGCAGTGAAGTCTATTAACTTCTATGAGATTCTGGAAATAACTGTGCAAACACCAGCTCATACTTAATAGTAGGCATATTTCAAGGTGATGCATAATTACAAATAATAACTTGTAACCACCACGCGTTCCCTCTCATGGAGCTGGAGGATGAACAGGTGTTAATTGCAAATTGTTCTAGAGTCGGGAAAGTGTTGAATAAGGAGAGGGATTCTCTGCCACAGCAGAGCTGTCTTTGCTATATTGCTAGGCTAGACCTTGGCTAGGTAATAAGTCCCATTGAACTAAATAAGACTTGCTTCTCAGTAGTCCTGCATAGGCTCACACTGTGAAACTCCTGTTTTACTTAAAAATAGTCTCCAAGGGCTGCTATTCTGAATTCTGGTCGGGTTCGGCATTTAGCTCTTGGCATTAAAACTTTGATCTTGAAGACATGTTGGCAGTTGCATATTGCTAACTGTTTGTCCAGAAAACATATCTGTATTTCTTCATTTGAAAACTGAAGCACGGAGATGTCTACAGAGGACTTTAGACTGTACTGGCAACTGGCCTGTAGATTTCAGTGAGGCTTGCAGTAGAATAGATCAGTTTCCCCCCCCTGAGATAAATCAAAGGATGCATTGTTTAGAGAGCAATCCTGTTGCAAGCTCCGCTGGGGTGAGTGGATTAGGATCCAGTGGCTCTCCAGCTAAGCCAGGAGGTTCCTGGCACAGCCAGGCCAGCTTAAATCCCACATCCGTGGCTTTTCCGGAGATATGCTGGTGTATTTCTCCCATTCTGGCTCAGCCCAGGACCCTCCTTACTGATCTGAGCCTGGTGGATGCTAAGTTGGTGCAAGCCATTATTATTATTATTATTATTATTATTATTATTATTATTAGCCACCCATCTGACTGCGTTGCCCTAGACACTCAGGGCAGCTTCCAGCAAAATATAGAAACACAATAGAGCATCAGGCATTCAAACCTATGGACTTCTATCCTGTGGCTGCAGCTGGAGTTTACTATTAATCTCCTAAGGTAGCCTGCCCCTTCGTTTCCCTCCCACATAATGACCTTCTCAATGTGGGGCATTTGTCTGGGGAGAAGGGGACGACGGAGGATGAGATGGTTGGACAGTTTGTCGAAGCTACCAGCATGAGTTTGACCAAACTGTGGGAGGCAGTGGAAGACAGGAGTGCCTGGCGTACTCTGGTCCCTGGGGTCACGAAGAGTCGGACACGACTAAACAACAACAATTTCTGATTTCTTTGGGCTTTGTGCATTCATCTTAAAAAAGAAAAGCCAAGCTGTGTATGTGGTTGATTTCTTAAAAATGATTTATGTAAAATAGGATAATATAGTTAGTTTTGCATCACTTCTTCTGTTTAACATTTGGCCTTTCAAATTGCTGTGGGGGATGGGCAGTGTCTGTGGGGAGTGGAGGGATAGCCATGGGGGAATGAACCTTGGGGTTAATGGTTGACATCCATTTGCCTCAGGAGACAGTGGAAGAGTGTGGCTTCAGGGGTGAAGTCAAACCATTGAGTTTCAGCACCAGCTGAGGCTGTAGAGACTGCTACGGGAGAGACATGCTTTGTTGCATCTGGGGCAGATGAAGATGTCTAGTTTTGCTGCTACAGGCGTACCATGACATTTATTCTCGCTGTGCTCCTCCCAATAGTCATTCCTCCTCTGGTCACTGATACACAACCTAACTGATTGTCTCCAGGCACTACAGTAATCTGCAAAGGATTCCCACATTACAATATTAATGTTGCCAGCCTTCATGTCGTGTTTGCAGACGACTCTGCAACACAGAGTTGGTTTGCCAATGAACCTGGTTCCTGAAGTCAGCTCCCTGCAGAGTACGTCCTTGGGGGTCCAATTGCATTGCAATTGTCCAGCCTGTAGATTATCAGAGCATGGAGAACCGTGGCAATCTCTGTAGCTGGCAAACCAGCTGGACATGGAAACAGGTGTGCTTAGCCACTGAGCCTGCCCAGTCTCCAGCAACAGTGTTGGATCCAGTAGCACCCCAAGCTATGAACCTGCTCCATCCAGGGGAGTGTAACCTGCCCAGAAGAAGCAATCTCCCTCCTGGACTCAAGAACTTGGAATGCATAATCCCTCTGCCTCTTCAAGATTCCCCTTCAGTTCATTGGCCTGTACCCGGCCCATTACTGCCTCCAAGGAGCAGTCTAGCACTTCAACCTCCTCTCCTTATTCCAATGGATTGGAGAGACAGCTGGGTGTCATCCACATATTACTGATGCCTCATTCCAAATATCCTTATGACAGCTGCCAGTGGAGTTCCAACATGCGTTCTAGCCTGGCAAGAACGCTCAAGGAGTGTGCAAAACAGTGCCAGGCAGGAGTTAGGACAGAGATTCCTGGAGGGCCACATTTGACCTTCCTTCTTAAAGCGTTAGTGTCGATAGAGTTCACAGTTTTCTTAACTGAAGCCCTTTTTTTCATTTTTTGTAACACCCAGTTGTATGGCTCATGGAAAAGGGGAATCTTCCTCTGAACCCACCCACCTACCCCAAAACCACCCTACAACAAGATGGCAGGATAGAGTTGACTTTAATCTAGGGTGGCAAAATCACAATTCGATTGAGAGGTGATGTGATATTTGATGGGCTTTCATATGGATGGAGCAAATTTTATATATATATGTGTGTGTGTGTGTGTGTGTGTGTGTGTGTGTGTGTGTATATACACTGTTCCAGTAACAAGAAGCCGAAAGCACCAGCCTGAAGATGACGAGTGAGACCTCGTCGAAACGTCGCACAGACACCCCGACTCTTACACGGGAAGACACCCGAAGACACCAAAACCTGCATTCCTGTACCCGTGAAAATCTACGAAAGCATATATATATATATATATATAGCTTCAGAAAGTAGGACCCAAACCAACAGGTCCAGTTTACAAGGAAAGAGGATTTCCACCAAACGTTAGGAGAAACTTCCTGGGGTACAAGTTGTTCAACCATGCAATAGATTGTCTTCAGAAGATGGTAGACTCTTACGCATTAGAGGTTTTTGAAGTAGAGGCCTTGGCCTCTGACAGGGGTGCTGTAGAAGTGGAATTACCTCCATGGGGGTTAAATTAGATGACCTTTCCCTTCTAGCCATGTGATTCTTTAACCTCTCTGAGTTAAAATTGGCTGCAGCTCCCTGTCTGGTATATACTTGGACATGAACCTGGGCTTATGGCCATGTGGTAATCTGTACAAAGACTCTTGATGAGTTTTTAACTTTTTTTGGTCTGAGTTAAGAGTGCTTAACTTTCTCTGGATGGCAGCCAAGGTATTAAAAAGCTTCTGTCTGCTTACCTATGTTGAAATCCTTAACAAGCAACTCTTCACTTCGAAGAATATGACGAGAGGAGCTATTATTAGATGTTGAATATGCCCCTTCACACTCCAGATGCACATCTCAGGCTTACTGTTCTTCAGTTAGCGAGACTCGCGATATGCACTCTGAAAAGGGTAGCAGTCGCAGATAGGGGACCAAAAGGTAAGTACAGAATTGTGTTTCCAGTAAATTGCACAAATAGGGAATTAACATCTAGAATGGAGTTCAGTATTCTAGAATTTTCTGAACTCTCAGATTACACCAACATGTTTTATGTGCTTAGCCGAAAACTGGATTTCACTGTGGCTCAACCATCCTTCCCAATCCTGGTGCCCTGTAGATGACATTGTACTCCACTCCCAGATAGCCTCAGACAGCATGGCCAATGGTTGAAGATGATGGGAGTTCTATAAACATCTGGAAGGTACCATGTTGGGGAAGGGTTGTTTAACTTTATGTACGTGACCACTAAATAGGACTGTAGTTTTTTCTGAAAGCTATTTACTTTAGATACAGTTCTGGACCTATTTGAGGTTTGCCTTCAAGGCTGTACACTCCAAACATAGTAATTATAAACCAATTAGAATGAGAGTACATTTAAAAAAAAAATATTTATTATTAATCTCAATTTGAGATATGCCCCCGTCTCTGCTTTTGTAGTGCTGTACATCTTCCGTTAGAAGCATCAAATTTATGTGTTGTGCTAAAGCTTTTCTTTGATTCTATTTAGGTTGTATGTTGCACCAACAAAGAGCATCGTACCCCAAGAAAAATCACTGACCCCTTTGCAGTGGTGTCGCCATGTTCTAGATAATCCAAGCCCTGAGATGGAAGCTGCAAAACGCTCTCTCTGCTTCAGGTTGGAACAAGGTAGCTTTGGGTTTTTTATTCATTGTGTTTCCATTGCTTTCTCAGAGAATCTGTTCCTCCTGGTTTTAGGCTGGTCCAGTTGAGTTGTCTGTGTGCAAGGTGTTCTGTATTTCTGTGGCCTACACATTGAAAACCGCGGAAGTAGGGATGTTTGAAACCAAGTGCTGTTTTTCTTCAGGGCTTTCTGCCCCATAGTCTCAAATATTTATGGGAGCTCTGCAGTGTCCCAGATTTCCTTGTTTGAGGATTTATGTCCTAAAATCAGATGCACATCTAAATAAGGATGTGCTTCTTTGCTTTCAGTGTGATGTACATTTGCATGTACACCTCTGTTCTTATACCCTCAATGAGCTTGTACATGAGTGTCTGGATTCAGATACCAGCTGCCCACCACCCAGACACCCCCGCCTTTGCTGAAAGTAAATTGTGGAGAATGTGGGTTTATCATAAATGCACTGACAAAGCTACAACATTGTATTGATTTTTTTTACTGCTGACTTTGTATATGTTTTAATCTGATTCCCCTTGTTGAATTGGTATCTGTTTTTTAAAGAAAGGGTTTCTTTGGTGGGGATGGTAAATTACTCTAAAAAGTAGAATATAGATAATTTTAATAAAAATAAATGCACATGTTGGACTATCAGAATATCCCTAGCGTGTGTGTGTGTGTGTGTGTGTGTGTGTGTGTGTCTGTGTGTGTGATATCATGTGTCACCATCATGAAGAAATGCTGGTACCGAAAATGTCAGTGGGTTTATTAATTGTTTTGTGGTGGTGCTTTTAAAAATGAAAACTGCTAAACCCTATTATTCACAGCCTATACATATCTGCTCAGAAGTAAGCCTCATTGAGTTAAGTAAGACTTATTCACAGGTAAGTGCATACAGGATTGCAACTGTAGTCGCATACAACACTAAAAGAGCTAAACAAATTTATAGCCATAACTCTTCATAAAACAAGAGTTCATTAAGTAAAACTGGCCAGATTTCCCGACAGAAAGAATCTTTATAATGAATTGGAGATCAGTTCACTTTCAAAATTCCCTGTGATACTTGTCAGATGATCTCTCGTTTATCATTTCCTTTGTTTTTTGGAGCATCTGAGAGAGTTGTTCCAAACCTATTATATGCGTTAATAACACTCAAGAGTTTCTGTTTCCCCATGTCATGTTTATTTCCACAGTCTGTGTTTTACTTCGGCCTCAGGATGCTGAGGTTTCAGAAGCAAATGAGGGATGAACACATCTTAATCTCTTGAGAACTTGTTTTTAAGAAAGGGGGAAATGCTCCATTCAAGTGCTTGCTTTTGTTACTGAAAGCATATTCTGGCATGAAACTTGCCAAATACTTGGCTTTGTGTGTGTGAGCATGATAGTATCTTAATTTTATTCTGCAATGGCCCAATGAACTGAACACATGGAGGAGTCTGGGCTCCTTCAGGCTGGTGGCTTTTCTCTTTTTGGCAAATATATTCTGCAGTGTGTCATTCATAAAATAATAGCGCATTCGTAGTGGAGTTATACTGCATTCTCTTAGTTGTTCTACAGTGCTTCCCTAATGCCTCTGGTGGGGCACTCTTTTGCTATAATGTGCAATGAAAGGAGAACAATGCATACACCCCGGCCCAATCCTGGGCATTTATGGTCTGAAACAGTACAGAATTTTAGCAGGAATCAACAGGATGTGCCCCAATTTGGAAACTAAGCCATACGTCTGCCCCAAACCTGAAGCAGACATGGTACAGAATTGAAAGCAGGATTGCACAGAACAGCTCCAACACCATCATGAGCACAAACGATAACGAATAAAAAGGAATGCCTGGTGCTTCTCATTGCACAAACCTAAATTTCTGTTATGTGATTGAATCCCTCTTGCAAAAATACTGACAGTCTGGAGGTGGCTATAAGCAAGAAGCATGTACCACTACAGTGTTTGTGAGAGTGTCATTTTCCCTGTGACACACACGGCAGTTTTTGAGCCATTTCAGGAACTCTTGGGTCGCAGTTCCATGTCCTTTGAAAGCGCACCTTGTCCTTTGTGTATCTATCCGTAGCAAGGCAATATCTTGTCCGATACCTGCCAGCCACCCTTTCTTTCTAAGCAGTGACTGAGCTGACAGTATGCGTCTGCTGTGAGGGAAGCTATAGTGTGTAGGTTTAAAACCTCACACGGGGGTCTAGGTTGAATGCTATGTGCAGAAGGGTTTAAGTGGGGAGAAGGTCCCAGAGTTGGAGGTTTCAGGAATATGGACCTCCAGGGCAGCTGCAGCAGAACAGATTGAGCAGTACTGAGAAATAAGGGCCCGTAGGAAGTAGATAACTGAGAAGCAGATGGCAAGCTAGTGAGAAGAAACACTATGTACCATCTGGGGGCGGGGGGAAGATTGAAGAGTCATGCAAGCTCTGGAGGTACGGAATTTCAACATATTGATTTGAGATAATCACCAAGACATTTGGCTGCAGGTCTCTGCTGCCTTTGGTTCCTCTGACAAAAATGTTCTTTGGAAAAGGCAGCTATGAGGTTACATAACGCGGGCATTTTCGGCCACACTAAGCAAACGGCAAAAGTTGGTGGAGGAGAGTATCATGAAGGAACTTACCGGGCATATTTGGAAGTCCTCTCGGTCATCGTTAGTTGATGGTTTGCATCAGCCTACCTAGACTCTTCTTTCTGCACCTTCTGTCTGAAACTACAGTTTTTGGAGAACGAAATGCAATGCAGAAATAAATGGAGGTGCTGTAGCTCAGTGGTAGAACACATGTTCAGCCTCTGGTGTCTCCACGTAATGAGCAGGTGGTAGATGATGGAAGAGACTTCTGGACACCCTGAAAGACTTTTTCCTAACCAAGTGGACAATAGTGGGGCAAGACAGACAAATAGGCAGACCTGGTGTGAGGCAGTAGTCTAATGTTCTTACAATTATAAGAACATGTTTCCATTCCTATTCTGTGACTTATTTTTACTGATCAATAGTTTATTTCATTATTTCTGCATAGCAGGGGTTGGACTAGGTGACCCTAGGGGGTCCGTTCCAACTTCTCAAATCTGCGATTCACATTCTTACTGTGTTTCACTGAGTTTTTGTGCAGAGGTTTCATAACCATGGCAATGGTTTCATCAGCCGTCTCGCTAGCAACAACAACAACAAGCCATCAGCACAAATCCATATTTCAGCTGCTTCACACGCATTTACAGTCTCTTTCTATATATCACTGTCTCTAATTGCTCTCGGGTATGGCTTGTTGTTTCTCCTCTTCTGCTTCCTCATTCAAAAGATGCGCCCAGGAAAGTGCCAGTAAGAAACAGCCCTCGGGACTAACATGCCCTTGACAAGTCCGTGCTAATTTTATCAGGAGGGGGAGGTGGAATAAATTCTGCAAGTCATGTTCCCCAGATTGTGCTTTCCGCACACCTTTTCCATCTGCTGGGCTGGCAACCAAAGAAAAGAGTAGTCCTTCTCAGGAGGCCAGATTTCTGGCCCCTAATCATAGTAGAACGATGGGTCTGCCATATGGTAAACTCCAGCTGTTGTGAGGTTGCTTATTTGTGTGAAGTTGCTGCCCTGTCCTTTGTCGTCCCACCCTCTGGACTCTTGTTCAGAGGTGGTCCAGACTCAGCTCATCCAAATATCATGATTGACTGCATGGAGAAAGTGGATGGGAGGGGATCTCTCTTGGAACACTAGAGCTTGTGAACATGCAGTGAAGCTGAGTGTTGGAAGATTCAGAACAGGTAAAATAAATTACTATGTTGCACCTAGTTAAACTATGGAACTCCCTCCTGCAGGAAGCAGCAACGGCCACCAACTTGGAAGACTTTAAAAGAGGATTCGGTCATGGAGGACGATGCTATCGGTCACTACTTGCCACGAAGGCTATGCTCTTCCTCCACAGTCGGAGGCAGTAATGCTTGTGGTGATGATGATAAGATTTATATACCACTCTTCATCGAAAGATCTCAGGGCATTTCACAAGAAAAAATATATAATTTAGTTGATCAGTGAAGGGGTATAAAAAAAATAAAATTTGCCCAATTGCCTAACAATTTGAGCAACTTAGCGGAAAATTCTAGGACAAATGGAAAGAAAATAAATTATCCTTATATAGGTTTCCATTTTCAAACAAGAACCCATAATTCGTTCTTTTTTAAAGGAAAGTATAGCACACACATACAAAAAGAGCACACAGTTGTTGGAGACTGTGGGTGCTTTTGTGCTTGCAGGCTTCCCATAGGCCACCATGTTTGGCCACCATGAAAACAGGACGTTGGACTATAGGGCCATTGGCCTGATACAGCAGGCTTTCCTTACGTTCTTATGTGACATGCATATGGGCTTTAGGGAATCATGTGACTTGTGCTTCCTTTGAGAAACGACTCTTCTATAAGAGCTAGATCATACCAGACACGGTAGGAAAGGCTCTTGATCTGTTTTCTCTTGTTTCTGTCTGGCCCAAGTGCCTTTGTAAGTTATATTTTTAAGCCTCCACGCTTGAGCTGCACCATCACTTCTCATCAAATGTTGACTTAGTAGAAGTTGGTGCAGCAAGTTTTTCTGTGCCTCTTGAACAGTGCTTACTCTTTGAGGGGAACGGTTGTTTTTGCATTTGCCCTTTTGCTGTATATGTGTGTGTGTGGGGACACATTGTGGAAATATGGTTTTGCCTTTAACGCTTATGGTTATATTTTGTTCTTGCAAGGAAGAAATGGTTCATATTCTGAAAGGTTTGGATCAGGCTTCCTCAAACTCGGCCCTCCAGATGTTTTTGGCCTACAACTCCCATGATCCCTAGCTAACAGGACCAGTGGTCAGGGATGATGGGAGTTGTAGTCTCAAAACATCTGGAGGGCCAAATTTGAGGAAGCCTGGTTTAGAGAACGGGCACCTTCCTTGTAAGTGCAGAACACACTTTGGCGTAGAACCATGGCAAGTAGTCTAAAACCTTTGGTTGTGGTGTACTGTGTTCTGTGACCCAGTTAAAATGTTACTTGAAGCCATGGGGTTTTTGGTTTGGACTGAGGAACTTGTGGTCTTGCAGGTGTTGTTGATCTCCAAGTCCCATTATCCCTCTTTGGGGCTGATGGGAGTTGGAATCCAACAACATTTGGACAGCTACATGTTCTTCATCCCTAGCTTAGCTAACTCATGATTGAACCCAAGCTTGCCTACAAACCATGGTTTGTTTGAGGCCTAAAAACCAGGATGTGAAACCATGGTTTGAAGTTAGTGCAAAATACTGTTTGCAAACAGTGGCTTCCCATATAAGTCTCAGTGTTGGAACTCTCATTATCTGAAATCTCAGTTATCCAAACACAAATAATTTATTATTTATACCATCTGGCTGGGTTTACCAAACCTTGCTACACAACTGGATGATTCAAATAGGCAGGCTCTGGCTGTTTATTTCGGGCCGAAACCATGGAGGGAGGGAGAGAGATTGGACAAATCCATTTTTCCTTTGTTTGGTGATTGGCTTTGAGCCAGAAAGCATGGAAGGAGAAAGGATGGGTTAAATATGTTCCCATAGGAAATCATGGCAATCGTCACCTCGTTGTGCGAACCTTACGGAAGTTTTCCTGGAAACACATAGTGAGGCCTGTGCATGCTTCCAAACTCTGAAATCATAATGGCAGGATCACTGTGCGTGGAGCAGCTGCACACTGAACTCTCTCCGTTGCCTGTGTGCCTGTCCCTCCTGCCTTAAGTCTTCCTGGGCACAACCTCATTTCCCTGCCCCTCTCCTTGTTGTGAAATCCATGGGCAGCCTGCCTTGCTCCTAGGCTGGCTTCCAAAAAGGAAGGGATGCAGAGGAACTGAAATGATTGTTTCACTATCTTTACCTGGAACAAAGTTAACAGCGCAATGTAGTCCAGAGCACAACCTTTATTACTCAGTGGTTACAGTTTTACACCTTATTATTTACCGTATTTTTCGCCCTATAGGACGCACTCCCCCCCCTCCAAAAATGAAAGGGAAATGTGTGTGCGTCCTATGGGGCGAATGCAGGCTTTCGCTGAAGCTTGGAGAGCGAGAGGGGTCAGTGCGCACCGACCCCCCTCTCTCTCCAGGCTTCAGGAAGCTATCCGTAAGCCTGGGGAGCCCGCGGGAGTTCCCGCAGGGCTCCCTAGGCTGCAGATAGCAGCCTGCTTGCCCGGAGTGCGGGGCGCACTCGGAGGGGGGGGATATTTTTTTTTCTTTATTCCCCCCCAAAAAACCTAGATGCATCCTATAGGGCAAAAAATCCGGTACTCTGTACCCCACAAATGGGACATCAGCAACTCAGTGTTCTCTCTACCATGGGAAAAAACACTTGTGGATGTCCATCATTTCACCAATAGCTCTTCTGGGCAACCCATTGATCAATCAGGTATAAAGCACATAGCTTGTTCACCCTATCTGCCACACCTCTTTAGCCAATCAAGCCCTGCCCAAAAGTGTGAAGCGAGCAAAGAACCATTCTATCACAAGCACCTGGAGATCTCGGGATTTCTGGGAGGTCCACACTCCACGACTTCATATGATCTGGGCAACTGTTGGAATTTCTGCCTGTCTTCAGGTACTTGGAGGAGAAAAAACCTGCCCTTGTGTAGCATTTCAGGCCACTTCCTTTTCAGGCTCCATTTGCACATTTAAACAATCTTGTCTTCCCCCAAAGAATCTTGGAAACTGTAGTCATAACTATAAGGGTGCTGAGAATTGCTAGGTGGCCCCACTATTCCACTCTCAGAGCTACAATTTGCAGAGTGGTTTAACAGTTAATCCCTCTTCCCCAGGGTACTGTGGGAATTGTAGTTCTGTGAGGGGAATAGGGGTCTCATAAAAAGCTCCCAGCACGCTTCGCAAACTGCAGTGCCCAGGATTCTTAGGTGGTTAAAGTTGGGATTAAGTGCTGAACTGTGTCTGAGATAGGTGCCTTCACAGAACTTGTGTAGCATTGGTGAACAGAGGGATCCTTGTTATCAAAGCAGAGAGGTTGACACCTTTCGGCATGGATATCTAGTAGATGGGCCAATCTAATTGTTTGGGGCTGCAAACTTCTTATCATGTAAAACTAGCTATCTGGCATGTGTGTGTCTGTGTGTTTCTGAGCTGACAGTCCGCCAAATCATTTCAGTTGCATTTATAAGGATGAGAATAGGTGGGCACTCTTTCCCCACTTTCTATGCCAAGGAGGGATTGGGTCTTGCCCCTCTCTGAAGAACAGCTGAAGGCTCTAGAATATATTTTCACCTCTCATCCATTTCCTTAGTGACAAACGTGGTGTTCTTGGTGTGGTTCTTAAGAGTCACAGCTGCAAAAACAGTAGCTTTGTTCAGGACAAGTCTTGTCACAGGAGTTATTGTGCAAAATAATGAATGCGGCTTACACTTGCGTTGTTGACTGCATCTGTGGGTGAGAGCATGCAGGCCATTAATTGGCCTTGGCAAATGACCACGCTGTTACAAAACTGTCTTGCGTTTAAAAGGAGAATCACAAAGGCCTTTTAACGTCTGCCTCCTTTTGCTGGTTTATAATGAGAAGTACAAAACGTTGCCAGTGGTATTAAAATCACAGGTATACTGTAGCTTTTGCTTCCTTCGGGTTTTCTTCTAAGGTGGCAGCTGCCTGCTTGTTCCTAAAATATATTTTGCATTTGTGGAAGATTCATTTAGTCATTAAAGCTCATGATTTAATAGACCGGGCTTGATTTTGGCAAAGGAGGCCTCTGTAACTTGTGATCAAGTCTTAAAAACAGGAGGCGTGGCTGGGATGCCATTCATTGCTAATGTGCTTTGTTCAGCATGGTGGGTCTTGACGTGCGTAGATTGTAGACCCAAGTGGCACCCAATACTACAGTGATCATGTGTCTCATATACGGGATTGCTGCATCAAAGCTTAAAAAACAAGGAACTCCATAGAGCTGCGTTGTCTGTGGTTCATTGAGTGCAATGTATTGACAGTGGCAATGCCCAGTGTATTCTGGGATGTCTGCTGCCCTGGAATGAGGTGGGACTTAAAGGAAAGCGTGCCAATTTAAAATATTGGTACCCAAATGATATGAGATTGACACTCTTGGACGTCACTTAACTTTCAGTGGCAAGTCCTAGGAGTCTTCTAGAGCATGTTAACATTAGATGCGTGGGGTTGACCCTATTGTTTTAATTAATAGGTGGTATTAATAGTACATTCAACTACTTTTAACTCTGAATTTTAAATTTTCAAATTTTGCTTGAAGTGCTATCAGGTTCGCTAATATGGAAGATACATTTTTTTTAATTAAAAAAAAAGTTGTAAGACTCAGATTCTCACACCTGGGATGTTGCATCTCTCTTTGGATTTCATATTAATATTTTGTTGCTCAACAACAGCTGTAATGCAGTTAATGGCAGTTTGTGGTAATGCTGTCACAGAGCATGATATGTGAAGGGGTGTGTGATTTGTATGACATTTTGAACTTCTAGAAGTGTCTGGAGGAGTAGAGAATAGGGATGTTGCCCTGCTTTTCTTTCCTTAATTTTGTTACATTTTAATCTCGCTGTTCCTCCCCAGAGTAGTATACCTGTGTCAGGGGATGATTAGCTGCTTGTGCTTAAAATAGTGCCCCTTCAGAGTTTGTGCGACCCCACAAACCTCTGTGTGTGACAGAGCTCCTCAGACATGTCTGCTCTAGTCACTTGTAGAGTCCGACAGTGGCTGTCTGCGGAAGCGCTTCCAGCAAAGAAGTTCCTTAACGGAAACGCGTCTCCTGGACTCACGACGTGACAGCTTCCGGCGAAGCATAGGTCTCCCTGCAGTTGCTTCTGACACCTCCCCGCTATTTTCGCTCGAAGTGTCTCTCACCCCTTTCTCTCCCCTTCTGCTTCCTGCCTGGGCTGCTGCGTCTCTCTCAGCATTACTGAGATCCTCCTCCAGAGACCCCGCGCTCCCCCTACTGGTCCCTGCTTTAGCTGTTGACTCTCTCCCAGTCTCTGGGAGCCCTACCACTTCCCTTTCCTCCGATGTCAGTTCCCTGACATCCACCTCCCCTCCAGGGCCCCCCTCTCCCCCGCCCCTACTCTCTCCTCTGGGCGGTGAGGAGCTGAAACCCCTAAAAGAATCCTCCTCATCTTCCGACGTCTCGAACCTTTCCCTCCATCGGTCTTCGTTCCGACTCGCTGAATCCTCCTCCACCTCGGAATCAGCGAACCCCTCCAACTCTTCTTCTTCGTCGGTGGTGGCGAAGTATTCCCTCCGGAACCTCGCCACTGGCTGGGGTTTCCGAGGGAATCTCTGATGAAAAGTTTCAATCAAAACCTCGTCATCTACATCCTCTGCCCTGACCCAGGTGTTTTCCGACTCCGGCTCCCCTTCCCACATTACCAAATACTCTACTTGCTCTCCCCTCCACCTGGAATCGAGAATCTCCGCTACATGGTAGCTGTGTTCTTTTTCCTCCATAGCTGGTCCCCTATTGACCCTCCCCTCTCTGTCCCCTATATACGGTGACAGCAATGATCTGTGGAACACTGGGTGCAACTTCATGTGGTTAGGTAACCGGAGTCTGAAAGCCACTGGGTTGACCTGTTGCGTGACTTCAAATGGGCCCAGTCTTTTGGGTCTTAACTTCTTACAACCTCCTTTAAATGGTAACCCTTGGGTGGACAACCACACCTGATCCCCCACCCTAATGCTTTCTCCTTCCCTTCTGGTTTTGTCTGCCTGCCTCTTATATTCCTCCTTCGCCCTGTTTAAATTAAGTTGGAGCTGGCGATGGATCGCTTCCATTTCTTCAACGAACTGTTCTGCGGCTGGAACGCTCCAGTTCTCCCCCTCCCCCCCTGGGAAGGCTCGGGGATGACACCCGTGATTGGCCAAAAAAGGGCTCATTCCCGTGGACACGTTCTCCGCATTGTTATAGGCAAATTCTGCCAACGCCAGCTTCTCCACCCAATCATTCTCTCTGTCATTCACATAACACCTCAAATATTGCTGGAGGACACCATTAGCTCTTTCCGCCTGCCCGTTGGTTTCTGGATGACGGGCAGTTGAGAAATTCACCTCTACATGCAATAAGCTCATGAGCTTCCTCCAGAACCTGGAAGTAAATTGTTTCCCTCGGTCCGAAACCACCCTCAAGGGGGCACCATGCAATCTAAACACATTTTCCACAAACAATTTAGCGGTTTCTTCTGCTGTGACCGCATGTGAGCAGGCTATAAAGTGGGCCATCTTGGTTAACAGGTCTACCACAACCATAATGGCTGTCTTCCCTTTGGACCTGGGCAGATCAGTCATAAAATCTATTGCCACTGCCTCCCATGGTCTTTCCGGCGTGGGTAGTGGTTCTAATAAACCTGCCGGTGCCCGCCTCTCCCCCTTGGCTCGTTGACATCGGTCACACCCTCTCACATACTCCCGCACATCTTCCCTGACCTTGGGCCACCAGAATTCCCTGGTAACCAGCCACATGGTTTTGTGTTGCCCAAAATGCCCTGCTGTGGGGCTATCGTGCAGTTGCTTGAGTACCTTTTCCCTCAATTCTCCTTCAGGTACGTATAACGCTCCCTTGTAGTACAACGCCCCGTTTCTCTCCTCAAAACCCCCGGGTTTGTCTCCCTCCCTCCTGAGACCCCTGAGTTTGTCCTGGGCATATTCATCCTGCACCGTTCCCTCTATCAGTTCCCTTAGCCCCACCAGTGCCGCCCCACACACCCAGCGATCCTCGGGAATGACATGGGTCTCTTCGGGTGCACCCTCTCCCTCCAAATATTCAGGTTTGCGTGATAGAGCGTCCGCCCTAACGTTCTCCTGGCCTGGTACGTAACAAATCTCAAAGTTAAATTTGGAGAACTCCTGGGCCCATCTCAACTGCCGTTGGTTGAGCACTCGCGCAGTTCTCCAATACTCTAGATTCTTATGGTCCGTGCGTACTTGCACCTTCTGTTGTGCACCAATTAGTAGGTGCCTCCATCTCCGGAAGGCCTCATAAATCGCAAGAAGTTCCCGGTCATACACCGTGTAGTTTCTCTCCGATTTGTTCAGCTTTCGCGAAAAGAAGGCACACGGTCGCCACTCGGACCCCTCCTTCCCTGGCTGCAGAAGAAGCACCGCCCCTATGGCTCTGTCAGAAGCGTCTGTTTCGACCCTCAGCTTTTTTTGTAAATCCACATGTAGAAGTTGTTCGTCAGAAGCGAAGGCCTTTTTCAGTTCCTCAAACGCTCGCTCCGCCTCCCCCGTCCAAACAAACTTCTTTTTGCTGCTGAGACAGTCCGTGATGGGCGCCGTCAGGTGAGCGAAGTTTCGGATGAACTTACGATAAAAGTTTCCAAACCCTAGGAACCTCTGCACATCCTTCTTAGTCTTGGGGGTTTTCCATTCCAGCACCGCTTGAACCTTGCCGGGGTCCATGGCCAACCCCTTGTCTGACAAGCGGTACCCCAGGAATTCCACCTCCTTGGTATGAAACTGACACTTCTCCAGTTTCACCCACAGTCTGTTGGCATGCAGCCTGCTCAACACTTCTCTGACGTCTCTCACATGTTGCTCCTCATTCTCCGAATACACCAACACGTCATCTAAGAAGGCCACGCAATTCTTGTAGAGCAAAGGCCCCAGTACATGGTTCATAAAGGCTTGAAAACACGCGGAGCCTGCTTGTAATCCAAAAGGCATAACGAGATATTCAAATGCCCCCAAAGGGGTGAACATGGTGGTCTTCCATTCATCCCCTTTCCTTATACGTATCAGGTTGTACGCCCCCCTTAGGTCCAGCTTTGTAAAAATCTTTCCTTTTCGCACCCTGGTCAAAATATCATCAATCCTGGGCATAGGAAAAGCCACCGGCTCTGTCACTGCATTTAGGGCCCGAAAGTCACATACCAGTCTCGGCTTGTCCGTGTTCTTTTTATCCACAAAACACACTGGGCTACCCCCCGCTGCCTTGGACTCTCTGATGAAGCCTCTCTTCAGGTTCTTGTCAATGAACGCTCGCAACTCCTGCATCTCCCTGTCTGACATGGCATACAACCTGCCTACAGGAAGCTGTGCTCCAGGGAGTAAATTGATCTGGCAATCAAAGGGCCTATGCGGGGGTAGTTGGTCAGCTTCCTTCTCGCTGAACACGTCGCTGAGATCAGCATACTGTGATGGCACCTTCCCCTTCTCCATCACTTCCGTCCCTGCTAGGGTGGCTTGGGCCCCTGCTGACCCCTTTTCCCCCCTGCAGTGTTCTAAGCAATGTGCGGAACCGAAGGAAACCACTCTTTGATGCCAGCCCACCAGCGGATCATGTAGGGCTAGCCAGCTCATTCCCAAAATAATGGGAGCGCCTCCCAAGGTGGCCACATTAAACGCTATCAGTTCTGTGTGCCTTGCCACCCTCATTATCATTGGGACGGTCTGCAAGCTGACGCCTCCTCCCAACAGTTCTCTGCCATCGATCGTGGTCACCTGCAGGGGGTTGCTTAAGGGGATAGTCTGTATCTGGTGTTCAGCCGCAAACTCCTTGCTCATGAAATTGCAGGAGCTGCCTGAGTCCAACAGCGCCTTTATTTTTAGGGGGTGTCCATTTTGCAACTCTAGCGACACTTCAATCACTAGGGCAGGTCGAGGAGCTTCTGGCACTGGCACTTGGGAAAGGGGCACTTTCACTGCTCTTTGGCCTGGCTGCAGTGCCCTGCTGGCAACCAGGCGTTGGCTTTTACCTGCTCCGTTTCTCCCTGCTCTTCCCCCTCAACAGTTCCCACCATCCCTTGCCATTCCTTCCTCTGGGGGCAGACTCTGGCAAAGTGGCCTGGCTGTTGGCAGAGATAGCATTTCCGGGGTCCCTTTCCCTCCTTCTTCGCCCCCTCACTGGGCTTTGAAACTGCGCGCGCGCGGGCTGTTCCGATTTCCATCGGCTCTGCCGGCGGGAAAGCTGGCTCAGGAATGTCTGGAATGCGTAACTCCTTCCAACGTTCCCCTCTCCCTTCCCGCCTCTCCAAGGCTCTTGCCTCCTGGCGCGCTCCAATGGTCAGCGCAGATTTGGTCAGCTGATCCATAGACACCGCCCTGGGGCTCCTGGCCAGCTCGTCTTTCACAGCTGAAGAAAGACCTTCTTCAAATAGCATCTGAATGGGTGCTGCCGATAAATCCCACCCCAATCTGTGAATCAGCATGGTAAATTCAGTCCAGTACTCACGGACAGATCTGCTTCCCTGCTTGCAAGCCATTAGCTGTCTGCGCACTCCCCCCTCCTCAATATCGCTGGAGAACATGATATCCATTGCACGAAAGAATTTCATAGCGTCCTTCAGGATATCGTTGTGCGTTGCCATCAGGGGTCGAACCCAATCTCGCGCCCCCTTCTCAAGATGCCCAATTACGAAAGCAACTCGGGATTCCTCATCAGGGAACTCATCAAACTGCACATTCAGGGCATATTGCATTTCAGTCCTAAAGGCATGGTAATCCTTGGGGTCCCCCCCAAACTTCTGCACTAATCCTGGTACCTTTCTGGGGAACTGAGTGGTTCTCCCCTTCTTGTCTGCATCTTGAGCCCTCCTCTCCTCGAGCCTCGCCGTCTGCAGCGCAAGTTGGACCTCCAATGCTCGGTATCTGTCTTCCAAGCTTGGACCAGCTCCACCCCCTGCGGCTCCGGCTCCTGCTGGGTCGCTCATGATGCCTTCTCCTGCACAGGCAGCGTACAGAGACTGTCGGACTGCTGTCAGGGGATGATTAGCTGCTTGTGCTTAAAATAGTGCCCCTTCAGAGTTTGTGCGACCCCACAAACCTCTGTGTGTGACAGAGCTCCTCAGACATGTCTGCTCTAGTCACTTGTAGAGTCCGACAGTGGCTGTCTGCGGAAGCGCTTCCAGCAAAGAAGTTCCTTAACGGAAACGCGTCTCCTGGACTCACGACGTGACAGCTTCCGGCGAAGCATAGGTCTCCCTGCAGTTGCTTCTGACACCTCCCCGCTATTTTCGCTCGAAGTGTCTCTCACCCCTTTCTCTCCCCTTCTGCTTCCTGCCTGGGCTGCTGCGTCTCTCTCAGCATTACTGAGATCCTCCTCCAGAGACCCCGCGCTCCCCCTACTGGTCCCTGCTTTAGCTGTTGACTCTCTCCCAGTCTCTGGGAGCCCTACCACTTCCCTTTCCTCCGATGTCAGTTCCCTGACAACCTGGTTCTTGAACCCTTGTCTCCCTGGTCCTAGCCTGACGCTGTAACCATTATACCACACTAGTTAGCTTTCTTAGATACATAGAGAAATTTTATTCTACTTTTAAGAAGCCTATTCTGAATATCATTTTCTGTATATGTAAAAATTCCTTAAGCCTTGCCCTGGATGTGTCTGTGAGATTACTGAGGCTTTCTGATGCTGCATATTTGATAGATATGGGAGAGATGTCTACTTCAGAGTGTGCAGATATGCATTAAATATATTCATGCTTATGTAACTTGGAATTTCATGTTGTTAAAAGGAAGAAATATTTGTGTCTGATGGCTTAAAAGCTTATGAAGGGGATTAAGTTTGTTTTTAGCACTTGATGAGGGAGCCTGTACTTTACTGTGTGCCCTGTAGCTTAACTCTCAGTTCAGTTATGTCCCAATTAACCAGTAATGTTTTGTACAAATAAATGTCATATGTATTATCTGTTACACCATATACTTAAAGAAAATCAAGACAATGATCCGGCTTTACTAATTCAATTTATTACTCTCCTTTCAACCAAGGTGCCAGGGTGTGCTACAACAATTTAAAATGCAATATTAAAGCAATTTAATGAAATATTGAGTTAAAATCTGTTCTACAACAATACCTTGTCAAGATACTAGAAACAAATACAGTGAGCTCAGCATCTGTTCTGTAGCATTTACTATTTCAGTAAGAGAAAGAGCAGTTCCCATTTGTAATAAACTTAATTAATTGCTTGCCAATTTTGTCCATTTCTGGCTCTACTATGTACAATAACATGATTTTGTCCATTATCAAAATCTTTTCACAATCTCTTACTTTCATTATATACAAACTTGCATTAGCATTTTTAAATGTTTGAAATACTTGAAATCTTGTCTCTTAAGCCTTGAGATAGCTGACATAATCAATAGTGCTGTGTACCGGGAAAGGCGAAAAGTTAGAAACATTGCTCTCTAAATCTGTTTCTGGAGATTCACATCCTGTCTTTAATAACCTTTATTTATTTTGTCTTTGAACACCTGCTGTTTTTTCTCTCTCGTCTACTGCAGCTGAAACTGCAATCATATTTACACTTACCTGGGGCTAAGTTGTGTTTAATAGGACTTAGCTTCTGAGCAGATGTGTGTATAGATTGGTGCTGTTAAGCTTTTTATGCCTAACTTCCTAATGGATAAGAGTCTGCTCCAAATCTAACCTCATCTCTTCCTTTACCATGTCTGTTAACAGCTAGTCGATGGCGGAGTCTCTTCTCTACGTCTGTCTCCTTGGCTTTCCCCTATAGCCCTGTTGCAAGGCTCACTCCATATAGCAATGGCTTTAACACTCCTGCCTTCTCTAAAACCTTCAATAAAGCAATATTAACACCTGAAAGAACAGGTAATGCTTGCTTTCTTACTAACATAGCACTGTAATAAGGGCTAAGTAGTTCCTGTTGACTTTGGTTCAGTATTGAGATACGTATGTAGCTTTGAGAGGCCAAACTAAGCATGGCGGGGGAGCTATGGAATATACTTTTGCTGCCTTTCTTCTCTGTGCTCTACTGCTTGAAACAGGGCTGCTGGCAATACTAAGAATGGAGTGGCGACTACTGAAGGTCAAGAGCAGGTTTTCCCAAACTTGGGTCTCCAGCTGTTTTTGGACTACAACACCCATCATCCCCAGCAGTACCCGTGGTCAGGGATGATGGGGATTGTACAGCTGGAGACCCAAGTTTGGGAAACACTAGTCAAGAGCGTCTGGAAAAGGCCTCCGAGTACTTGAGTTGGTCCTTCCTGCTTATCCCTGATCTTGACTCAGATTTATGGAGCAACAGTGGTGAGCGGGTAAAGGTAAAGGGACCCCTGACCATTAGGTCCAGTCGTGGCCAACTCTGGGGTTGCGGCGCTCATCTCGCTTTATTGGCCAAGGGAGCCGGGTCATGTGGCCAGCATGACTAAGCCGCTTCTGGCGAACCAGAGCAGCGCACGGAAACACCGCTTACCTTCCCGCTGGAGCGGTACCTATTTATCTACTTGCACTTTGACGTGCTTTCGAACTGCTAGGTTGGCAGGAGCCTAGGAAGCTGCTATTTTGACATCCCCGCACTGCTTCACAGCGTCTCTTTGTTGAGGGAACCAAAATGGCAGGTGGCTTGCAAATACCTTGGCTAGCCTATGCCACTGATGGGTTGGGACACCGGATAGTACTCTGGGACCTCTCCACCTACAGCCTGCCTTGATTCGAAGCAGCTTTTTGCCCATCCCAGCTCTGAATGCAGACATTGGGGGACAGGTGGAAATATGGGGGGGGGTGTGGAGAATATTGAAGTAAGGAAGAAGAGCCTTCGTGCCTGCACTGCTTTTCACATTCAGGAAAAAATTACCCATTCCTTCACGGTGTACGTGAATGAGGGAAACATGGGAAGAAACTCATATGGTTGTCCCCATTGCATCTAGTTTGGTCCTACAGGACTGGGGCCAATGCCATGACCTAGACTTAAAATTCTGCTTCGTGGATACATTTCCTTTCATCTCTTACTTTTGTCTTCATGCTGTTTCCCAAAGAACAGAAAATTCTTACTATTCCTTCCTCCCACCCACCCACACAGGATGCACCCTGGAGAACAGGGATAGCTTCTGCTTCCATGTTACATTGAACAATGGGGTCCCCCACTCTGCTGTTATTTAGAGTTACTGTGATCTGCTCTAGCCCATGGCCTGTGGAAACATCAGGCTGTGACAGCAGGGCCAGCACCTACACTACTAAGCAATGGCAATAATGTGGGTCTGGCCTGTGTATGTTTGGGGCCACCAGAAGGAGAAACATCAGTAAATTAAGGGTTGCATTTAAGGGATGTACGAAGATACTGATCTGTCTGGAAGAAAAGAAGAAAGGCAGACATTCATAGGTTCTCTTCCTTCAGATGCTGCATTTCAGATTTACCTACATAAGGGCGAAAAGCATTGGGAAAATAATAATCTGGGCCTTCCAGGAATTCCAAATTCACACCAGAATTTGCATTGAGACTTTTGTTTTTGTTTATTAATGTTTGAAATCGTACACTTGAACCCACTAGTCTTCCCTCTACTGTAGATTCATGCTGCAGAATTGCTTCTTTTCCATACTAACGGGAACAACAAAGTACAGTACCATTTTAAATAGACTTAAAAGAACTTCACAATGTAAGAGTCAATAACGGAATGTAGCATCATGCGGGTTGACGAAGCCTGTTCTGTTTATATATGCAGTGCTGAATATATAAACGTGAAACGTTGCTTAAAAAGTAGATGCTTTTGCACATTTGAAGTTAAGGGGTTTGCTGTGTTGTTGTTCTACAGGTTGTGTTTCTAGAAGTTCCCCTCTCAGCCCCCAGTCATCCATAGACAGTGAACTGAGCACCTCAGAACTAGAAGACGATTCTATCTCCATGGGATATAAACTGCAAGACCTCACAGACGTCCAGATCATGGCTCGACTGCAAGAAGAGAGTAGGCCATTAACTGTCCTTCCTCTCCCTCTGCTCCCCCCCCCACACTGCCACCACTTCTTTTAAAAGCTGCATGTTAATGCCTCAGGGAAAATACTTGATTTTAGGCCTGTCTAAGCTATTGTATGGGATGGTTTTTTTAAAAAAACACCACCACCATGTTGGTGCTTTGGTTTGGCTTTCAAGTTATTATACTTGAATGTTCCCCCTCCAAAAAAAATCCTAATATGAATAAGTCTTAAATATGGTTGAGTAATGTATCATGTTTAGTACTGTGAAGAAAAGGAGCCTAATTATTTGTTGTTGTTGTTTTTTGAGGGGGAGCTAAGTGGGCTATGGGGTAATTGTGTTCACAAAGAGAAAATGCCATCTTATTTTCTTTGAAAGGCTCTGAAAGCGCTGGTCTGATCTGCGTCAAGGAGTTGTCATTCAGAATCCCATGCCATACGGAGACACACGAAGGGGGTTAATTTGGCACAAGCTGTTAAAGATCTTAGAATTCAAAGCTTTCCTGTTTCCCCCTCAGAATTCACCAACTTTGCTCAGGGCTGTCTAGGTCTTCTGTGACATTAGGGCATGTAAGGGGGTAATGGTTACAGAGGAACCCTTCATACAATCCTATATCTGTAGAGTTGGAAGGGACCTCAGAGGTCTTCCAGCCTAGCCCCCTCAATGCAGGAATCACACCTATACCCGTGTCTGTAAAGGCTTTCTGTGACATCACAGCAGATCAGCCAATGGCATTAAGGAGGAGGCAGCAGAGCAATGGGGGGGGGAGATTTCAAAGATTTTGGAATAATAGAATTGTAGAGAGGGACCACAGGGGTCATTTAGTTAAACCCCTTGCAATGCAGGAATCTTTTTGCTCAAACTCACAACCTTGAGATTAAGAGTCTCATGCTCTGTTGACTAACTAAGGTATCCTGCAGGCTTTAGATAGATAGAAGATACAAGGAGAATACCAGATCATCTGGAGAATTTCAAATGATGCTCTTTAGATTTATTTTCTGCAGCTTTGTCACTATGACATAGATTGCACATGGCTTTGAGTGAGCTGTTTGCACAGAATAGATATGTATGCTCTTTGCAACCATCTGCACCAGCCGGCATGGCTAATGGGTAGGGAAGATAGAAGCTATAGTCTAACACTTCGATGTATGGAGATTCTCTGCTTCTGGAATATAGGATTTTCAGTGCAGGGAGTTCCATAGTCTGGGTGTCACAGCGGGGGAGCATAGGAATGTCGGGTGTGTGAAGAATGTTTTTGGTCTATCCCTCATATTAATGCATTTCACAGGACTATGTTGAATTACGTTGTATGTTCACACAGAGCTAGTTCTTTGCTCAGTCAGCCTGCCTGAGGACCGCCTCTCTTCATAATGCTCTTCAAATATAGTTCTTCCTTCATTAAAAACTTCATAGTCATTCCCCTCTTCGGAATAGGATGTGAAAATCAGTCTATGTCTACCTGGTGTTCCATAGTTTTCCTTCCCACTTGCATGCACTTACCGTATTTTTCGCTCTACAGTGGTACCTTGCAAGACGAATGCCTCGCAAGACGGAAAACTCGCAGAACGAAAGGGTTTTTGGTTTTTTGAGTTGCTTCACAAGATGATTTTCCCTATGGGCTTGCTTCGCAAGACGGAAACGTCTTGCAAATTTGTTTCCTTTTTCTTAAAACCGTTAATACAGTTGCGACTTGACTTCGAGGAGCAACTCATAGCACGCGGTGTGGTAGCCTTTTTTGAGGTTTTTGAAGACTTTGGTGATTTTTGAAGCTTTCCAAAAACTTTTCCGACACCGTGTTTCGCAAGACGAAACAAACTGCAAGACGGAAAAGCTCGCGGAACGAATTAATTTCGTCTTGCGAGGCACCACTGTATCAGACGCACCAGACGCACCAGACCACAAGACGCACCTAGTTTTTGGAGGAGGAAAACAAAAAAAATATTCTGAATCTCAGAAGCCAGAACAGCAAGAAGGATCGCTGCGCAGTGAAAGCAGCAATCCCTCTTGCTGTTCTGGCTTCTGGGATAGCTGTGCAGCCTGCATTCGCTCCATAAGACGCACACACATTTCCCCTTACTTTTTAGGAGGGAAAAAGTGAGTCTTATAGAGCAAAAAATACGGTACATTTTGCCTTATGTTTTCATGCATCTTGTAGACATGGGAGTAAGTTGCAAAACCCATTCCTTCTATACGAAAATGGACTCTTGCAGAAGGGCTGATGTTCCTTACAAATGTTGACCATTTGGGGCTCTCACCTCACCTTTTCCTTACACTTACCAGGTCTGAGACAAGATTATGCGTCTACTTCAGCATCTGTATCAAGAAACAGCTCCAGCGTCTCTCTCCATTCGAGCAAGAAAGGGACAAGCAGCGACCAGGAATTTGATCGCTACAGCCTTGAGGACGAAGAGGAAGAATTCGACCACCTGCCCCCTCCGCAGCCTCGGTTGACCCGCTGCTCCCCTTTCCAAAGAGGAATTCCCCATTCACAGACTTTTTCCAGTATACGGGACTGCAGGAGAAGCCCGACTTCTCCATATTTCCCCTCAAACAATTATCCGCAGCAACAGTGTTACTCTCCTCAAGCCCAAAATCCTCTTGAGCCACAACCAAACAGGATTAATGGAGGTAAAGTTGGCTGGCTGTGTATTTTCTGATGAATGGATTTATTTTGCCCTTCTGGTGCCAAATCTTTAATTTTGAGGCAGGTTTCTTTTGGCCAAATTCTGTATTCCTGGAGGGCATTCACTTCTCTAGGCAGTGGCTGGAGGCTAGAAATATGAAAACCACAAACTGGTCTCCAATGCATGGTCCACTATTATGGGACACATGTCCCGAGTCATTATAACTTAGAGGTGAAATGTTAAAGTGTAGATCCTCAGTGTCCCTGTCTCTGTCTCTCTTGCTGGTCACATCACTCACTGTTTTAAACAGGGGTGGAAAACCTGTGATCTTCCAGTTGTTGTGATACTACAGCTCTTATCATCCCAGTTGCTGAGGGAAGTTGGATTTCGTCAGCACCTGAGAGGCCAGAGCTTTCCCATCCCTGTATAATAAATCACTTTTATTTTTCTTACTAGGGAAATAGTCAGCTAAACTTTTACAACACCATTATTAGAAGACAGGAGGATGTAGATTCAAGATTAAGTTTGCCAGTTGGGCATCTTTGGTTTAGTTTATGAATCCCCTTTTGAAGAAACAGTACTGAATGCTATTCATAAAGATCTAAAATTTGTGTGTGTGTGTGTGTGTGTGTGTGTGTGTGTGTGTGTATATATATATATATATATTTGCTTTCGTATATGGCAGAGTCAGTGTGTGGTCTCCAGTATCCATTGCTTTCAGTCAGTTTATTCTGAGTAGGACTTAGTTGTATGCCACCCATTAAAAGCAGTGCACACTGGAAACTGTCTCAGCGCAATCTTGCCTTCCTTAATACTGGTTGCCAAACAGAAGAGAACGCTTTCTGAAGTAAAATAGTGTTTTGTTAGCCAGTTGTTTTTATTGCTTTTCAAAAATTTTAACAAATCAACATCAAATTAATTCAAATTTAATACAAATTTAAAAGTTGACTTCCCTCCTTGCTTCCATGACGTTTCTCGTCCCTCCTTTACTTGCTGCTCAATGTAACATACTTTTCCCAATTCCATTTCAGTACTTAAAATATTTTAGCATTTTAGCATTCATATTTAATTCCCCCCTTTTCATTTAACAGTTTTTTAACAGTTAGTGAAAATGGGGGCAGTGTAGAGCCCTGATTACATATGGATGCAGTAGTGTAAGACTCATCTAGTCGTAATCAAGAACCTGTTGGAAGATTTTGGGTATGATTCCTGAGAAGGGAAGGTTCAGTATCTTATGGACATGCCTTTCATTTGTGGATCTCCCCCAAAGATGGCACATGCCAGAATTCTGTTATGTTGAATCTTAATGAATACAGTAGGCTGGACAGGATGAACTTCTGAGTCTCTTCTGAGTGAGTTTTTAGAGGAAGTGCTGCTGTGCAATCTCTGCCTGTGAACACATATCAGACTTTCATCTGCTTCATCAACACTTACATATGCAGCCCAGAGGCTGAGCATTGAAACAGCACCCCCACCCCCAATATAGTTTTACCTCTGCCGTTAACGGAGCAGGCAGGCTTAAGCTGCTATATCTCCCCTCTGCAATCGGAGAATAATAATAATATATGCTTTGTAAGATTTCCTGTGATTATGGATGGAGGACTCTTTTCTTTGAACACCCTAAAGCGCTAAGTAAACGTTAAACATTATTCTTATTTCTCAATCATTTTACATTAATTATACAGGCTGAATATCTAGCTGTAGAAACAGGTCCCTGAACCTATATTATTAATTAGAAGTTAATAGCTATGTAAAATAAGCATGAATAATAAATACATCATAAGTGATCACGGTGATCAGTGCCCAGAAGCTGTTTAAATATGTTGCAAATGTAGTCTTAAGAAAATAAGTTTCTCTCCCTTTTCTATCTGATCATCTGTCATGGAGTTTTGCTGTTCTTTTTGTCATTATATCCCACATTAATCTAGTATAGTGGCATCATTCTGGAAGCAGTTTTTCCTATCCCCTTACCCTGGTTCTTTCTCTCTCTCTCTTTTTCTTATCCCACCTGTTTCCTTCCATAAGAACTTATGAAGACATCTGTTAAATTGGACTGTATATTCATTTGGTCCAGCATTCTGCTCTCTGTGGTTGGTGTCAGGCCAAAACAATTCACTGCCTGAATTGGCCCCCTCTGGGTGCATCACCAGGTACATGCAGCATCATTCAGATACCAGTCCCTGCCTTCAACAATTTCCTCCCACAACGTTCATGGTGCTGCCTGAAGCAGATGGCTTCACCTGGATTCACCACAGTACCATCCCTGCCATCAGTAGCCAGGCAGGTCCTTCTAGAAATGGACGAACAAGACATGGAGGCAGTTTTTTTGTTCCCCTCCAGCATCTAATACTCTGTGGTATACTGCCTCTAGCATGGACGCTTTACTTAGCTTATCATGGCTTCCCTTTACTTCATCATCTTCCTTCTCACCCCGTTGGTGGTCTTGAATAACGCATGCTAATGCCTTTGCACTCTACTAATTGTCACTACCGACTGGTGTCAACTGTAGCAAACATCTCTATGGAAAGGTAACATATTGGGTTGCTTCCAGTGCTGCGCAAGCAGTGTTCTCTGCAAGCAGTGAGCCTTCCCTCTCCCTGGGCACCCTCCAAATCTACTCTTGAGGTTCCCCCAAACCGCGGGAAAAGATTCTGAGGGTGTGCAGAAGGCTGAATCGGGGAGAAAAGGAGAAGGAAGTCCCATTATGTAAGTGGAAGTCTTGTCACAAAGCAGCATATTGGGTTCAAGCAGCCATGCGTAAACTAGTTACTATTGTTCTCAGTGTGCAGTTTTGCATTCTTGGCAAATAGTTTCTGGCAGGGCCGTAACACAAGCGCACGCTGTTAAATCTAGCTGCAGTATGGCAAATAGAGGTAAGAGGAGGATTGGGCAGGAGATGGGCATTTCATAGAATCCTAGAGTTTGACAGGACCTCTTAGACCGTTAAACTCTGTGCTTGCTTCCCCACTGCCACCACTTTTGTGGCGATCACACAGGGTCCCCAGACATTTAACGGTCTGTTGATCCCTGTGCCACCACTGTGCTCGCTTCCCCGCTACCACCAACCCGTTACTCTCGGGTAAAACACTGAGTCCAGACAGTTGTTAAAAGTGAACCAAATAAGTTTATTTTATAAATATTAACAAGTTTATGGTTTCTCAGATAATCTTCCTGTCAGTGTCTTAACTTTAGTTTTGCTACCGGCCTATACCTTCCTAATACCTTCTGACTGATTATCTCAGCTGTTTGGCTGATTCCTCTTAACAAATTCTCTCCCTCTCTTACACCAGACTAGCCCAACCCACAGACTTCTCTGTCTCTTCTAACTCCAGACTGTCTTCTCAACCACCCTAACTCTAACTCCCAACTCCTCCCCTTGGGTTCCCATTGGTTAGTCATTTTACAATTAGTTAACCCTTTCCTTATGAACCCAGTATGATGTCACACACCTAGGAGGGCAAACGCCACACTCATGTTCTGTTGGTTGGCTGGAGCTGGAACAACAGAATGATTGTGTAGCCCATGTCTATGAGCATATTCTAAAGGAAAAGCTATCCTTCATCCAAGGAGGTTTCTTGCCTTCCATGTTAGTGCATAGCACTTCTACTGTTGACAGTACTTTGAACTTTGCCCAATAAATTTTATGGTTTTTCAAGTAAATGAAAAAACAACATATAACTAGGTACTTCGAATTTTCAATGTTGAAATATTTTTGCCCTAACTTAATTTATTGCAGCTCTTAAGATGGCGGATCTACAGATATCAGATACTGGGAACAAAGAGTCGGAGCGGCTGTTGCCTTTAGTACCTTACCTAGCCAGCAAGTTAACTTCTGAGAAGTTCTTCCAACAAAATATTAAAATACAGTGGATGCTCAGGTTGCAAACGTGATCTGTGCGGGATGCATGTTCGCAACCCGCAGCGTCTGCACACACATGGGTTGCGATTCGGCGCTTCTGCGCATGTGCGACTGCCAAAACCCAGAAGTAACCCGTTCCAGTACTTCCGGGTTTCGGCGGGTCCATAACCTGAAAAAACGCAACCTGAAGCATCTGTAACCCGAGGTATGACTGTACAGTAGTCCAAACATTAAAAGCTTCCCTAAACACTGGCATCATACCAGGCTGTGGAAGACCCGGAATATTAGGTGGTGGTGGTATCATAGCTCCTCCTGGAGGTGGCACAGAGAATGGAGTAGGTGGAATTTTGCCTTGCTGAAATGCAGCCGTTGTTGCCATTGCGGAGGACAGAATGTCACGTTAAGTTCTCCTTGGAGAGTTTCTTTTTATGTTATGAGTTACATTTGGTGAGAGGCGACTTGACCACAAGCGGTTCCTAATGGTGACAGTGATTTGCCTTTGTTGCAGACAAGCTCCGAAGGAGCATGCCAAACTTGGCTCGGATGCCCAGCACCCCAACCCTCAGCACCAATGTTGGCCCTGCCATCACTGTGAGGAACAGCCTAAGCTTTGATTCTAATCTGCATGGAGCTGGCAACGGGATATCAAGAATACAGTCCTGCAGTAAGTGCGAAATCCTTATATTTCATTGTGGGATGGGACGCTGTCAGGGTACAGCGCTTTACAGTGGTACCTCAGGTTACAGGCACTTCAGGTTACAGACTCCACTAACCCAGAAATAGTACCTTCAGGATAAGAAAAGAAATTGCGTGGCGGCGGCGCGGCGGCAGCAGGAGGCCCCATTAGCTAATGTGGTACCTCAGGTTAAGAACAGTTTCAGATTAAGAACAGACCTCCAGAACAAATTAAGTACTTAACCCAAGGTACCACTATATTTTAAATCACCAGTATTCTGGGATGAATCATGGGCAGTGATCCTTTAATACCAGGCATGTCTGGGTTTTCTTATCATGCATTTGTGTATGGCTTAGAAAAGCTGTAGCCATTTTAATGGGTTTTTTCCCCTTCCTAAAGGGTCAAAATTGTTTGTGTGCTTAAAAAAACCATTTTACTGGCAGAAATGACTGGCAGAATCCGAGACCAGGGAGAAGAGTTGGTGGAAGAAGATTGGAAAAAGTTTAAAGACTATTTACAGAAATATTGTAAAATTAATGAATGTTAGAATGATGTTGGATAGAAACTAAGTGGTCTATTGCTGTAAGGGAATACAAGAAAATGGACGATTAATAGGTAAAAATCCAATGTTACAATATTTTAAGATTTTAAGATTGAAGACCAGGATAATAAAGAGGGGAGGGATTTGCTGAACTAACTATCTGAACAGGAATACAGAAAAGGGAGGCGTGAGGAGGTCCGGGAAATAAGCAAATGAAAGATAAGTCATTGAAAGAGCGAATTGTTTTTAACTATTTTTATTTTGTATTTTTCTTTTTTCTTTTTTAATTTTGTAATATTTTGAAAATTTCAATAAATATCTTTTTTAAAAAAATAAAAAAACCATTTTACACATTCAACAGGAACAAGTTACTAAGCTTTATAAAGGATTGGGGGGGGGGCGAGGTTCAAGTGTGGTTCTGTTTAACATACAAGGAATGTATACATTAGTCCAAACCGATCAGTCTGTTAAAATGTCCTGGCACTGAAAGAGAAAAAAATCAATATATAGAGAGGGTAAATGTGGTTTGGTGCTATTTTGCCCCCTTCTTGGTTTTTTAAAGGTACCTGAATGCTGTGTAGTTTGGGGTTTCACTTTTTTGTCACTCTTCCTCTGTCTTTTGGAAGGTGACTTTCAAACAGCTTCCCCTCAGCCAAACAAGGTGGTTCAAGGTCTTGAGGCTGCCGTATGACTTTTCCATCAAGTTGGTGCAATAAAACAGCAGCTGATGCCACCAGAGAGCAGGGTTGCATAATGTCTTGGGTGCTTTAGCGCTGATTCCTAGTGACAATTCGTACCAAGCCAAATTTAGATTGTGCTGCTAAATCTGTACTGTCACTTTTTAGCTGTGAAACATGAAGCTGAGGGGATGTGGTTTTTTGAAGTAACAGATACTGAGTAGCAGTGTTCTACCTTGACAATATTTTTGAAGGGTGTCAGATATTTACATCAGTCTGGCTTAAAATTCTAGCTGAGTAAGAATTTGACTTGCTGGAACTGGCCAGAATGAATTCAGAATTCTTTAGGGAACCAGTGTTAGGATTAAAATAGATGCACAGAACTGATGTGGACCGGTTTTCAACAGTTGCTTCCCCTGGGAATTGTAGCAAAGGCAGTGCAGTCCCTTGCGGTACCTTAAAAATCTAACACAATATTTTGCTGCGTAATTTTCCATGGACTTGAGTTCACTCCGCGAGATGCATGAAGTGAGTTGTAGTTCTGCAAGGTACACAAGAGATCTGAAGCACTTTCGCCAAGCTACAGTTCCCAGGGTTTTTTAGGGGATAGGCACCCATGGCTCCTACTGAAGTGGAAAGAAATGGTTCTGAATTCATGTACTGTAGTACAATACAGTGGTACCTCGGGTTAAGTACTGAATTCGTTCCGGAGGTCCGTTCTTAACCTGAAACTGTTCTTAACCTGAGGTACCACTTTAGCTAATGGGGCCTCCCTCTGGTGCCGCGCCGCCGGAGCACGATTTCTGTTCTCATCCTGAAGCAAAGTTCTTAACCCGAGGTAATATTTCTGGGTTCGCGGAGTCTGTAACCCGAGGTACCACTGTACTTTTATTGGTGCACGTTGAAGTCTGCGTGACATAAGGTGGTATATAAAATAAAACAGAATGACAGAGAAAACTTGGCATATAACAATATAACCTAGTAATTGGCCAGCTGCAATCTCTCAGCCAGTCTCTCAGCCAATCTAAGCGAAATGCTGCTCTGAGCAAAACACAGCAAGGAAATATTAACAATATACATGGAACAAAGCCTTGTCTCTTTCTAGGTTACTGCAGCCTGAAGCCATCTTTTGGGCTGGCTTTATTGTCTTACGTACTTGACCTATAAATGCATTTGACGAGTCTAGGGTTGCCTTCAGGAGTGTGTGGATCTCTGTGGCACACAGACCGGTAAACCCTTGGGTTTTTTGTGGTATTTATTTATTTATTTGCACTCCCTTTCTCTAGTTCCTTCTCCAGGGCAACTTCAACACAGAGTACACAGTGTGGGACACTTTCCAATATCGGTTCGGCAGCCTCTCAAAGCCACAGCCTATGTCAGCCCAACCGTTCAAGGGAGCAGCAGCAGCGGCGGCGGCGGTGTTCCGTTGTCCGGCAACTTACAGCTACACTCCAACACAGGCATCCCGATGCCAAACAAGACTGCAAACGCCAGCATTGCAGCTCGCAGTGGCCTCCCAAGGCCTTCCCTGGCTATAGGAGGGAGCAGCATACCCAGGAGCAAAATTGCACAGCCAATCCGAAGGTAGGAGTTGACTTGCTAAAGGGAAAATTTGGAGTGTATTTATGCAGCAACTGGACAGCTAGTTGAGCGATCAGCGCTCTCCGAAGAGCCGTAAGGCTGTCAGGAGGAGGCTGGACATCTCTTGAGTGAGAATTTGCAGCCCTGGAATAGCTCAGATTCTCTGGGAGAGTCATGAGAGCTAAACTGGTATCAAATGGATATAGGCTGAACAGTGCAGATTTGAATATAATGCCTTAGCTTAACAAGTCTGTTGTAGATCAATACTTTTTCTTGAAGTTATAACCAACTCTGTTACGGGGGATTAAAGAAAAGCAAGTTGCAACTTACTTCTGAGTAAACATGCATAGGGTTGCCTTTAAAGGTAAAGGGACCCCTGACTGTTAGGTCCAGTCGTGACCGACTCTGGGGTGGCAGCGCTCATCTCGCTTTATTGGCCGAGGGAGCCGGCGTACAGCTTCTGGATCATGTGGCCAGCATGACTAAGCCGCTTCTGGTGAACCAGAGCAGCGTTTACCTTCCCGCCAGACGTGCTTTCAAACTGCTGGGTTGGCAGGAGCAGGGACCAAGCAACGGGAGCTCACCCCGTCACGGGGATTCGAACTGCCGACCTTCCGATTGGCAAGTCCTACCCGCGTCCCTTTTAGGGCTGCCTTTATGGTCTACCTAAAAAGGATGCACTTGTCCACCGCCTGAGCCCATAATAGAAGCCTCACATGACCACCTTTTCTAGGGCTGAGTATAGACTTTAGAGGATTTACTCCCCACAAATTTAGCTGTTGTTGGAAACCTCAGCAAAGGAGAATGCCCTTCTGCTCAAGTCCCACCTGTTTCCCCACAGGTATTTGCTTGCCCCATGTGAGAACAGGATGTTGTAGTCTTTAAATAAGCACCTACCACGGGCAAAAAAAGGAGTGAGAAACTGCCTTTAATAATACGCAAGAAGTCTCTTTCATGCAACACTTTCTATATGCTTCAGAAATAAATTACGCTGTGCCATGTGTAATTTAGGAGGGAAATAGACTTTTTCTCTCTTTTTTGCTGCCTGACTGCAGCTGAACCAACTGGGGATAAGATTTTGAGAGTTGCCCAAACAAAGCTGCAGTCGCGCGTTGTGCCAGGCCTACGCTTGTTCTGCTCTTCTGTTCTCCTGCGGGGTTGATCAGCAGACTTTTCCAAGAAGAATAAGAAAAGTGCTTTCCAACTCCCTCCTTTTAAGAATCTTTTAAAGTAAAAGGAAGCCAGCGATCGTATAAACGTAGCCTGCGACCCACTAAAGAGAATGCTGCCTGCTGGCGAGCAGCAAATAGAGATCACTCAACCCCTAGCAGAGCCCGTCGCATTGGAGAGGAGGCATAGTTCAGCAGTAGGACATGTGCTTCGCATGCAGAAAGCGCCAGGTCCAATTTCGGGCATCTCCAACTGAAAGTAGCATGTCATGGGAAAGACCCTGAGGAGACAGACGATGCTTCAGTAGGTAGACTAATGGTCTGACTCGGTAGAAGAGGGCTTCACCCTGTGTTCCTGTGGCTGATGAGCTGTGCCTGGTTTTGTAGGTCACAAGTTGTGCAGACCAGCTATGGTTTTTGGTTTTTTTTTCTAATGGAGCAGCTGGAACACTGTCAGCTACTGCAGTGTGATATTTCCTTGGGGAGAACCCTGATTAAGTTATCCCGTTTCGTTAAGCCAAGAGCCATTTAACAATTCGACATCCACTTTGATTGTGTTGATAGTTTGATAATGAAGTGTTACTAAATGTTAGATATCTGTAATTAAAGGTAGCAACCCAAGGGCTAAGTTCTGGCGCACCGCTGGGCGGCTTAAAAATGCCTTTGGCTTCAGTAGGATTTGAGCAACTTAACTGTGTGCATGGATTGCTGCTAAGGTGGTTCAGCACTGGGTCAGGGAGAACTTACCTGCATCGTTCTTGAAATAGTAGCATGTGGGAGATGCAGGGAAGTCTTCTATAATTGGCAGCAAAGTATATTAACCTGTACCTCTTACCTTGGACAGTCTATCCAAAAACACCGTCTGGAAATCTGCAAAATCATTGGCACACAGTTGCTGAATCTCTTTAACTAGATGTGCCAGGGATTGAACCAGCATGGGCTCTGCCACAGAGCTACCATTTATCCCAAAATTACTGAAAAAAGGGTGGGGGAGGGGGGAGGTGGATTCAAAGCTCACTCATATTTTGAAAGGAACTCTGCATGTTTACAGCTGTTGAGAAAATGGTCTCTCTTAGGAGTACCTGCACACATGCCATACGTTTAAAGCACGTGACTGCCCCTAAAGAATTGTAGGAGCTATAGTTTAAGGGCGCTGGGAAACTTCAAATGTATGGTATGTACATGGCGCATGTTTTTAGCATGTACCACATGGTAAAATGGTTACGTGAGGAAGACTTAATACATAATCTGGAAGATGTATACCTTCATCATGGAGCTTGTGAGTCAGCCAACCTCCCAGCTCTGTTCATACTTAAAAAAAAAAAAAAATTAACTGTAGACCAAACTGAGTGTTTTTAGTGCCTCTACACTCCCATTTGTTAACCTTTTGAATCACTTATTTTGCACCGCATATTTCATCACTTGTGATGCACGGTTGACATGTACGGTCAGGATTTTCTGGGCCCACTACACTATATGTGGATGAAGCCCACTGACACAGCTTTGCATAAAATTTACATGTGTCTTGTTGTATTTGAAAAACCTACTTGTCCCATCTTTGAGGGACTATCAGAAGCCTCTTATCTGAGAGTGATGGTTCATTTTTAAAAATGAAAAGAAGGCTAAAGCCTCTTTCCAAACTCTGTAGGGATGACAGACAGATACTGTGTGTTGCCTTCTCTTAAGCTATAATTTAATACCTCTGTTCCTCTGAAGTGGCCCCTGAAATCCACCAGTAGCAGCATAGGCATTTTTTCATGTCGGGGTGGGGTGGGGGAGCATTGAGGAGAAATGAGTTTCAACAAGGTGTAGACTAGTGGTCCTTCCTCAATTTGCAGTTGACAGTTTAGTCCAGGGGTCAGCAACCTTTTTAAGTTGTGAAAAGTCCACCATCCCTCAGACCATGTGGTGGGCCGGACTATATTTTGGGAAAAAATAATGAACCAATTCCTATGCCCCACAAATAACCCAGAGATGCATTTTAAATAAAAGGACAATTTCTACTCATGTAAAAACACGCTGTGGGCTGGATTGAGAAGGCGATTGGGCCGCATCCGGCCCACGGGCCTTAGATTGCCTACCCCTGGCTTAGTCCATGGGGAAAATAGAAGAGAAATTCTGAATTCTTTATTAGTGTTTCTTGAATCTGTCATTTTAGATATTAGGAGTCATAACATCTCCCGGGGGCTTCCTATCTTGATTCTTGATATCCTTCCCTACACAACGTAGATAACTGGGGCTGCCTACACACTGCACCTTTAAAGTACATTCTTTCCCTCGAAGAATTCTGGGCACTGTAGTTTACTGCTTTCAGAGTTAAAATTGCCAGCAACCCTACATTGCCCAAACTTCTTTGAGTGGGGAAAATGTGCTTTGAAGCTATAGCCTCAGCTGCTTTCCTCACAGTCACACAGTCAAAAGGCTCTCTTGACCCCATCTTTTGCATTGTGAAAGCCAAACAGATGCATCGACAAAGTAGTTTCTTCTCTGTAATGTGTGTTGTCACTCTTTGACCCAGTCGCTTACCCTGAACTATGGTTTGTTTCTTGAAACAGTTTTCTCCAGCCGCCAAAACCTCTTTCTTCGCTTAGTACTCTACGGGACGGCAACTGGAGGGATGGCTGCTATTGACAATGGGTCGAGCCGAAATTCAGATTCTCCTACCCAGCTGGCTGGGAAAATATAACTGTGAGAGGCTGGATGAATAACACAGGGCTGTTTCTTACTCTTCTGTCATTGTCGTTGGTCACTAAACATATTACACTTAGTTGTTTGCTCAGCAAAACAAACAAACAGCAGTGTTGTCAAATTAACGTTGCAGCATTATGGTTTAGGTTTTTAAAAACACATGCATAAAGTATCCCACTGGGGGGAGCCAAAATGTGACTTCTGGGTGCTTTGCCATAACAGTGTTCAGATCTCTTTGATTTGTGTACTACTTTTTGTTGCTTTGAGTTCCCTTGCAAATTGACAAAATAGATCCATATCTCTACCTGCTGCTTCTTTTGTAGCCTTTCCAAGGGAGTGTATTTTTGCACACCCACACCCACATTTTGCTTGAATCATGGGGTATCAAAGCATTTTGTGTGTGCCATAAATCTACCCCCCCCACTTTTTAATAGTAAGGTACTGTTATGTTCAAGATGTTTCTAACCATGCCAATCTCCCCAAATCCAGCTACAGCTATCCACGCACAGATGCAGACATCCATACACATATTTCTAACTGCATGGGGGAATATGGATGGTTTTCAGCTGCTTAAGAAGTCACATCCAGTTCCAGTCAGATTCTTGGTGATACTCAGTTCACCTGTCCTTGGGCCTGTGTGTATGTTAGAGAGATGGGGCGAGATGTCTGGATTTAGACCTTTCCCCACTCTTGGCACTTGAAAAAGAGTATTTTTTCCCTCTTACATCACATGCCAGGTCTGTTCTTGAGTACATATATTGTTGGATTGGGGCCATGATGGACAAGGTGACAGCTGTGTTGTATGTTTATGTTGTAAGAGCACACTCTAAAGTATTTGCTCGAAACTGCCATGACTTCCTGGTCAACACGAACCTGTTCTCTCATTTCCTTGTTCCAATGTTAATTTATTATCACGGGGATGTTGTATTTATAAAGAGGGCGTAAATTGCATTGCACTTGAAAGATGCGATGGTCTCTTAAATGTTTGGGTTTCGATACTTTGTAATAAAGAATAAAATTGCAATGTTTTATTAACACTTGTGTTTGGTGAAAACAAACAGGTTTTCATGGAAGTAAAACTTTTTTGATAGACCTTTTGCAAGAAAAAAAATTGCACTAATCAATGCTTTCTTACTATGGGGATATGATTTTAATACTTGATTACAACTTGTATTCTGCTGATCTGGAATGTTTCAGAAATAAAGAAATCTATTTCAGCAATCTCATGCCATTCTTGGATGTGCAATAGAAATAGTGAGTCTGTCTCTTATTTTCTTAGTAGAATGGAGAGTTCCTGTGGTAGTGAGCAAAGTTTGACTGGAAAAAATTGACCGTGTAAGTTACAGACACTTGCTACTCCAGCTGCTCAATCCAGCCTTTTAGGTGTTCCATTTGGCCTCCAGAACCACATATATCTCTCAGGTGGCACAAACTGATCCTTGCATCTGGCTGTTAACCAGAAGGTTGGTGGTTCGAGCCCACCCAGCGATGGCCGGGGGCAGAATTCCGGACTATATACCAAGAGCAAACTCAGTCCCCAGGTGCTGGTCTTGCTATAGCCAAAATAGCCCCATCCATATCAGTATCCTTCAGGGAGCCCCACAATTTGCAGATCTACACAAAATCTTCAGGGGACAGAATAAAACCTAAGTGGAGAGTGTTGGACTTTTGCGCCAACACAGAGTGTGTGCAGTGGCGTAAAAATCAAAGGCTGTCTGCAATATCTTTGCTTGGATTTATTTCAAAAACATATCAGTCAAACGCTGCAAGCCATCACTCCTCCTCACCAGCAGCATACAGAAATATTAATCAACTTAAATACAGTTTTCAAATAATCAGTTATCCTATCACATCCCTTCTTGCATCCAGTGCAGAAAATATTTAGTCAAATAGGCAAGAGACCACAGGTGTGCAGCTAAGTAGGTCAAACTGCAAACATACACCTGTGAGCTTCAATTAACCAACCCCCCGTTCCTGCGTAGCATCATTGACCACTTTAAGATAAAGAAAAACCAACTGAGAGAAGGGTGGCCAAAATTACTGAGCTCTAAGCGTTCTTGGTGGCCAAAGAATTAGGAACATACATTGTGGGGTGGAGAAGAAAACAGGAAATGGAAAGTTCTGACAGTCAACATGGCTAGCTGGAACACTGAAACGTGGGGTTACAGGTCCCACTCTGAAATATACTCAGAGTCGAGAGTGGATTTTATGCTCTTTATTCAGCTCAGAGTGGTGAGGAGGAATGGAAGTTCCCCCAGAATGTCTGCTTTATATACAGTGGTGCCTCGCAAGACGAAAAGAATCCGTTCCGTGAGTCTCTTCGTCTTGCGGTTTTTTCGTCTTGTGAAGCAAGCCCATTAGCGGATTAGCGCTATTAGCGGCTTAGCGGATCAGCTGATAAGCGGCTTAGCGGATCAGCTGTTAAGCGGCTTAGCGGATCAGCTGTTAAGCGGCTTAGCGGATCAGCTGATAAGCGGTTTAGCGGCTCGGCTGTTAAGCAGCTTAGCGGATCAGCTGATAAGCGGCTTAGCGGATCAGCTGATAAGCGGCTTAGCGGATCAGCTGATAAGCGGCTTAGCGGATCAGCTGATAAGCAGCTTAGCGGCTTGGGGGGGAGGAAAAAAACCCCGCAGGAACTCGCAAGACATTTTCGTCTTGCGAAGCAAGCCTATAGGAAATTCGTTTTGCGAAGCATCTCCAAAACGGAAAACCCTTTCGTCTAGCGGGTTTTCCGTCTTGCAAGGCATTCGTCTTGCGGGGCACCACTGTACATTATTTACACAATGGGCCCCATGAGATTGGCTAATGTCAGGATTCACCTGTAGGCCAATCTGGTTGCGGATTCACTTCCACCTGGAGCTGGATTGGGTGGCTCCTGTGGACCAATCAGACTGCTACATTCTGAATCCTATTCAATTCAGTACATAACACACTCCTAGCTCCTTTATTATGTACCTCAGACATATTTTCCAGTGCCGCACACGCTTTGCTCCCCCTCACAGCTCTGCCTGAAAAGCAGCTGGTGTTCTTAGGCCAGGTATATTTGGAAAAGGGTGGGTGGGAAACTTTACCTTGCAGGGCTGTCCTCCAGGGTACGCAGAAGTGGACTGAAAAAGGTCACTTGATGAACCCTGTCACCGGAGCCTCCATTAGCACACCATGTATCGATGCCACAGGTCGCTGGTATGACACTCAGCATGTTGCACTATAAGGTGTTCTGGCTTTTTGTCTTGCAGCATACAAATACCTAAATAAGCAAAAGTGAAAAGACATGGAGCACAACGTTCCTCAGTTTACCATCTCGGCCTGAGTTGTTTTGTTCAATTGGTGCATGTCTCTGTGGTTGGAAAGGAACATTTTAAAAAGGAGGTTGCTGCCAGTTTCTTGTTTCTGTTCATAGTGGGAGATTGTGGGTTACAGAGCAGCCCTAACCTGGGTCTGGGATCCCCTAAGGGCAAATCAATGTGGCGGAGAAATTGTTGCCGGCGCTTTGTGCCTTCCTCAGTTCAATTGGCCCTGTTAAAACCATGGAGTAAAGCAGTAACTGTAATTAAATATCCATGTTCTTTTTGGCTCCTGTAGAAACTCCCCTTTACAATAACCATTCACACTGTGTGAGGGTCACTTTACAGAAACTTGCCTTCCCTTTCCACCCACACCAGGACAATCTTGTGTGCTACATCAGATATGAAAGTCATATTAGTGTGATTTTGGTCACTTTCCCCTTCAAAATGAGCAGGGACCTGATCATTTCACATTTATTTTGCAGAATTATAAATTGGTTCATAACTAAGTGTTATTGGAGCATTGTACAGCGAAAGATTAACTATAAAATAGTTTTGTTTTTATAATTATGCAGTTATTCCATGGAATGGCTGGTTCACACAAAAATTGTCTTTAATAGCTGCTTGCCTGGTTTCAAGTGCTCACTCCAGAAGGCTGGTATTGCAACACTAAAAGCCCAGTTTTCTGCTGTATGCTACACACACCTTGGAGGTATGCAACAGCGCCTCATCAGAGGACCACAGCTGCTGGCTGGGAACAGGGCATCTGCTTCTATGCATAACAAAGACACTCTGGCAAAAGTGTGAAGAGTGTGTACATGGCTTATCATTTTATCAACTATAGAAGTATAATTCTAAGGTGGAGGGAATTGTCTAATAAATCTCTTAACAGCAAGGGGGCCTGCTGTTCAACTCATTAAACCCACCTCATTCAGTTCAGGAGCAATATGGATCTCTGAATCAGAGCATTCACATGCAAATTGAGTAAGAAATGCACTTCAGTCAAATCTACATCTCCCTCCAGCAGCGATTTCTGCCACAGATGCAAGAAGACATTAAGAGGATATTAATTTAAAATCCACAGGAGTAAAGCATGTGTGTGTGTGAAAATCTCAATTGCTGCATTTTATTTTCTGTACATTGCGTTACAAATTCATGACACCTGTGGCTTTGAAATTATACCAAGGCATAGCCCCAGAATCCATTTTACATGCCAGACCATGGGATGGCGAAGAAAAGTGCCTTTGAGCATGTGCAGTGTGCCTTTTCCTCGTGACAGTAGTTTGAGTCCATGCACACGGATTAAAAGGGTGGAATGCCAGAGCCGATGGCATGCTATTGCAGCAGGCTTGCAGCTCAGCACATCTCGGATTCCTTCCCAGTTAGGTTGCAACCCTGTATACCAAGGGGGCAGGCCAGGGGAGACAGTATCTCTCCTCTGAGCCCAGGGCTATGTACTCAGTAGTGGGCTAGGTCAAACACAGAGTAAAAGCAAGCATATGTGATATAAGTGGGGCATCAGGTTTTTTTTAAAGGATGGCTTCCCCACCCTGCCCCATTGCACACAAAAAAAGCTGCTACCTCAGTTCAGGGAATAAGGGGTCCTTGAAAAAATCTAAAATTCTCATCTGATTAAGCCTAGGTGCTCTGTGAGCCTCACCAAAAAAACTATCTTCATAATGACGCATAATCTACATGTCCAGTTCAGGCAGCAGATTCAGAAGCATCTGCCATAAACATTACCGAACATGTCCAGCCTTCTCCCAAAGCTACTCATTGCAAGGCACAGTTTGTAATAAGAGAAGGGATTTATTGATTATTATTTTTTTGAAAACAGTCCATTTGTGACCCATCAGCAAAGGATTAGTGCAAGGGAGAAGATCCGGCTTGTGTAGCATCTCCACCCAAGTGACTAAGCATGAAGGTAAAAGGAAGGTAAGCAGACAGGTGAGCTAAATGTCAGTGTGAGTAGAAGATGAATGATATTTAATCATTTGAGTTATTCATCATTAGCTGGAGGTGAAACAAAGGTATAGCAACTGGGGATCTGCAGGAGCTACTCTAATCTTAGCTGGGTAATCCTTTAGAAATCTGCAGTTCAGCTCCTTGGTTTCCAGAGAGGATCCTGTAGAAACTTGCAGCTCTCCTCTAGCAGAGAAGCCCTGAGTGGCTGCAGTAAACTTCAGCCAGGGACCTAAACTAAACCTAACTTTGGAAAAGGGAGCCAAATAAGTATATAGTTCCACATTAGCTAAGCCCACAGTGCAGAACTAGCTGATGGGGAAGTCTGCAGACAAAAAGTGTAAGCTTAGTGTCAGGGGTTCAGGAGCAGAGGCGAGGGCAAGGGAGGAAACAGAGAGCGAGGGGGAGGAGTCCGAAGGAAAGATGAGCGATGACGACGACCCGAGATCTCCGAGTCTTTCCAGTGAATCGGAAGATTCACAGAAAGGAGCGCCAGTGACCAGAGCAAGGGGGGAGCTTAGGGGGACACCCCAGGAAGAAGGGACAAAAGGGGGTTCAGAGAGCAGCAGTTGGAAATCGGGGCCAACGTCCCCAACAGAGCGCAGTGGGGAGGAAGGGCGCCAGGCATCGGGATCAGGCGGCTCGCCGCAGGGGGGAGGACATGAGTCAGGAGTGGCCACACCTCCATCGGAGAGAGAAGAAACGGTCAAACGGAAAGTGGGAGGTTGGGCGCGCGCGCCAAGTTCAAATGCACAGGAAGGCGGCACAGTAAGCAGCCCGGAAAGGGAGCCAGGTCCTAAAGCCCGCCGCAAGGAGACAGAAGGGTCCGGGGGGTCAGCGTCAGAAGAGTCCCGGAAGGAAGAGACCATGGGGGGCAGAGGGACCCAGAGAAGAACGGTCAGGCGGAAAAGGTGGAGTAAGGCTAGGGTATTAAGTTGGTGTACAGGAGGCGGGGACTCAGACGGAGCTTCGCCGGTCTAGCTTATAAGACGTAGAGTTGCGCGCTACAGCTTGGAAATGGAAACTGTAAATCAATAAAGACTTTTATACAGTGAATGCTGGCTAGCGTGATCCTCTGTGAGCTCGGATCTGGAAGCAGCTCTGACACTTAGCTTTTAGTTTAAGCTCAGTGGAGTCTAGGGATGCATGAATCTCCTAATTCTGGTTTCTTTCAATTTCTTTTGCCCATTCTTAAGTCAACATCATTTTGTGATTCTTTTCGAATTCAAACTACTAACAGAATCTGAAACTGAATTTAAGCTTTTTCCCGTCACTGTGAATGGTAATTCTTTTGCTGTCCACATGAGGGCACTATGCACTCTGAATTTTCCTTGGTCATCCTCTGGGCTCTTTCGTAATCTTGCCAATATCATCTGCTGACACAGCAGGTTGTTTCCTGCCTTGTGTTCAGATACAGAGATTCACAATTTCATCTTGCGGGGAGAGCTACTATGAGTAATGCTTCCTATTTGCTCGTTATTGGCTTCTATCAGAAGTAGTGGCATAAGTAATGTGACGTTTCGGGCATTCATTAGAAAGTTATCTGCCAATATTTTGGCTTGAAGTAAAACATCCTAGTTTTAAAATATTGTTGTTTGATGCTGTTTAGCATGGAGAGTGTATTCTGTATGTGGGGACTGGTTCGTAAAGGTAAAGGGTAAAGTGACCCCTGATCATTAGGTCCAGTCGTGGCCAACTCTGGGGTTGCGGTGCTCATCTTGCTTTATTGGCCAAGGGAGCTGGCCAGCAGGACTAAGCCGCTTCTGGTGAACCAAAGCAGCACACAGAAACGCCGTTTACCTTCCCCGCCAGAGCCGTACCTATTTATCTACTTGCACTTTGACGTGCTTTCGAACTGCTAGGTTGGCAGGACCTGGGACCGAGCATCGGGAGCTCACCCCGTCGCGGGGATTTGAACCGCCGACCTTATGACCATACATACATATTAGCAATGTAATAATTGCAGTGTATGCCAATACGTATAGTGCAGCAGAGTGTTGATCTCTAGGAGTGAAGAGACCTGGGTTCAAATCCCCATACAGACCATAAAAGCTCACTGGCTGATCTTGAGCCAATCACCTCCCAGGGTGGTTGTGGGGGATAAAAAGGGAAGGGAAAAGAGAAACTCGATCAAATATCAAACGTTTGCCATAGATACAAGATTGCAGTAAGATTCAGCACAATAAAATAACATTACATTAAACTGACCTCCCTCAATGGGATAAAAATGGCCTCTTATCTGTGAATGAGCAAATGGCGTACAGCAAAACAACCTCAGGGCCTATAAAGAGGGCAGTGGCAGCCGATGCTTTGCCTGACAGTTCTCCTGTTAGTGTGAACTGCAGCTTGGCCACCCAGCCTTCTACTCCCAGGGAGCTGGGGGAGCGCAGGGTGATTCAAGGGTGACCCCAGAGCCTGTTGGAAACACGCCCGGGAAGGCCGCCAACTTCCCAAGACACCAGGGCATCTCTCTAGTGGTCCCCCCTGGCTGTAAATCTCTCTCAGTCCAGAGAGACCGGTAATAAGCGACCCCTCCCTCCTGAGGGGAGCACTTCTGGCATGTCATAGCAGAAGAAAGAGTCAGTCATAGTTCTAAAACTACTTTATTTACAGTCTATATATGCAGAGAATCCATCAGCACGTCTGTGCTCTTTGCGCATCAGTCCAGAACAGCAACACAATCAGAAGTGAAACTAACTTCCAACAGTGCTGAGACTTCCTGTCTCACGCTCTCTCAGACACGCGCATGATATACACAAAACATAGTGTTACTGCTGGAGCAACACGGATGGATAAAAATCCTAACAGAGCCCACCTTGTCTGGGAATCCCTCCAAACTGGCCGTAGCCCTGCACAAAAAGTATCTCTTTGGAGTCACTTTGTGATAAGAGATCCTGTTAATGGTCAGGGGCATAGGAAGGGGGGTGCGGCCCGACCCAGGTGTCACCCTTGAGGGAGTGACAAAATGGCACATCGCGGGGGGCGGCACTTACCGTGGGGCCTCGCCTACAGCCCCCCCAAGACATGCATCTCTCCTGGGAGTGACACAGTTGCTCAGGGCCCTGCGCTGCCTGAAATGGCAGCGCGGGGCTTGTGTCCGCCAGGCGGACTCCGTGGGCAGCTCGCCGCGGCGCCCCTGTGCACGGATTACCACAGTGCCCCCATGTGATGCCCCACTCCCCTGCACGGATCACCCCACCCCTGTGGCTCCAGGTCCAACAGAAGCACAGTGAGAATCAGTTTGGAACAGATGTTGAGTCATTCGCAACAGTGGGATCCTATTGTGGAGGGATCCTTCACAGTTGCTTGTGAGTTGGGAGGGGAGGGGATGGGAAGGGGGACCAGATATAGGCCACAACCCTATTACACACCAACCTGTAAGTAAATCGCATTGAATTTGCCATGGGACTGACTTCTAAGTGGACATGCATACAAGTGAGCCGTCAGTGAAGGCATATAGTCCCAATTGTAATTTGATTGTTCCTGCTTTCCTACTAGAAAGCTTCCCAGCCTGTTTTCGCTCATTTTTTCTGCTGCTGAGTAGCATGCTTTCTAAGACACTAGATGGCTCCCTATGGACATTTTCACATACAGCTCCTTCCAGATTCTAGTGGGGAGAGGGCAATGATTTTGCAAGCAACCAAACTATCCATCTGTACATGTGTTGATAAAGCAGACAAAAATATCACACCACCAGTACCAAAATCTAACGTATCCAGAGCAAAGCAATTTCGTTCCATTCCTATTTTTTGCTGAAATTACGTATCACAAGCTCTCAAGAAAATCTAACAGAGAAATGAATTTCTGAAAGAAAATAAAGCAACATTTTCCACTTGAACTATTATTCTAGAGATACAGGATTAGTGTGCAGTAACTAACTGGATGCAATGCACACAGTATTCCTATGAAATTTATGGTGCAATCTTTTGCATATTTCTCCTGCACACATTTCTCCCAATATGCTCAATGGTACTTGTGTTCAGGCAAACATGCACAGGACTACAACCTTAGCTGCTTATTATTGCCATGTATATAGGGCACAATCCAGCCAAAATTAAATAGAGTTAAACATATACACAGTTCACTAAGGTCGAAGGGATTTTAAAATGCTTAATTCTCATTGAATTGAGCCCATTTAATGTTTGTGTCTCTCTCTCTCTCTCTCTCTCTCTCTCTCTCTCTCTCTCTGTGTGTGTGTGTGTGTGTGTGTGTATAATAGGCACACACAGTGTATAATAGGCACAGTAGCAAGAACAAAACCAACAACAGCAAGTCACTTTCAAAGCTGTAATAAGGCTGGAATTTCTCATTGTCACTTTCCAAAAGCAAATGATCTTTTGGTCACAAAACCCATTAATCATTTCTGTTACTTTATTCCCTTCTATGACTGCTGGTCTGGATAGGGCAGTTGTGCAATGGGCTCTCAGGTGCACTGTCACTACACCTGTCTTATATTCCCGCAAACCCTGAGCAAAAGTGAAACCTGGGAGCTCTGGGCAAGGACCTATGAGAGGAAGCAGAGAGCGCATCCAGTTTACTTGTCCGTCATCAAGAAAATAAAGAGGACATTTTCATTCAAGGTCACATGCACACCATACATTGTGTCATGGGGGAAAACTTCCACTTCCCAGGAGGAACACAGTAGGAGAGTTATTTGGCAAAGGGCAACAGCTGTTGAGGAAGACACCAAGGTGAATTCCAACAGTGCATAGATTACACAGGGTTATACAGTGGTACCTCGGGTTACATACGCCTCAGGTTACAGACTCCGCTAACCCAGAAATAGTGCTTCAGGTTAAGAACTTTGCTTCAGGATGAGAACAGAAATCGTGCTCCGGTGGCGCGGCGGCAGCAGGAGGCCCCATTAGCTAAAGTGGTCTTCAGGTTAAGAACAGTTTCAGGTTAAGAACGGACCTCCAGAACGAATTAAGTACTTAACCCGAGGTACCACTGTACAGAGGCACTTCCTCACCTTAGTTTGACGCATGCGTAGAAGTTGAGTCACGTACACAATGAGAACTGAAAAACAGGATGCTTGTCTTACCAAGGTCAGATGCCCGTTTCATCACATCTATGCCCAAGCCTGGGCCTTATCTCTCATCACTTAACCTAACGGGTATGGGGGAAATTCTGCCAGGCTGTGACCAATTCCTCCACAGCTTATGGAACTCTTACACCACTTTAACAGTGATGGTTTTCCCCAAAGAATCCTGGGAACTGTAGTTTGTGAAGGATGCTGAAAGTTCTTAGGAAAGCCCTCAAAGAACTGCAATTCCCAGCACCCTGAACAAACCCCACATAAAACTTTTGATAACAGAAGCATCTTGGGTTTTTTTAATAGCAAATATTATACTGGCCTAGAAAAGGGAAAAGGGACCCGTGGGAGAGATGGAAGAATTGTAATAGGGTAGATTCATTTATCTTTCTACCAAAGCGCAGTGCACAATCTACTACTGTTTTCTGCAAACAGCTGTTTAGCAAGGGAACGCATAAAGTTCTAATTCGCAGCCTGGAATTGTTTAATTGATATAAAGAGGCTTTAGAGGACAGGCCTGAAAACTCAGAACCAACTTAACAAATTAAAACAGCAAATGGCAACAATATGAATTGTACTGAAGACATGTGGGAAGAATTCAGAAGCACGACTGAAAGAGATTTAGGACAATAAGCTTACCGTGACATCACATGACACTATCAGTGATGAAATGGCACAAAATGCGGGTGCTGCTTTAGGATATTTGAACAGGAACGTTATCTTGGATGCAGAAAGTTCCCTTGTACGAGTGTGCTTCAGCTCGTGCTATAGGGGTACCTTCAGTTTCCCACTCCACCACCAGATCGCATGCCATTTCAGAGGTTCCCCAACTCTCTGGTGCTCCTTTTTATGGTGTTCAAGGAAAGGAGAAGGTGGGACTCTGCCCCTAGCCTTGCACAAACAGAGTTCCACCCACGTTTTTCTGGACCCAAGCCATTATTTATAAGATCTGAGAAGCTATAGCATCACTGCATACACAACTGGTAATCTCACGCTTGGAGTATGGCCAGGACCACCCTACCATTAGGCAGAGTGAGGCAACCACCTCAGGCAACTGCATCTTCTTGCTTCAAAGCCCCCAGCCCCTCTTTTCTGCTGCCACATGGCCTCTCCTGAGCCCTCTAATCTGCACACAGTTGCAGGTGTGATGGAGGATGCTATCACATCACCAATGTTGAAGTAAGAGTCAACTGCCCATGCAGCTGGCTTCTGGAAGTGGACTATGGAGGGGTCACCATTATGTCTTCCACCTCAGGCAGTTTTGGGAAGCCCCCTGAGAATAGATGCTGATAGGTTGGCTCATGTTTAGGAAGGGTAATAAAGAATCTAAGAGAATTCATAGATGGAAAGAAGTGACTACGCTTAGCCAGGAAACGAACATGAACCACAAATGCCAAACAATCAGAAAATGTTGGGAAGAAGCACATTTCCGCCTTAGATGCACTGACATATGATGAGCAATGGCTTTGTTTGGTTGAAATTGCAAACTACTGGCTTCAATAGCTACATTCCCATTGATTTGAACACCGTTGGATTGCATTCCTCAAGAGCAATTTGATAATGCAAAAAGCACCAAGAAAAGTTATAAATTTTCGCCCTTAAAGTTTTCATGTAATGGTTGACAGGTAACTTCCAGCATATATAAAACCTAATAAAACATTAAACATTTAAAAAAAAAAATCCCATACAGGGAAGACTTTCAGATGTCTTCTAAAGGTTGTATAGGTATTTATCTCCTTGGCTCAGGAGTTGCATAACTCTATACCCTCCAACATTTCTCCTAAGGAAAAGCGGGACATTCCAGAATGAAATCAAAATCTGCGACAGCTTCTGTAAATCTGGTACGGTCCCTGGAAAATAGGGACACTTGGAGGGTCTGTTGTAGATTGCTTCTTTGATTTCTCTCTGCTTCAGCTTGACTGATGATAGTGTGAATATCCATACAAGGAGCGACCGTGTGTGTGTGTGTGTGTGTGTGTGTGTGTGTGTGTGTGTGTTCAACCTGGCATGCCTCTGTGTCAAGAAAAAAGTGTGGCGGATCCTTATCAAAGAGATGTTGCTTGCAGATGACTCAGCCTTGAGTGCACAGTCCAAGGAAACTCTACAGAGACTCATCAAGCATTCTTCCCAAGTCTGCAGGGAATTCAGCCTCACCATCAGCCTGATGAAGACCAACGTATTAGGTCAGGACATCGCCAGCACTCCATTTATCTGCACATGCTTTGCCAAAAAGGCATAGGGGAATGCAATGCTAATGTCCAATACCAAGATGAAGGTCTATCAGGCTTGTGTGTTGAGCATGCTGCTTTATGGAAGCGAGTCGTGGGCAGCCTACAACCATCAGGAGTGATGCCTCAACGCCTTCCACATGTGCTGCATCAGGAGATTTGGGGGATCACATGGGAGGACAGGATTCCAAATAAAGATGTCCTCTCTGTCAGGAGTGTGTGCAGGAGCCAGGCCCTGTGACCAGTAGGGCTTCACAGGACTGGGGCCTTCCTAAGTTTGTTCTGGAGAGGCAAGGCGCAGCCACACAGGTGAGGCCGCTTGGTAACTCGCTGCATCTGGTGGCAAGAGCCGGGAAGGAATATAAGGTCAGCATTTCCCTTTGGCTCTTTGCCACAGCAACACGTTTCCTGCCTTGCTGCATTTGGCTTCTTGACTCCTGATCCTCTGACCTTGACTTTGTGACTCCTTGCTTCTCGACCCCCAGACCCTTGACTTTGTGACTCCTTTCTTCCTGTCCCTCGGACCCCTGGCTTCTGGACTCTCATTCCTGTTCCCACCCTGCCATCTTGCCCCCGGTCCTGACATCCTCAGCTGGGACTTTGATCGCCTGTAGACTGGACCGTGACACTCTCTCAAGACCATATTACCAGCATGTTCACACTTCTGTCTCAGCGACGTCTACGCTGGCTTTGTCACTTCCACAGAATGGAAGATGGCAGGATCCCCAAGGTTGTGCTCTGTAGGGAGCTGGCTCCCAGCACTAGGCCAATTGGCAGACCAAATCTGTGTTACAAAGATGTCTGCAAACATGACATGAAGGCTGGAAACATCAACCTTGCCATGTAAGAATCCCTTGTGCTTGTAAGACAGGCAGTGAAGTTGTGCATCCATAGCAGTGACCGGAAGAGAAATGGCCACTGGGAGGAGTGTAGATAAAGAAGACGCCACGGTGCATCTGCAGCAGCACAACCCAACACCATCATCTGCCCCAGCTGCAACAAAACATGTCTCTCCAGAATTTCGAAAAGACCCCAGAATTGTTGATCCTCTTAGGAAACAACCAAAATTGTTGAGCTTTTTTGGGGAACCTTTAAAGGTTTTTCCATCGCATTGCCATATATCTGGGTTTTCCTTGACATTTTGCCAATTCACCAAAATCCACCCCAACGCCATTTTTACACCCAAAGACCAGGACATGTCAGGAATTTTTGTGACGTACAGCAAGCCTATCCCATATCAGTTTCTACAGCCACAGCAGGCACTGCAACCATCCAACAGCTTGACCTCGCGCCCAAAGGCACACTCTTCCAATGGCCATTGGCCACCATGTACAACAAAAGAAAACCATGAACAGCATAACAAAACCCATCATTTTTCTATTTTTTCCTCAATACTTAGGATTTTTTCTTCTTTAAGAGTTCTTTGCTCCAGCATTCAGATAATGCAAACTGCTGTCTCTGCAAATACAACCTGAACATTTACCTTACGTGGCATTTTCAATGGGAGTCATTCATATCTACTTTGACAGGCAATCTCTCTTCATTAAACAAATGAGTGCATGGACAGAGGCACCTGAATAAATTATTTAGTAAATGTTTTTTATTATTATTAGTATTTTCATAACCTCTCTAACCTGCCACAAGCCTGAATACATTGCCAAAAATTATGCTACATCTTTTCAAGTTGCAGGAAGCGGGCAATGTATTAAACTGCTGTGGTTAACCGGCTATCACAATCACTTCACTCCCATAAATGACTGCACCTTGAAACAGAAGCGCAACAAAACCCCAAACACATTAGCACTGGGACCTACAAGATGGCTGCATCCGCTGGCAAAAGGACTGCAGCTCAGTGGAAGAGCATCAGCCTGCCCATGCAGAAAGTTGCAGTTCCCAGCATATCCAAGTGCAACTGAAAGGCAACCCTGTGTGAAATCTTGCAGCATACTGCTGTCCGTCCGTATGGACAGTTCTGAGGTAGATGGAACTAATGGTCTGACTCGGGACTCTAAAGAGAAAGGATTTGATGAAAGTGGATCAAAGTTTGAATTAGAGATATTAAATAATGATTCTAAAATTTTGTCTAAAATGTATAAATTGTTGCTTGAATGGCATTTGAAGGACGAGGAGGTTAAGTCAGTTATGATTCATTGGGCCAAGGATTTTGGGTATAATATACAGCTGAGTGATTGGGTAAAATTATGGAAAGAAGGTTTAAAATTTACTGCATGCAATGCTTTAAAAGAAAATGTGATGAAAATTATGTATAGATGGTATATTACACCTGTCCAGATAGCGAAAATGTATAAAGTCAGTAATAAATGTTGGAAATGTAAATAAAAAGAAGGAACATTTTATCACATGTGGTGGGAATGTAAAAAGGTGAAAAGCTTCTGGGAGATGATATATAATGAGATGAAAAAAATGTTGAAATATACATTTATAAAGAAACCAGAAACATTTTTACTAGGCATTGTTGGGAGTGATATAAATAGAAATGAATGTAAGTTATTTTTATATGCAATAACAGCAGCAAGAATACTATTGGCCCAAAAATGGAATTAAGAAGAATTACCGACGATTGAAGAATGGAGGATGAAATTAATGGACTATGCAGAACTAGATAAACTAACAGGAAGGATTTGAAATTGAAATTGAAACCAGAAATTCACGGAAGACTGGAATAAATTTATGGACTATTTAAAAAGTATTTGTGAAGATCAGATGATGTTTGTAGGTTTGCAAGAAGTTTTGTGAGGAGTATTACTGGAAGTATTGCAAAAATGGATAAGGGGATGGATGATTTGTTAAGAGATGTAAAGACAATATAAAGTTAAGAAATGCATAAGAAGTGGTTAAAACGGTGGCTCATCAGAGGTGCTGATGGAAGTCAAAAAAGATTGTATAAGTCATAAGTTTTGTGGTACATTTTATAATTTATATGTTAAAATCAATAAAAATTATATATCTATATAAAAGGAACTAATGGTCTGACTCAGTATAAAGTTGCTTCTTGTGTACTCTGAGGAAGAAACCATACATATCATTCAATCTGTGGCTGCCTCCTCTCTAAAATACCTGACTTTACTGTAATTCCCGCTTCTCCCCCTAAGTTAGCTTACTGCCACCGTGTGTGGTTAAGACTGAACTGGTAGTCCGGTCAACTTCCGTGCGTGAAATGAGGGAAGGAACACCGCCATCTTAGGCTTCACTTCAGGCAGCAATAGGTCTCGGGACAACCTTGCAGAGAAAGTACTTAATGCTTACAGATTGAACCACATCAGGGGTTGTCAATCTTCCAGGGACAATGGGCACGTTTGGTATTTTGAGAAAGTGCCACAGGCACCAGTTCCAAAATGGCTGCCATCAGGGTACAGCCTAAGACAAAATGGCTGCCATAAGAGCAGAAAAAATAAACAGGGCCAAATGGTTTCCCCATCCTCCACCTCCTTCAGCAGGGAAAACGTGCCTATATATATATATATATATATATATGCTTTCGTAGATTTTCACGGGTACAGGAATGCAGGTTTTGGTGTCTTCGGGTGTCTTCCCGTGTAAGAGTCGGGGTGTCTGTGCGACGTTTCGACGAGGTCTCACTCGTCATCTTCAGGCTGGTGCTTTCGGCTTCTTGTTACTGGAACAGAGCAGAATCTGGTGTTTGAGTTCCTATAAATACTGTTGAGGGGTGTGGTGTATAGCCTCCAACGTTCTGGGCAGAGAGGAAGTTCCTAGATTAGTGTGCCTTTTCTTCTTTTGTTCCTTAATTACTTGAGGGATATCTTGAGTGATTTCATGAGTGATATTCTGAATACCACTGGGTGGGTCATTAAGTGTAGATTAGTTGCTAAAGCTTTTGTGTCTTGACCTCTTGAGCTTGTGAAGAGTTTTTCTGAGAAGATGGCTGTGCTGCATTTAGTTGTGCTCTGGCTTGGCTTCGTGTATAGGGGCGAGCTGTGATTTTGTGCCTTGTGCCAGCCAGATCTGTGTAGGGATTGCAGGGGGGTGCAGCATCCGGAGGTGCCACTATAGTTTGGCTACTGGATGGAGTCCAGTATATATAGGGTTGGGAAATTGACAAAAAATAGGCAAAGAGTGATACTCAAACACACACTTCCTGGTTCTGTTTGCAAAAACCCAGATATTTTGCCAATTTCCCAAAATTCCCAGCTGGGCGCTGATTTCGCCATTGGAATCCTGGACATGTCCGGGGGGGAAACAGACATATTGCAACCCTACTAAATTAACCACACTATGCTTGCTCAGAAAGAGAAGCTTTTTATGCCTCTCCTCTTTTCGGAATGGATGTGTCAGTGTCCAATCTCAGCATCCAGTGAAAAAAGGATGATTGTTCAATGTAGAAAAGGCTGAGACAGTTGAAACAGGAAGAGAAGACAATTTCTCATTCATGGTGGATATTTGAGAAGGTATCTGTGAAGACCTTTCACAGGTGCCATGCTGACAGACACCACATTGGCAACCCCTGTTGTGATGCAACCTCTCTCCAACCCAAAAGTCTCCCATGACAAACATTTAATATATGCACCTACTATATTCCCCACCTGAGCTCTAAGCAACATACAATCCCAAGAGGTACAAGATACACTAAGGTGATGAAAAGAATGAGATTGTGTATAGCTATGAATAAAAACCATGCTGGAAAAATCTGTTTCATGAAATCACTGTTCTTCATCTGCACAGATATAGGCATTTTTGGCATGGGGTTGGGTTGATAATGCAAAAGAAAACTATCAAATGTTACTAATCCATCAGGAATAAAATTGTCACTTCTAAGGGAGAGAAAACTTAACATTTGGGCAGACTGAAAAGGCGCCTAGTGAGAGCCTCTTCATTAATGTGTACTGTGAATTCAGTTCATACCGATGTTTAGAATTAAAGCACAGCTATTTTTAAACTGATATCTAAGACAAAAGTATCTCTCAAATAATTGTCCAGTTCTCTTTATATGGTGCAAATATGATTGGTGCACATAGTTCACAACTATGTAATTTTAGAAACTCCGGGAAATAGGTCTTTATAGGTTTAAAATATAATTGTATAAAAGCCAGAAGTTGATTCTGAAACATATTGTCAGTCTTCTGGCATGCTGCTGGCTTTGCTTCTCAAATGAGCATGACAGCAAGTATCCTCTGCACATGGGTACTTTGGGTTTCCAGGAGTCGTTATTTAATATATTTCTCATAGTGTGCTCCAGAACACAGCTTGGAAATTAGGGCTCCGGTTGATAGTTCTCATTCAACCTTCTCCAGCAGGCAGGCTGTTTCTGCCTTGGCTATTAGCAAATTGTGCAAACAAAGAATGCCCTTCTTTGATGGAGTGAGACAACAGCACAAAACAAATTGAATTTCCCTGACAACATATTGTTAGACAATAAGCCCACATGTCACGGGAGCTTTTAGGGTGTGATTGATGACTTAATGGTTGTCTGATGTCATAAGGCAACTGCCCCCCCCAAAAGACTGCTCTGAAGCTCTCGCCACCACTCAGGGTAGGGCAATACCATGATGGTGAGATCCTAGGCACTTCCTATTGTGGTAATCTTGTTAGAAACAGGAAAGAAGGTATTCCATAAACCCTCTTTGACCAAGACCTTGATTTCTTCTGCAAAATGTTGCTTCACTTTGCAAACAAATTTGAGCAAACTCATAACGTGCCATATGGGTGTGCATGAATATTTATGTGTGGAGATGAGCGCTCTCACTTTTGTTGCTGCCTTATTAGAATTCTGCATAAAAGTTTGACAGCCTAGCTGGCAGCTGAGAGATTAGTCAATCAATTGTATTAATATTAAAGTTTTTATTTGGTGTGGGAGGCAGATTCAGAAACCACATCGTCTCCTCTCCCACATGAAATTCTAGTCACTGGTTTTATTAATGGGAAGATGCATTAGCTTTGACTTGGTTGTTTCAAAAATTTGTTTTCTTCAGCTCTCTATTCTAGACTCTCGTCTCAAATATCAACTTGTTTCTCATCTCCATTCTTAAATTTCTTTTCTAAACCTCATGAACGCTATTCCAGAGAAGCATCAGCAGTGAGATGGAAAACTTAGTGAGTCCTACTTAGGTTCCACCCCCCACCCCCACCCCCACCCCCACCCCGCTGCATGCAAAAATCAACTTCTGTTTCCATTTTTAGCCAGAAGCCTTTGATATAATCAACCCTAGCCAGCACGTGAGGGATGATGGAAGTTGCAGTCCACAACAACTGGAAGGGCATCAGATTGGCTAACCCATTGGTAGCCAATGTTATGGCTTCTAGACACTGTTGGACTACAACTCCCATCATGCAATGCTAGTTGGAGCTGATGAAAGTTGGAGGGCAACGTGTTGGCTACTCCACAAGTAAGCAATACTCTGGAGAAGCCTGTGGTGTGCATGCCTGCACTTCCAAAATGCCTTCATAAGGAATTTGAGGACCCCATGCAAGGCACCCTCAGGGTGGGGCCAACTTCCTGAAGCCCATTACTGCCAGCTACTGTAGTTACTTCTCACCGATGTTGCCCGTTTGCTTGACAGGAAGAGGGTAGGGGAGCGAGTGTGTGATACCAGCTTCTTCTTCTAACCCCATTGCTCATCCCCTTTGGATAAGAGAGAAAGAACAGGTGGCGACAGGGATAAACTGCAAAAGCAACAGAATAATAGTAACAATAACTTATCATTTACACCCCCTTCCATCTGACTGGGTTGCCCCAGCCACTTATGAGGCCAGTAATGACTACTGACTACAACTCCGATAGCCCCAGTCTGGCCAATGGTCAGGGATGGTGGAAGTTGAAGTCCAAAACGAGTAGAGGATACCAGATTGGCAGAGGATGAACTAAACCAGGGGTCAGCAGCCTAAGGCCCGGGGGCCGGATGCGGCCCAGTCGCCTTCTCAATCCGGCCCGTGGACGGTCCAGGAATCAGCATGTTTTTACATGAGTAGAATGTGTCCTTTTATTTAAAATGCATCTCTGGGTTATTTGTGGGGCACAGGAATTCATTCATATTTTCCCCCAACATATAGTCCGGCCCACCACATGGTCTGAGGGACGGTGGACCGGCCCACGGCTGAAAAAGTTTGCTGACCCCTGAACTAAACTAAGGCTGAAATCCTGCACCAAGTTCCCAGAGAGTAGGCATTACTGAACACACTGAGATTTGTAAGCATGCGTAGGATTGCAAGAATAATGTGCTATTGAAGCATGCTCCAACACATGGTTTGGGAAAGGGGTGTCTGAGGTTGCCATGGTGCCCACGGGCGTCATTTTTCCTAAGAATTTACTTTTTCAAAGTAGGCACAGTACAACTACAATGTAGTTGGGTCAAATATGCAGATTTCCACCTTACGCATCATCTGGGGAGTGTTTACAGTGGGTGACTCCCCTACAGATGAGTTTGAGCTAATTCATTCTCTTAGGCTGCCATGCTCAACCCACTTAACCTGGAATTAAGCCCATTGAATTGGATGGGAGACAGACATGTACAGGACTATGCTGTTAATCACTATGCTGTACTGCCGCTCTAGACCAGACCTTTAGCTTCCTAAGTTTGTTTTTTGTAAGTTGTAATTTGTCATCAGTGACAAATGTCTCTATCGAAGCGGTCCTGACAGAAGTGCTAAATGGATCCTATTTAATCACTTGATGATACATATAAATCGACATTACTTGCTACCATTTATCACCAGCTAAAAATATATATGTTTTAATGGTGGCAGCGTCCTTGGGGACAGATGCTTGAAAAGGAACACATCTTGAGATATATATGAAAGCATTGAAGGCTGTTATACCTCATGGTAAACAGCTGTTCCAGCATATGACAATTCTGGAAGAACGAGCCCACTCCTTGCACCAAACTCACAACAGTATGTTCCATGCAGCCAGCCCCAGTTAACACTCAGCCGAACGGTCTGAACTGACTCTAGTTTCCAAGGATGTTTCAAAGGCAATGAGGCCGTAACCTGAGGTTTCAACTGGGTGTAAATTACTGGGGCCAAACCATTTCTATCCAGAAAAGTGTGTGGCTTAAGGACCATCACAAGCCCCAAAACCAACTGACCATTCAAGAGCAAACCCATGTTCATACCCAGCCAAGTTTATCCTTGACGAAATCATGGTGCAAATGACTCTCTCAGCTAGTAAGTGTTGCTGTGTGTTTGGCAATTCATTTATTAGCAGGCAGTGTCCTAATCGGATGTTCTTTTTATTTCACTAAAAACTTCTTCCAGTCTGATATGCACTAACCAGATGAAAGTAAATGGTAGGGTATTCCTTTTGCTACTGCAGAACCAGCAAAATAAATCACTGCTCATTTAAAGCATATTGTCTATTACGTTTTCAACAGTGACAAAAATGAGTTTGCTATTTATTGGGTTGGAGCAGTGCCGGATTTACGTATAAACTAAACAAGCAATAGCTTGGGGCCCCACTCTCTTGCCCCCCCCCCCAAGTATTTCACTATTAATATACTTCTTAATTGTATTTCAGTTCAACAATTACTTTGATAAAATACGTATTTTGTTATGCGCAAATTGCTTTAGATACCTATTAGGTCCATGAATTACCATATAGCATATATTCAACACAAAAAACAGCAACAATTTGTTGTTGGCAAAGGACAGCTGGACATATAAAGGGCCCCATTACCTTCAGTAGCTTAGGGCCTCATCAAACCTAAATCTGGCCCTTGGTTGGACGCAAATCTTTCCCTTCCCCCACAATTGTCTCTTAAACTGAAGCTGCGTCTGTTAGGTGGGTGTGTTTTGAAGGAATCATTGAAACAGGCATCAAAAGATCACATAGTGGATTTTTGTAATGCTCAGAATGAAAAAGGCCCTTGCTTATCTGAATGTGCAATTTGTAAGGCTGGTTTCATAATGCCGGTGAACGAGTTTCTATGACGGCTCGAGGATTCAGCATAACACAGCAGAGCCTTTCATGGCTTTCTTTAGAATATGCTCTCTGGAAATCTGTTTAGCCTTGACCAGTGCTGAATAGCTATGCAGAAGAAATGGAGGCCTCTATGCAAATGTGTTCCTTGATTTACTACACCAGGCACATCTGTTCAATTAAAGAGGGTTCAGGCTATCATGACGTAGATCTATACCCAGATATGCATATCTATGCATCGCCAACGTATGTGGAAGGCTGCTCAAGGACAGGTAAGGTTGCTTGCACATGCAAATCTCTTGCTGAATTAGGGCAACTTTGTATAGTTTCACATCAGAAATGCCAGAGAAACAGAACCCTTTCTCAGGTGTTCGGTAACTGTGTGCAGCAGGCAGCTGGAGGAGCCAATGTGATGTTCTCCAGAAGTTGCTGGACTCCAACTCCCATCAGCCCCAGCTAGGACAGCCCTTGGCTAAGAATAATGGGAGGTGGAGTATAGAAACATCTGGAAGGTACCATAATGGTATATAGTAAACACAGCATGGGGGAGCAGTGGGCATGAGCATACTAAGTCCACTGCGTACTGTTATTCTCATGACCCTCTAAAAGCAGAGCCTTCTGTACTCGGAAGGGGGTTGTTTCTTCTGGAAGATGTCCGAGGCAGAACATATTATGGCTGTCTCCACAGCTAGGAGGAGTTGGAACATTGCTAAGAGTTTGCTATAACCAGGACATTGTAGACTATGAAATGAGTGGCACCTAAATGGGAGAATTCTATCCAAACGACACCTCTCCACCAATATGAGAAAGAGAAAACCCATTGTTAATTATCTCAAGACACCATTTTGGGCTGTCATACCAAAAGGCTGCTCCAAAAAAGTTTGCTGACTGAAACAACCCCCCCCCCAAAGAAATGCATCTTCACCAATAATCTCCTCCAACTGGGCCAACTAGGGTGGCCAAAAGGCAAAAGAGGACAAACACCTAATTCTTTAATAGTTGTGTAGAATATAGAATTTCAGCAGGTGCATGAACCTGCCTTCTTTTTCAGCTGGCCACCCTGGGGCCAACACTAAAAAGGCAGTGCACCATTCAGAATCAATTCCTGCCTACATTTAGCTCCCCAATCCATATATAATGAATTAAATTTATCACATCTTTTGCATATAACATGCAAAGCAGCTAGCAACAACCCTAAAAATACAACTGAACTTAAAAAAAATAAACTGAAGCAGATTGTTTCATGCACGCGCACATGTACACGTACACACACACACCCCACACTCCTTGCATGACAGGGCTAGCCCAGGCAACACTGTCTGCAGCTGTGTTGCCTAGTGACAGAAAGTTCTGTCACATACTGCGACTTAGTAAATTGTGGTCTGGGAGTAGCCATTCTGGGGGTCTCATTGCACTACAACTCCTATCATTCCTGGTTAAAGGGCTACGCTGCCTGGGGTTGGTGAGAACTGAAGTCCAACAAAATCTGAAGGGCAGCAGATTGCCTGCCCCTAATCCCTTCAAAAAATAGGCTATTTAAGGTACAGTTTATTAGCTTTCTGCCTGTTTGTTTAGCAAAATGTATACCCCCACCCTTCCAATGTAGTGCTCAGGGCGGCTTGTAATAATTAAAAGCAATACAATCAAACAGCAATACAGTAGTAAGAACAACATAAACCAACAAAACAAAGTTAGCAAACCCTCCAAGTGTCCCTATTTTCCAGGGATGTCCCTATTTAGAGAAGCTTTCCTGGTTTCTGATTTGATCCCGGAATGTCCCACTTTTCCTGAGGATGTCCCTATTTTCATTGGAGAAATGTTGGAGGGTTTGGAGTTATCCAACCCCCGAGCTGTCTGAAGGCAATCCTGTATAGGGAAGGCTTTTTAAAAAAAATGTTTAATGTTTAATTATGTTTTTTATGTGTGTTGGAAGCTGGCCAGAGTGGCTGGGGCAACCCAGTAAGATGTGTGGGGTATAAATAGTAAAATCATCATTATGGAATGCGATGTCCCTATCTTCACCGAAGAAGTGTTGGAGGGTGTGAGTCGGGCAAGTTGGAAAATGATCACCACGAAAGCAGGACAGAATAAGAAAGATTTGTCCATGCAGTGAAAAGCAGGAGGAGGGATGGCAAAATGAATCTTACAGGCAAAATATTCCATAATCTGGGTGGAGCTGAAGAGAAGATCTTTCTTCACTTCACCCAACAGTGCCTCAGCTATGGATGGGACTGGCAAAAGGCAGGACCAGGCTAGTTTGAGAAGAGAGAGCCCTTAGTTGGAAAGAGTTAAGCATTTATTTAGCTCTTCTTTATAAAAATTAACCTTAAAATTGCTTGACTTAGAATGGACCAGGTCTAAACTTTACTTAAGGTTTAAAGTTTGTGGCAGCGAAACAATGGCGTTGAGTCAATTCTCATGAATGTGGAATTCTGAAGGCCAATTTGCCCAATACCTTAAAATGACTGATTGTGTTGTGTCCTGGTGGGATGAACCAAATTAAAAGCTTCGTACATGATTTGACATTTTGTAATCTTGTGTGTGTGTAGAGAGAGAGAGGAAAGGTTTTCCTCTCCCCTTGGTTTTAGACATGGGGAAACCTATCGATTATCTTTTGGCCTTCTTCCTGATAAATGATAGGTTTCTCCCTTAACTAGATTACTAACTAGATTAGTGGCAAAATTTGCAATGGACAGGGAAGATCCATAGCAAATTTGTCTTAGCTGATGTTACTGATAGTTTAAAAAAACAAAAACATTCAAAATAATTGTACCATAGAAGGCATTTAGTTTTAAAAAAGTATAATACAGAATTATGAAATTACAGATTTCTTAAAATCAATATAAATTGTACCATAGAAGGCATTTAGTTAAAAAAAAGTATAATACAGAATTATGAAATTACAGATTTCTTAAAATCAATATAAAAAACTTTCTTTTTAAAAAATGCAACTTTATATGACAGGTTTTGATAGTTAGGTGATTGTTGGTTTTGTTTATGTCAGTGATTGCAATGTGATTTTTAGTTCTTATTTTCATTATATTTGGGAGTTAACAGATTGGCCATGTCTAATCATTGGGGATATAATTACACAAATATTATAATGGTCAATTGGCTGGGCAATAAACTTGAACAATGCGAATTACCACTGAAACAAAAGGATATGAAATATGTTCATAAAAATAGTGCGTATGGGAACATAAATGTTGTTTGTGAAAAACTAGCAATGAGTCATTCCCCTTTTAACAAGTATCAGATGCTTTTATTAATAGCTGAACTTGCTGCATTAATATGGACCTCACACATCTTACAGTCTGTCTTGAATTTTAGCAGAATACTTCCCTGCCTCAAGATGAAGCTACAGTGTGAAATTTGTTGGGCTGAAGAAGACGTTTTCAATTGATTGATTGATTTCTCCCAATGATTACTTAATCCACAGGACTCTGGAAATTAGTTACAGATGTGTGCAACTCCAGTCCCCCAACTCCACTGGGGTTGTAATGTATACCCAAAGCTGAAGTTTACAACACAGTTTCAAATCTGCATTGGCAAACATGAAGTGACATGGCAAAGAGCAGACACAAGCGAACGCCTGCGCTCAAGTTTGATAAGGTAGCATTGTAGGAAGGTAGGCATCTGCTTTATACAGAGTCAGATCATTGGTCTATTTACCTCACTTTTGTCTACACTGAGTGGCAAAATGTTCTGCAACTGAGCATTAGTAGACTTATTGACAACAGCAGGGCCTTTGTTGGCTGTGGACCAGAATTCAATCAAAAGTTTAAAATACTGTCTATAGAAACTAGTTTAGTCTATTTATCTATCTTAAACACTTCACTGTTCTGCAAGTTAAATGGAAATTATGCAACTGTTTTCTTTACTTACTAACTACTAGACAGAAAATGAGCATCTTCATCATGATGTTCATTGCCCTGAGCAATGATAGTACTTCATAGTTCTACTTCAGACAGCAGAAAGCAGACTCTCCAACATTTATCAGATGAAAATAGGGACACCTTGAGCCAACCGCAACCTCTCTGCTGAACCTACTTCACAGGGTTGTTGTAAAGTAAAAAACTGTGCGGGCCTTCAACAGATAAATGGAATGCAATGAGGTTTTAGCTGTAAGATACCTTGAGTCCCTGTCAGGAGAAAACAACAGAAACTAAGAATGATTAGGAACATACCACAGAGCAAATCCTATTTAACTCTGTGGGACTTGGTGCTGAGTAAAAATGTTTACGATTGCAGTGTAAGGCTGTCTAGTCTTTACCCAGTTACCTGGGAGTCAGCTGCACTGAATACAATGGGACTAACTTCTGACTAGACAGTGGGTGGATCTACACACAGGAGAAAACCCCTGCTATAAATAAGTCAGAAATTAAATCATTATAACAAAAGGGGGGGAATCCTATGCAAAAATGCTATAGAATCTTTTCTGCTCTCTGGCGCCATCTGGTGTTGCATGTTTATAATGCATTCAAATCACCGTATTTTGACTAATGTAACTGAGTCCAGCGTCAGGCTCCATTTACAATAAAGGAATAAACACTCTCCACAATTAAATAATTTAAAGTGGATTGGTAACCTTTTCCTTTAACAGTATATGGCGGGCTTTGTATGCCAGTTTCACCATTTCCTTCATTTGGTGCAGGTATTCTATTTTCCGTATAAACGGGACCCTAACTCTAGGACTGTCCGTGGAAAATCGGGCACTTTGGGGGTATGTGTTTTTTAGCACCTCAGCAAAGGCTTAAAAATAAGTTTAAAAAATGCTTCCATCAGTTGAATACTCTTGTGTCAAGTTGTATAAATGCTCCAGTCAGGAGTTTTATCAATAATATGCATTCCATTCATATTATAATTCCAGTTTGTGTACAGAAACCTTAACACAGGAGATTTACTTCCATTGTTGTCATGCATATTTCAGAGCCTACAGATGTTTAGAATACACAAGGTAATTCTCAAAGAGAAATTCAGTGACAGGAAGTCAATAGTTACCTGACCACTTTGCAAAAGGTTATGTGTTCAAGCAGTGCTTTAGGGAATTGTTACAAACTGGGATGACATTATCAGTGACTTCTCACTACAAGGGAGATATTACTTCTGCTTTTCGGTTTGGAAGGAATCTTTCTGGGACTACGAAGTCTCAGAACACTTTCTTCCCCATCACTCATTCGTGGATGAAGCAGCAACTTATGACTTTGCCGCTGATCAAATTCCATATTTCATATATTTAATAATAATTTTAAAACCTGCAGTTCTAAATACATGATAGTGATTTATAAAACCAAATAAAGCAATAGAACTGTAATATAACTAAAACCCAAATATAACCAGATGCACAGACACAGTCAGCCCAAGACATTTTGCCACCCACCCGAATTCTACATACAGAAATCACCTGCACTTCACCATTCCCCACTGTCTCTGAGGGCATCAGACCAGCTTAAGAGGTGCAGGTCAAACTTCATGGCACACACAAAATCTCCGTTGTCTAACAGAGAAAAATGGGGGGAGCAGGGAAGGAGCATCTGAGGGGACCGTAACTGCTGTATTCTACACAAACACACCACCAGCTGAGGCAACCACCTCACTCTGTCTAATGGCAGAGCCACTCCAAGTATTGTTGTTGTTTAGTCATTTAGTCATGTCCGACTCTTTGTGACCCCATGGACCAGAGCATGCCAGGCTCTCCTGTCTTCCACTGCCTCCCGCAGTTTGTTCAGACTCATGTTTGTAGCTTCGAGAACACTGTCCAACCATCTTGTCCTCTGTCATCCCCTTCTCCTTGTGCCCTCCATCTTTCCCAACATCAGGGTCTTTTCCAGGGAGTCTTCTCTTCTCATGAGGTAGCCAAAGTACTGGAGCCTCAGCTTCACGATCTGTCCTTCTAGTGAGCACTCAGGGCTGATTTCCTTCAGAATGGATGTGTTTGATCTTCTTGCAGTCCATGGGACTCTCAAGAGTCTCCTCCAGCACCATAATTCAAAAGCATCAATTCTTTGGCGATCAGCCTTCTTTATGGTCCAGCTCTCATTTCCATACATCACTACCGGGAAAACCATGGCTTTAACTATACGGACCTTTGTTGGCAAGGTGATGTTTCTGCTTTTTAAGATGCTGTCTAGGTTTGTCATCACCTTTCTCCCAAGGAGCAGGCATCTTTTAATTTCGTGACTGCTGTCACCATCTGCAGTGATCATGGAGCCCAAGAAAGTAAAATCTCTCACTGCCTCCATTTCTTCCCCTTCTATTTGCCAGGAGGTGATGGGCCCAGTGGCCATTATCTTCGTTTTTTTGATGTTGAGCTTCAGACCATATTTTGTGCTCTCCTCTTTCACCCTCATTAAAAGGTTCTTTAATTCCTCCTCACTTTCCGCCATCAAGGTTGTGTCATCTGCATATCTGAGGTTGTTGATATTTCTTCCGGCGATCTTAATTCCGGCTTGGGATTCATCCAGCCCAGCCTTTCGCATGATGAATTCTGCATATAAGTTAAATAAGCAGGGAGACAATATACAGCCTTGTCTTACTCCTTTCCCAATTTTGAACCAGTCAGTTGTTCCATATCCAGTTCTAACTGTAGCTTCTTGTCCCACATAGAGATTTCTCAGGAGACAGATGAGGTGATCAGGCACTCCCATTTCTTTAAGAACTTGCCATAGTTTGCTGTGGTCGACACAGTCAAATGCTTTTGCATAGTCAATGAAGCAGAAGTATTACCCCAAGTATTACACAGCAAAATTATTATTATTATTATTATTATTATTATTATTAGCTGAAGGGCAGGTAAGAACTACTACATATATATGGGGAACGCAACTGCCAGTGTAGCATGTACTCAGGATCAGAGGAACCCCCTTCCCCCGAGATTGTCTCTTCTGAAAACTTCACGGAAAACCAGCTGGACAACTTTGCAAGTCCTCAGTGGCCTTTCAACTCTCCCTGTCAGCAAGGGCGACTGCTGTAGGCACCCTGCCGATGTTCACTATGGTTTCCAACTCTCAAACTTCCCCAGAACAATTTGGAAATGTGAATTAGTTTCTGGACCCAATTCAGAGTGCTGGTTTTGACCTATGGAGCCTTAAATGGTTTAAGACTGCAATACCTCAAGGACCGCCCCTCCCCATATGAACCTACCCAGACCCTGAGATCATCCTCCGAGACCCTTTTTTGTGTGTCTTCTCCATGCAAGTCCCAGAGGGCAGCAACATGAGAATGGGCCTTTTCTTCAATGGTTCCCCTTTGGGGAATGCTCTCCCCAGAGAAGCTCGGCTGGCACCTTCCCTATAGACATTCTTTAAAACATTCCTCTTCAACCAGGCCTTGGGCTGATTCACATCCTATATGCTTTTCATATATAATTGTGAAGTTGGAAGGGACCCATTGGTCATCTAGTCCAACCCCATGCAATGCACTTTTTACCTAATTGGGGCTTGAACCCACAACCCTCTGACTAAGAGTCTCATGCTCTACCGAGCTATCCCAGAAAAACAAATGTGTTTGTGTAGGGTGGCAATGGTATTGTATTGTATTGTTTTTGTTCTTGTGTTTATGTCATATACCGTATTTTTCGCCCTATAGGGCGCACCGGCCCATAGGGCACACCTAGTTTTTTTGGGGGGGAGACAAAGAATTTTTTTTTTATTTTCCCTCCCAGGTGCGGGGCTGGGGTGGGGGAAGCCCGAGCTTCCCCTGACCCCAGCCCCCAGAACAGGCTGCTATCCGCAAGCCTAGGGAGCCCGGCGGGAGTTCCCGCGGGCTCCCCAGGCTTGCGGATATCTGCCCGAAGCCCGGGGCGTGCTACTCACTGCGCCGCAGGCTTTGAGATGCAGGCTGCTATCCGCAAGCCTAGGAAGCCCGGCGGTAACTCCCGTGGGCTCCGAAGGCTTGCGCAGAGCTTCCTGATGCCTGGAGAGCGAGAGGGGTCAGTGCGCACCGACCCCTCTCACTCTCCAGGCTTCAGCGAAAGCCTGCGTTCGCCCCATAGGACGCACACACATTTCCCCTTCATTTTTGGAGGGGGGAAAGTGCGTCCTATAGGGCGAAAAATACAGTATTTTAATGTTGTGAACAGCTCTGATATCATATGAAGGGCAGTACAGACAACATCTGATTAACGTGCGTCCAAATGACATGCATGACACTGAACCCAGAAGTGACCCGAAAACCTCACTAAATGCATCACTAAAAGGGTGGGGGTGTAACAAAGCAGGGGGCACTTATACTGCTCTGCCAACACACCCAGGTCCTGGGAACGGAACCCCCATGAGAAATGGCTGTTGAATGTATACAAATTTAATTAATAAATACAAATTAAAAATGAAATAGTGTATTCAGAAAATGTTATAATTCTTGTGTCTGGGATTGTTGCAGTCTCGTTGCAGAGCTCACAAGGGACTCTGAGGTGTACTTACCAGGAGGCAGAACCAGCATCCAAAGTCAGGGGCAGTCCTAGCGTCAGGCAAACAGCAATCCGTGTGGCCAGACGGTCCAGGGGTCAGGGAATCTGAAGATCTTGGGGTCAAGGGCACAGACAAGCAGGAAGGTCAGGCCAGGAGCTACAAGTGTTGCTGCCAGCATCTAACTGCTGCTGGAAGCTCTGATTAGGAAGGCAGAAGCCAGCTGGTTCCCATCAGTGCCTTCTCCTCTGTGTAATTGAAGGCTGATTAACTGCAGGTAAGGTCACTCTGCCTTCTCCCCCTTCAGGCTGCTGTTCAGCAGGTGAAGCCCAAGATTTTGCATTCCCAATGCGATTCCTCCACCCCCTTTAATACTGTTTGGAATGCAGGTAACTGAAAAGGCTGTGGGCATATTCAAGTGTGAGGTAACGTAATTGCACGGCAAAGCAGAACTACTTGTGAAAACACATTGGTGTGAAGTTCCTTGTGAAAACACTCATTGAGCAATATTTGCATTCCCTTTAAGCTTCTCTTGCACCATTTATGTTCATTACTGTTATGCACTAAGCTTAGATCCTAGAACAATAGGCAAGTAGGGTCATAGAATGCAACAACTGATTGGCTTGCAGGAAAAGACCAATCAGGCTCCAAGAGGAAGTTAATCAGCCTATTAGGCTGGTAGGATTGTAGAACTGATTGGCCTGCAGGAAAAGACCAATCAGGCTCCAGGAGGGGAAGCAGAATCAGCCAATCAGACGGGACTCATTGTGTAAATAATGTATATAAAAGCCTGAGGTTTGGGGGGAAATTCAACCACTGTTTTACAAGCTGCAATAAAGAGCGTGAAATCACTACAGGACTCTGAGTATATTTCAATGGCAACGAAGGTGGGATTCGAACCCACGCGTGCAGACTCCGAGAATATTTCAATTTCTAAGGTGGAGAAGGCGGAGGAGAGGCATTTTGTAATGATAATAAGTATTATGGTCAATGCTGGTTTTGCATCTGCATTATAAAATGAAACAAGAGTGGCTGTGAGGCTCATGGATTTAAACGGCTGGGGGAGGGGGTGACATCATTTAGTATCTTCAGAACCTTTGCCCAATGAGAGCTATTGTTCTTTTGGTTGTACAACAACAGCCCTAGGTTGGAACAGCAATGCCAGACAAGCCAACCACTGAGTCCGGCAAAGCGAGAGGGAATCAGAACATCAACTGCAAAAAGAGCCTGAAGAATGATGTGGTAATTTTTTTACTGGCCAGGCTCTTTGTTAACTTCCACAGTAACTGCATTTGGCTCGGTGAACAATTAATAATCAATTCGTCCGATGAATGACAGCAGCAAAGCAGATAAAGAGCCATGAAAATGCCCTGAAAGTGCACTACTGTGAGTGTTTACTCAGGAGTAAGCCTCAGTGGACCATAAAGAAGGCTGATCGCCGAAGAATTACCGCTTTTGAATTATGGTGCTGGAGGAGACTCTTGAGAGTCCCATGGACAGCAAGAAGATCAAACCTATCCATTCTGAAGGAAATCAGCCCTGAGTGCTCCCTGGAAGGAGAGATCCTGAAGCTGAGGCTCCAAGACTTTGGCCACCTCATGAGAAGAGAAGACTCCCTGGAAAAGACCCTGATGTTGGGAAAGATGGAGGGCACAAGGAGAAGGGGACAACAGAGGACGAGATGGTGGGACAGTGTTCTCGAAGCTACCAGCATTTGTTTGACCAAACTGCGGGAGGCAGTGGAAGACAGGAGTGCCTGGCGTGCTCTGGTCCATGGGGTCACGAAAAGTCAGATACGACTAAACAACTAAACAACAACAAAGCCTCACTGTATTAAATAGAGCTTACTCCCAGGTTGGTGAACATAAGATTGCAACTCTAGATTTTTCTTCCTCGTCCTAACATAAAATGTATCATTTCTAGAACAATTCCATCCATTTATTATCCTTCCTCATTTCTGGAAACCACAGGGTGGGGTACATGGATGCATCACCCACCCACCCATTTTATCTTCACAAGGTAAGGTAAATCAAGCTGAGAAATTGTGATTGTTCCAGGACCACCTGGTAAGGTGGTTTGAACCCGGATCTCCCCCAGGGTCCCAGACTGCAACCACCACACCACAAATGGAGGACAAGTTATGTAGAGCATCTACAAGGAATTAATTTTCTCCCCCTTTTAATGCCTAAAAGCTAAAGGCGAAAATAAATGGACATAATCCAGTGAAATAGGAAGATTAGATTGGGTTAGCAAATGAATTTGGTTGCTTTTTTAAACCTACACACAGCAAACAAGGCCTCAAAGGGGAACAGAACTAATGATAAGTTGGGCATTATCACTCGGTGTAGGTTTCAGTAGGCATCATAAGGTATGGAAAATAGAAAGCAGTGCTATTGGTCAAATCTAGGAGAGTGCTTAATGGGGAGTGGAAAAGAGAGAAAAACAAACCACAATGGCCAGTTATTTTAGCGCATATTACATGTTGAGGATTTATTCCACAGAGATAGAGAGGATAAAGGCTTCTTTGGCAAGAGTGAGTTACAGAAACATAGAGAAAGGTGCGATGTAAATTGGGCATCATAAGGGGAAACGCCGCTATTATAGTGAGTCAAAAGCAATGGATAAAACCTGGCAATATGACCATTTTCTGGGTTCGCTGGAAGCATTTATCATGTGGAATGGTAGGGAAGCTTCCTTTCGCCTAAATGAAAATTAAGTCTGCCATTCGCCACAATGTAAATGCTGCTTCAGCAGAGCTCATCGGATTGCCATTAATGTGCTATTCAGAATAGCGACATCATTTATGATCACATTTTCTAAATGAGCCTTGCATTCTGCTTTTGGAGACTTTCAGACTCTCATTTTCTTTTTAAGAGTTTAAACATTTGCTGCCCCCAATTCTAGGCACCCCAAATTGGGAAGGAAGGCCTGCTAAGTTCAACCGGACTGGCTCCAAAGCAATGAGTATAGGATGGGAGTCTCAGGATATGTATACATGCCACAGTGCATTTTTTGTTTAATTTCAACTTTTCTTCCTTGTCCTGGTGCATTAAGTTGTGTACACATTACTCCAGCTACAGTGTAACCCTGTAGTTTCTTGGGAAATACTGCTGACTGATGTGGTTTCCATCTAATTTGAAAACACAAGCTGCCACTCCAGCCAGAAAAGCATCTCTAGAGGGTTGGATCTGTTGTAATACATAGTTACTGACTTACACTTGCATGCACAAAACAGTTAACCCAGGCATGGGCAAACTCGGCCCTCCAGGTGTTTTGGGACTACAACTCCCATCATCCCTAGCTAACAGGACCAGTGGTTAGGGATGATGGGAATTGTAGTCCCAAAACATCTGGAGGGCCGAGTTTGCCCATGCCTGGGTTAACCTGAGCCCAGAGCTCAAGTGGGTATGGCTTAGGCTCTCAGCAGACTTTGCTCCCTTCCCCTTCTCAGTCTTTTACCTTCCTGCTGCCTGGAGCAAGCAAGAAGCCATGTGGCCATGGCTCCCTTCAAGTGAACTGAATCTTTCTAAAATGAGATTTTAAAGCCTGCATCTTAACCCAAAGGTTGCATGTTCCTTTTGTAGAGAAACCAAGTAATTTGCCTTTTAAAGCCATTTGGAACTTTTTTCATCTTCATTTTACTGCCAACAAATGGAGTTTGGTTTGCTTTTACTTCTGAAACTCTGAGTAAAAAAATTCACTTATTACTTTTGCAAAGCTAAGTGTCTGTGATTTACTCTAGCCTAAGTATTTTCATAGGGAATACTTGTTTAATAGCGGATGAGGGCAGATTCAGATCTAACCAAATGTTAATATGCTTGGAGCAACCATGGTTAACTCTGCTACTAGAGAGTAAGAGATCTATTTTCTAACCTCTCTCTCTAACAGGAGCCCTTCCTGGGTGATGTAGGATGGGACAGGAAGCTTTCTGGGAGAGGAGAGAATTATTCAAAAGTGAACAGACCGCAGCCCAATTTGGGGTGAGTCTCCCTTTCCCTTGCAGCCACCCGTGCCCCATCTCACGCTGTTCTGGAGGGGCCCTTCCTTCAGTTAACTTATATTAGACCCAAAGCAATGTCTGATTATTATTATCTGTGGTCTTTGCATGAATGCCAATATTTTTATGCTAGAAACAGTTCTGTTGAACTGCTACAATAAACATTAACCATTCCCTGTCACACAGGCACATTTTTTCCCCCTTCAGGGTTTTCATAAAGTACCACAAACTCATGTCCGGGAGACATTATTCACACCAGTGTGTCCCACAGAATAATGTCAGACTGATTTTCATAATGGGTGCATGCAATCTACTGTGCTGCCACCCTCCAAATCGTCTGGAACGCTGTGGGAGTTCTTTTGCCCCCGGCACAGAACTGTGAAATCCAAGTAGGAATAATTGCATTGCCTCCTCATGCCTATAATTTCTAGATGAATTTCTGCTTTTAAAAGGGTTTCATTTCACTAAAATAAATGGCAAAATCTGACATCAAGCAAAATTGCTCTTGAAGACATTAAAAAAAAATATTTTTAGCTTCTCTTGATTTGTGGTTGTGTCTTAGGAAGCATATTACATTTTTTTCAGAAATACATTTGTCTGCTTAGATTCCTTGATTAGAATAAGGACACCTAAGCAGTGCATGCAGTTCAGCAGTTCAACTGTGTATTTGTAGGAGAGCATCCTTTTGTAGATGGGGATGAATATGTTCTGTTAAATAAGAGTTAAGTGTAAAACTCTGCTGAAATTTAAGATAGTCAAAAGAACGCATCCTCCTTTTAGCAATATGAAACGCTGGACAGGGTTTCCGAACCATAATGATGATGATGCTAATAATGATAATAATAATAATAATAATAATAATAATAATAATAATAATAATAGAATCTGCAGTTTCTTCTTATGGCAAAATTTCCTGCTTCAGACACTTGCCTGATCCCAGTTGACACAGCCGTGGTGAAGGAAAGCGTCAAATGTGCAAAGAACTTTCATCAGCCTAGAAATATGAATATCGCTCACGCTGCCATGTAATTATCTGTGGGCTGTTTTCCCCCCAAGGTTTTTTTTTAATGCAAATTATAGCTTTAATGCTTCATGATGAGATAATAAGAGAATTGCACCTTGATAGTATGAAGGAGTCTGGAGATGTTCTGCAACGCAGATGGAGCCTTGAGTTATTAATACATACCAGTGGGTGGAGAGTTGCCCCCTCTGAACCTGAACTCCAGGCATCAGCCTTTAAATCTGGGAGAGAGCCCTGCCTGAAACCCCATCAGTATGGACAGAAGTGAGTCAGATGAACCAATGGGAGTGACTTGCTATAAAGGCAGCTTCCTTGGTTCTTACTTGTTGCCCGAACATGGGTCAGGGCTACTGGCCCTGGGTGGGAACCATTTTTTGGGGAGGGGTCGTAGCTCAGTGGTAGAGTATCTGTGTGCTGGCCCCGGGGGGCTACAGTGCGGCGTGGTCTGAGTCCAGTCTGAGGTCAAGGGAGTGGTATGGAGGCTGTCAGTCAAGGCTGAAGCAGGGTCCAAGGCAAGGAGTCGGGTGAGGTCAGGAACTCTGGCAGAAGCGCAGGACAGGGTGCAGGCAGGAACAGGCTACCAACAACGTTGCTCCCGCAACCTGGGACTGGGGCTGGCTGGCTTTTATCTGCCCCGAGGCATAGGGCGGCCCTGGTCCACAGGTGACTCACCTCTCCTGGCCTGGAGGCGAGCACTCCTCCTGTGAGAACTTAGTTCCCTCTGCCTCTCGGGCCTGAGCCTCTGTAGCTCAGGAGAGGCTGGAGGGTTACCGGACCCAGAGGCAACCTCAGCTTCTCCTGACGGGGCTGAGAGTGGAGCACCTGCAGGCAATGGGTCCTCCATCATCTCCAGAGCCAGAGCAGATTCAGCTGGTGTCTGCTCCTGAGTATCTGGCACAGGTGAGGGCCCTTCAGGTTCAAGCCCCAGCCCTGGCTCAGCCGGTCCTGGAGGCGGGGACTCCTGTGCAGGCTGGGATTCCTCAGGTTCAGGCTCTGAATCCGATTCCCAGGCCATCACAATCTGTTTTGCATGCAGAAGGTCCAAAGTTTGATCCCTGGCATCTCTAGGTAGAGCTGGAAGGGCTTCCTATCTGAAATCCTAGAAAGATCTGCCAGTCAGTGGAGACATTACTGGGCTAGATAAACCAGGGGACTCTCTCAATATAAGGTGCCTTCCTGGGTTCCTATTGAAGGGAACAGGCAGTAGCCCCTGTTTTTCTTCTTAAATTGGCTTGTGATACAGTGACCTGTGTCACTGGGCACAGGTGGCGCTGTGGTCTAAACTACTGAGCCTCTTGGGCTTGCTGATCAGAAGGTCAGTGGTTCAAATCCCTGCAACGGCGTGAGCTCCTGTTGCTCTGTCCCAGCTCCTGCCAACCTAGCAGTTCGAAAGCACGCCAGTGCAAGTAGATAAATAGGTACCACTGCGGTGGGAAGGTAAATGGTGTTTCCATGCACTCTGGTTTCCGTCACGGTGTTCTGTTGCAACAGAAGTGTTTTAGTCATGCTGGCCACGACCCGGAAAGCTGTCTGTGGACAAATGCTGGCTCCGTCAGCCTGAAAGTGAATGAGCGCTGCAACCCCATAGTCACCTTTGACTGGACTTAACCATCCAGGGGTCCTTTACAATTTACCTTTTATAGTGACCTGAGATATTCTTACTGCTGTTACTATAATTGTGATTATGTTGCTTATATTTGAAATGGTTTAATATTGTTTCAGTTGTCATGAACCTTGATGGGAGAATATTGTGTTTTGAAGAGCAGGGAATAATGTCAACTATAAGAACAATGTAACAATGGTTTGAATTCATTAAGTCATTTTCATTTGATTCTAGTACTAACAGATTTATCCAGCTTGCATGGTAGTCAGCTAAAATGCCATGATAACAGGGCGTTCAAATAAACAGAAGGACTATTTACATAAGATTACACTTTGGGCACTAAGCAACACATTTAAATAATTATTGATATTAGATGAGATTTTCACTGTATCTCAGAAAAGCCCAAATTACTGTGTTGTTAAATGCATGAACGAAGAAATTAAATTTTCCATAATTTTGTTAGGCGGTGTGTCAAAATGCTACAGCAAATAACAAGATGAGTTAATCATTTTTACTTAATAGCTATTTTCTATCGTTTTAAAAAGGAAAGATTTGCTATTTTTGCAACAAAAACATGCTTCTTTGGATGTATCTGTTTTTGTAATTTAAAATATAAAGCTGTAAGATCTGCATAATTACCCATTCAACGTGTGCCTTTTAATTCATACCATTTAGCTGAGTAAATTCTTTGCTGAGACCCAGGAGCAATTATGTGAATCAAAGGAACTTTTAAGCTGTGATCCTAAGCATGTCAAGTGGAAGGAAATTTCACTGAAAACTATGGAATGTTTTCTTCAGACAGTCTCCCTAAGAAATTGATGAAATTTACATACAGAAAGAGGTTTATACACCCATACTGGCTAAAGGTACAGGGACCGCTGACCGTTAGGTCCAGTCGAGGACGACTCTGGGGTTGCGGCGCTCATCTTGCTTTACTAGCCGAGGGAGCTGGCGTACAGCTTCCCGCCTACTATAGGTTAAATCAGCCTCATATAACCTGCTTGTTTGAGTCTAATTAATGCATGAAGGGGTTAATGCCATAGAGTAAGCCAGTGTTTTTCAACCTTTTTTGGGCAAAGGCACACTTGTTTCATGAAAAAAATCACGAGGCACACCACCATTAGAAAATGTTAAAAAAATTAACTCTGTGCCTATATTGACTATATATAAAGTCATTCTCTTGAATAGGAATCAAATAAACACAAAGAAAGTATTTTATAATTACTTTATTATGAAATAGTAAGTAAACAGAAATATGAAAAATTATAAAATACTTTATTCAGTGTGCAACCTGGGCCTGTTTGGCTGAACACAAAGCTGATATTCTGGCTGGAATCAAACGTTGCGGACCGTTCTCTGCTCAGCGGGGATCGATCCGCTGATGCCCGCTGAGCCGGCGGATGACAGCTCCGTCTCCGCACTGTGTGCGGAGAGGGAGATGTCAGAGCCCCGCTGCTCTCCATGGGGAATCGGATGAGAGCGGACCGCCTGTCCGCTCTCATCCGATCCCATCCGATCTGATCCCCACCCAGGACGGATAGAAAATAGGGTGGACACAGTCCGGCGCTCCCGCCTAGTGGGCGAAAATTTGACTTTTTTTTTAATCTTTCGAATTTTTCAATTTTTCCCACGGCACACCAGGCAACATCTCGCGGCACACTGGAGTAAGCTATCCTGCCAGGCTTAGCCTATGCCACTTCCTCTCAGCATGGGAGGAAATAAGTTTCCTCAATTTACATGGGAACTTTGGTGCATGAGGAGCTTTGAACTGCTCCCTCCCGACACATGAGTTTAACTAGCCTCTTTTGCTATAGACAAGAATGAAGTCTGAAACTAATGTTTTCCTATACCAATAGTTTAGGAACTTTTACCATTTTGCAACCAAGCTACGCCTCTGCAACTTTTTCTGACTGCTGTATGGAAAGGCACACGACCCTGACCTTCGGAGAGTTTGTAAGTAAACCATTTTATAACTTACCAAGTATGTAACTACCAAACTTTTAGAAGACATCTAAAGGCAGCCCTGTTTAGGGAAGCTTTTAATGTTTAATAGGTTATTGTATTTTAGTGTTTTGTTGGAAGTCGCCCAGAGTGGCTGGGGAAACCCAGCCAGATGGGCGGGGTATAAATATTATTATTATTATTATTATTATTATTATTATTATTATTATATTTATTTGTGGCCTTTTTCTGTGCTAAGAAAAGTGGGAAATTTTCGAAAGAGATGTTAAAGTGGGATACTTTAGAATTCACTGGAGCAGGCATATTTTAAAGGTTTTACTGTTGTTAGGGGAAATAGGCCTCTTGTGGGGGGAGAACCTCAGTTAGCTATGTATTTTTATGTATTTTTATTGATGGGGGGCAGCTGCTACAACCAGGGAACAGGAGGCAAACAATGGAGAAAGATGGGGCCCACCAACCGTTTCACTGATAGCTCCTCCTTTGGGCTCCATCTATCCAAGCCATAAAGGTAGTCATTGCAATTGCGCTGCAACAGCATACCAGGCTTTTAAGATGAGGGGGCAATATTTCGGCAACAATATCGTCTGGAGTTTCCGATCACTGAGTCAATGAATGAATGTCACTTTTGGAAGAGACAGCTTGTGTGTAATCAGCCAGAGATTTCTCTCTTCCTTCTTCTGACCTTGGTGTTCTGTGCAAAAGTGTTTTTAAAAATTTAAAAATTTTCTCTGGATTTTTTGTATGTGGGGGGTGGGGGGTGGGATGGATGTTTGGTTGGGCTTGGGGAATTATTATTTTTTTATTTTGATGTTTTTGTAATTTTTACATTTTTTGTTTGTATTGTTTTATTGGTTTTGTTTGTTTGTTTAAGGTGTTATTTTGTTTTTAGGGGGAGGGGTCAGGGCTGCCGGGGAGTGGGCCCCAGCCCACAAAATGGCTGGGGCATGTTCCACAGGGGGGGATGCACTGGGACAACCGATCTCAGTGATCACGGGTAGGAGGAGGAGTTACGCTAAGACCAGACCATGTCATTACAGAGGAGGCAGGTTTAGTTGTTGTCTGAGGACTATCCCTGCCTCCGGGTCTGGTCCTGACCGGATGGATACTAGAATCAGCAAGGGATACCCACATGACCTGAAGGTGCTGCTGTGCAATGCCAGGTCAATGATTCATAAGACCACTGCCATCCATGACTTGATCATGGATGGAGGATTTGACCTGGCATGTGTAACAGAGACTTGGTTGGATGAAGCAGATGGGCCTGTCCTTGCCGCTGCTTGTCCACCAGGTTTCTCTTACGCACAGCAACCCAGGTCATGTGGGCGGGGAGGGGGGGGTTGCAGTGATTTTTAGGAAGTCATTAGTTTGCACCAGGCGTCCTATTGGGAAGACCCAGTTCTCTGAGTGCATGTTCTGGAAGTTGGGCAATAGGGGCAGTACAGGATTCCTTTTGGTGTACCGACCTCCCCGCTGCACCAAGGATTCCCTGCCCGAGCTGCTTCAGGTCGTGGCGGATGTTCTCCTGGAGACACCTAGCTTGGTCGTCCTAGGGGATTTTAACATCCATGCCGACACGACCTTACAAGGGGCCGCTCGGGACTTCGTGGAAAGCATGGCCTCCATGGGGCTGTCCCTGAATAAGTCTGGCCCAACCCATAGCCGTGGACATGCCTTGGACCTGGTGTTTACCTCTATGGATGTTGGTGATCTGACACTAAGTAAAAGCGAAACGAAAGAAGTGCCATGGTCAGATCACTTCCTGGTGCAACTGGACTTCTCTGCGACCCATCCCCTCTGCAGGGAGGTGGGACCAATTCGGATGGTCCGCCCCCGCCACTTAATGGATCCAAATGGTTTCCAGAGAGTGGTAGGGGATGCTTTATCCCATGTTGATGGCCTTTCAGCTGATTCCCTGGTGGCCCGCTGGAATGTGGAGTTAACCAGGGCTATTGACTGTTTGGCTCTGAAGCGCCCTCTCCGATTGCATGGAGCCCAGACAGCCCCGTGGTTTTCCACGGATCTGAGGGCAATGAAACAATCGTTGAGACGGCTAGAGCGCCGGTGGCGGATAACTCATTCCGAATCTGACCAGACACAGGTTAGAGCTCAACGTCGAGCCTACCAAGTGGCGATAGCGACGGCGAAGAATAATTTCTTCACAGCCTCTATTGCATCTGCAGAAAACAGCAGCAGGAGACTTTTTCAGGTGGTTCACAATTTAGCGGAACCACCTGCAACATCAGGGCCCAGTACGGGCCACATGTTCTCCTGCAATGATTTTGAAAAGTTTTTTGCAGATAAAATCGCTCAGATTCGGGAAGAAGTAGACTCCACCGTGGGAGCAGGGCCGGGGCGGGAGAGTGCTAGAGTTCTGTCTAGTCAAGTTGAGTGGGATCAATTCCAATCTGTTACCTCCGAGGATGTGGACAGGCTGCTTGGACGAGTGAAACCAACCACCTGTCTCCTGGATCCTTGCCCATCCTGGCTTATAAAAGCTAGCCGGGAAGGACTGGGCGATGGGCTTTGTGGGGTGGTGAATGCTTCCCTCCATGAGGGAGCCTTCCCAGACCCGCTGAAAGAGGCGGTTATTAAACCGCTTCTTAAAAAAACATCTTTAGATGCGGCCACGATGGGCAACTATCACCCAGTCTCAAATCTTCCATTCCTGGGCAAGGTGATTGAGCGAGCGGTTGCCGAACAACTCCAGGCACGCCTGGAAGAAGCGGACCATTTGGATCCCTTCCAGTCGGGATTCAGGCCTCATCATGGGACTGAAACTGCCTTGGTCGCACTGGTTGATGATCTCCGGCGGGCTAGGGACAAAGGTGAGAGCTGTTTCCTAGTTATTCTGGATCTCTCAGCGGCGTTTGATACCATCGACCATAGCATCCTTCTGGACCGTCTTGAGGGGCTGGGAGCTGGGGGCACTGTTATACAGTGGTTCCGCTCCTTCCTCCTGGGCCGTGTTCAGAAAGTGGTGGTGGGGGATGAGTGTTCAGACCCCTGGGCTCTCACTTGTGGGGTGCCTCAGGGTTCCGTCCTCTCCCCCATGCTTTTCAACATTTACATGCGGCCGCTGGGAGAGATCATCAGGAGGTTTGAGCTGGGTGTTCATCAGTATGCGGATGATACCCCGCTCTACCTCTCTTTTAAATCAGAACCAGTGAAGGCGGTGAAGGTCCTGTGTGAGTGTCTGGAGGCGGTTGGAGGATGGATGGCGGCTAACAGATTGAGGTTGAATCCTGACAAGACAGAAGTACTGTTTTGGGGGGACAGGAGGCGGGCAGGTGTGGAGGATTCCCTGGTCCTGAATAGGGTAACTGTGCCCCTGAAGGACCAGGTGCGCAGCCTGGGAGTCATTTTGGACTCACAGCTGTCCATGGAGGCACAGGTCAAATCTGTGTCCAGGGCAGCTGTTTACCAGCTCCATCTGGTACGTAGACCCTATCTGCCTGCGGACTGTCTCGCCAGAGTGGTGCGTGCTCTGGTTATCTCCCGCTTGGACTACTGCAATGCACTCTACGTGGGGCTACCTTTGAAGGTGACTCGGAAACTACAACTAATCCAGAATGCGGCAGCTAGACTGGTGACTGGGAGCGGCCGCCGAGACCATATAACACCGGTCTTGAAAGACCTGCATTGGCTCCCAGTACGTTTCCGAGCACAATTCAAAGTGTTGGTGCTGACCTTTAAAGCCCTAAACGGCCTCGGTTCAGTATACCTGAAGGAGCGTCTCCACCCCCATCATTCTGCCAGGACACTGAGGTCCAGCGCCGAGGGCCTTCTGGCGGTTCCCTCACTGCGAGAAGCAAAGCTGCAGGGAACCAGGCAGAGGGCCTTCTCGGTAGTGGCGCCCGCCCTGTGGAACACCCTTCCAGCAGATGTCAAAGCGATAAACAACTACCTGACATTCAGGAGACATCTTAAGGCAGCCCTGTTCAGGGAAGTTTTTAACGTGTGATATTTTATTGTATTTTTGGTTTTTATGGAAGCCGCCCAGAGTGGCTGGGGAGGCCCAGCCAGATGGGCGGGGTATAAATAAATTATTATTATTATTATTATTATTATTAGGGACTGGAGGCCCTTTCTTGGACTTGGGATCTTAGCAAATGCCCAACCTCACAACTCACCAGAGCCAGCCCTGCTATCTAATAACCAGTAGATGGAGGAAATGAAAAGTGTTTTGGTGGTGCAGTTGCAGACATATACCAAAGTGCAGTGGGATAGTTTGAGAAGAGGTAGAAACTTCAGCTAAGGAGAAAGTTTTCTTCCCCAGTGTAAGTCAGGCCTGGCCTTCACAACATAAAACTGATTGCAGACTTGCACACATGGTTATTTGTATTAAAAAAATGCATGTAGGATCATGCCAGCTTCACCACATTTGCACTGATTCTCCCCTTTCTGGATTCAGAAGTGTATGACAGAGTTGACACCAGTTTTTCCAGGCAGCTGTGTGATTTGCCTGCATCTGAGAGTGCTACCAGTCTGTTGCTATTTTGGGGTGGAACTCAATCACATCCTGGCAAATTGTGCAATTAAAGTTTTTTTGGGGGGGCGGGTTGCAAGCAATTTTCACACATTTTTTTTTTTGCAAGCATGTTTCCATTGTGGAATGCATTTTTCTATGTTGCTTTTCAACTACTATATTCCCTTTTATGCGGCTTCCCCTAATAAGATTCCTTATTGTTTGGTTGGAGAACTGCATTGCAAAATTCAGAGAAGGATTGCTGTGTTTTGGTTCTGATGCTATTTCAGGCAGTGGTAACTGGGTAGTTTGCCTTCCAACGAGAACTGAATCAAATTCCTCCCTCAACCGTAGTGGCAGAGAGATGTGTAGGGTGAGGAGAAAATTATGAAGTATCGCAGAAAAATATGAATATGGGCACAGAAAGAGGAAGGGTTGAGCATATTGCACTGATCCTGGCCCAACTGCACTGGCTACCAATTAGTTTCCAGGCCCAATTCAAAGTGCCGGTTTGGACCTAAAAGGTAAAGGTAAAGGTACCCCTGCCCGTACGGGCCAGTCTTGACAGACTCTAGGGTTGTACGCTCATCTCACTCTAGAGGCCGGGAGCCAGCGCTGTCCGCAGACACTTCCGGGTCACGTGGCCAGTGTGACAAAGCTGCTCTGGCGAACCGGCACCAGCACAGCACACAGAAACGCCGTTTACCTTCCCGCTATAAAGCGGTACCTATTTATCTACTTGCACTTAAGGGTGCTTTCAAACTGCTAGGTGGGCAGGAGCTGGGACCGAACGACGGGAGCTCACCCCGCCGCGGGGTTTCGAACCGCCGACCATGTGATCGGCAAGTCCTAGGCGCTGAGGTTTTACTCACAGCGCCACCCGCGTCCCTTGGTTTGGACCTATAAAGCCTTAAATGGCTCAGGACCGCAATACCTCAAGAACCACCTCTTTTCATATGAACCTACCCGGACCCTGAGATCATCTTCTGAGGCCCTTCTTCATGTGCCTCTTCCTCAAGAGGTCCGGAGGGTGGCAACACGAGAACGGGGCCTTCTCTGCAGTGGCTCCCCATCTGTGGAATGCTCTCCCCAGAGAAGTTCGTCTGGCGCCTTCATGATGCACCTTAGGCTCCAGGCAAAAACATTCCTTTTTAACCGGGCCTTTGGTTGATCCGATTTACATCCTATGCCCTTTTAAAATGTTTTTTTGGGGGAGGGCTATTAGGTTGTTTATTAGGTTGTTGTTTTTATTTTTATTATGTATTTTGTGGTTTTATATGTTGATTTGATTCTGTGAACCGCCCTGAGATCCCCGGGTATAGGGAGGTATATAAATTCTAATAATAATAATAATAATAATAATAATAATAATAATAATAATAATAAATAAAATAAAAAAATGGGGAATTGAGAATGAGAATGCAAATAAACCTGTAAGTAGGGGGAAAGGAATGGTTAACTGAGAGGAAGGTGAAGAGAGAGACAAATGAGGCTTGACTGTTAGAAACAAAGAAAGGTGGCAAATTTTGATTAACAAAAAAAGATTTTAAGCAAGTTTGAATTTGCTAAAATGATGTTGTGATTTTAAACAGCCCCACTAGGGCTGGCCCAATTCCACCACCGCATTATTCTCTAGGTACTGTTCCTTGCTCATCCAGCCATTTGCATGATGGCTTGCAAGTGTTTGGCTGACTGAACGAAAGCTAGAGCATGGCAGAGTCTCTCATAATGAGATTCTGTGAGTTGAAGCCAAATGAATCAAATAATAGTTCTTATAAATAGTGTGCATGTTGGAACTATCGACCCAAACACTTTTGGTCTTTCCCACCCAGGACTAAGTATCACCACGGTTAGAGGCGGAATTCAGAGTCCGTAAGTGCACAGATTCACTTCCAGCAAAAGAATGTCAGACTTGCTCAGGGTTACCTGATGTCATTGTCAAGAAGTAGGGTGTGTGTTGTAGAGTACTTTAGCTAAAATGCTGGAGATGCTTACAGCTACTCAGTCAGTAGATGGATATAAAATATATACTTGAAAAACCCATTCATTACAGTGACCTCAATCTCTTTGCAAGCACTTCAGTGGGCGGAGAGGGAACCCTATTTGGGATGCAAAGGTAGTAAAAACATGTATCTCTTGTTTCAGTTTTGCATTTAAGATGAAATTTAAACATTCTCTAAGGACTCTTCCACACTTGTCTTATGCCTAGAAATCACAGGTCCAAGCAGTTTTCCATTTGCCCCACCATTTTCCCTGGTAAAGCCCCTCTCTTCAGCACAAACATCAATCTGCTGAAAACCCAGTTGCCATTTGCTCCAATTCCGCAGTAAAGATGAGTTTTTCCTGGGGGGAAGTAGCAGGACAAATGGAAATCCTGAGAGACATCAATGAGTGTTTCCCAACATACTCCTTGAGATACAACATGGACCGGTCTCATTCCACTCAAAATTTAGGTGCCTGGATGAGAGACCAACAGGGAACCATATCTATATTATATGCTGCTTTGGGCTCCAGTGATGGTACTCAATGATACGGAGTACCACCACCTCTTTTTATGCCGCCATTGGTAGCCATTTTGTGCTGGTACCTGCAACACCTTTATCAAGACAGGAGTACCAGCACCTAATTTATTACCCCTAAAAAAAAGCACAGGTTACTGGTATGTTTGTTAGCTGTCTTCCAAGAAGACATTCCAAAAAGGGAAGTATAAATCCTTAAAACAAAAATAATGAAATTGCCAAAAATAGATGCCACAGCCAGCAGGTTCAGTGGTTCAGCTGCATCAGAGTGCAGAACGAATAAATGCCTTAAGAGCTATTGGCACATCATGGTGCTTTTCCTCCAGGTATGCCTCCCCAGTTCATAAAGTACTCTCCTTCTTTGTTTGTTTTTAAATGTTATTTTGACAGCATTGAGCCTTAATTATTTTCTGCCTGCTCCTCACTTACTAATAATGCTATAAAGTTCTATTGATTTTAATATTTCAACTTCCTTTGTTTTATTGAAAGCCACCCTGAATGTTCTAGAATGTTCTAGACAAAGGAAATAAAAAGCTTTCCTTGTATCATTTCTGAAAGGAGTGCTATCAACACTTACCTCTCCTCGCGTTTCAGGCAGCATGGAATCCACGTTTGGCTTAGTTAGGTGCCAAGAACTTTGCTGCTACTGAACATGCACATGACGTGCTAGACTGAAGCAGATGGCCCTTTTCCTGACATTATCTAGAGAGAGCTTGATATTAGCAAAACCTTTCCCCAACAACCCATTGAACAGATACAGTTTTGAAAGCCAGAAATTGCAACATTATTCTCCCCAGTCGTTGCTTTGCAAGGCGCTGCCAATGGGCCCCCATGTCTATTGGCCACCAGTCGTTCTAGTAATCTTCTCCCCATTCCCTTCCTGACTTAAAACTCTGTGAAATATACTCAGAGTCGCAAAGTGATTTCATGCTCTTTATTCAGCTCATAGTGGTGAGGAGGAATGAATGAAAGTCCCCTGACAGTATCTGCTTTATATACATTATTTACACAATGGGCTGCACATGATTGGCTAATTCCGGAATTCTACTGTAAGCCAATCAGGTTGTGGATTCACTTCTATCTGGAGCAGGATTGGGTGGTTCCTGCCAACCAATCATACTGCTGCATTGTTCTTGGACCAACCAGACTGCTGCATTCTGAATCCTATTGTTCTAGGACCAAGCAGATTGCTGCATTTTGGATCCTATTGTTCTAGGACCAATCAGACTGCTGCAGTTTGGATCCTATTCAACTCAGTACATAACACCCTGCGAAGTTTCCTCAGTGCCACTTTTCTGGTTAGCTCCTTGGGAGGGGCCACACCTTAGTGGCAGACATGCTGCGTAGCATGTCAGGTTTAATCCTGAGCATCTCCAGGCATTATGGCTCCTGAGGTAAACCACAAAATGGCGCCCTCCTCCATCAGGGAAGGAGGAGTGAGTGAAGATCTACACTGGGAATGGAGGTGGGTACAAGCCACCTTACTCAATAGGTGAAGTGGGAATCGAAGTCCCTCACAGGGTGCGGAGGGAATGACCCTCACACTGGGTGGGTGCAGAGCCTAGAAGACCCCAGAGGCCAGCCATTTCCTGGGGTGGGAGAAGACCAGCAGCACTTCCTATTCCCTGAAAGGCCACTGTAGAGGCGATGGAGATGGAAATCTAGACTCCAACTGTGGCTATCGCTACCACTGCATTCCTTGGAGGCTGGCCCTGCTGGCCCTGTGGATCCTGCTGCCTGAGGCGGTTGACTCACCTTGCCACATGAGTGGGCCAGCCCTGTTTCCAGGGAGGGCTGGGAAAGACCTTCATGAGGGGTTCGGAAACCCTGAAGTTGATGTGTAAGCATTATTGAGACTGACTGTATCCTATATTCCTACACTTGGGTCCAACAAACTAGGCAAGGATATTTGTACTGGAATAACTGGTGAGGGATCAGGTGTGTTCCTGTCTGTGGCATTTTGCCTTTTTATTTCTATTTTTTCTTGAAGGACTGTTTGAGTAGGCAGAAAAGCGGAATGGCTGCACTGTTACGGACCTCCTCCTTACCACAGGAACCAGCTTGCACGGGACAGTACTGTTGCAATGTAAAGCCATTGGCAGCAGGTGGCAGCCATCCTATAAGCTAAGTAACCAACCAGATGACTTTAATTTCCGTCTAACAAAGGGAGGGGTGTGTTAGCTGACTTAAAAGAAGAGTGAGATGTGAATTTCTATGTTGGAGAACAAACCGTTTTGCATGTAGCTGACCCATACTGCTTTCTTGGAATGAAACCACAATGATCTCAAGTAGACTTACATCTATGGACACATACAGTATAGGATCACACTTAGGCTATGAATGGCGTATACTGAGGAAGGCAGAGCAAAAAGGGTATCTGTAAATAGAGTAGCAGACTTTTGACCAGGCAGCTTATGGATAGTACAGCCAGTCACAATCAGTGTTCAAAACTCCCATTGTTTTAGGCACATTTTGCAACAGGGAATTTCATTAGCCCGATCAGTTTCTGAGCTCTGGGGGCAGTACTGCGCCTAAGATTTCAGATTAAAATTGCAGAGTGGAAGGAAAGAAGGACCTTTTTCTGCCTTCCTACTTCCAGCTACTCTCCGAAGACTGGAGAAGAGACCCTCTTAAGAATATTAGTGGGGTGGGCAGGGGAAGGACTAGACCATGTGGAAAATGAGCATAATATTTTAGCTGCAGTTCATTCATTTTCAGCTTTGTATTCTTCGTTATTTAAAAAAGCGTGCCTAGACATTCCCTTGTTGCGCCCATAACCTTGGTTTAAGGTGCCATTTAGCTCCTAGCTTTCATATCTCAGTTTCTAACACTGGTCACAATGGAGTTATTGCTGTTACCAATAAAGGGGACTGCTGCAACAGAATGTTGCATTGTGGGTATCCTCCTGTTCAGGGTTCTAGCTGCCTGCCTCCACTCCCCATATCTCCTGGGTTTCCCCCCTCCCCATTACCCTTGCTCAGTTTTCAATTTGCTGGGTTGGTATTGAGGTCCCCCCTTAGCGTCCTGCCCCCCAAAGTTTGTTGTTGTTGGCAGATGCTGCTGCAAACCTCAGGGTTTTCCCAAGCCCAGTGATGTTGCCCTCTTGGGTGTGGAAAATGCCTTTTTGCTGACACCCAGAAAAAATGTATTTAGGGTTGCTTCCTTTATTCGGCACAATCCCACAGACGGCAGAAGTAAATGTCACTGTTTTGGGGACATCTTGCTAGCAGTGGTTATGGGACTGCACCCTACGGCCACCTCAGCATATTTTAAGCCCTATGATACTACTTTAAACAGTCATGACTTCCCCCAAAGAATTTTGGGATCTGTAGTTTGTTAAGGGTGCTGAGAGTTGCTCAAAAACCCATATTTCCCTCCCAGAGCTCTAATTCCCAGAGGTCCCTGTGAAGAAAGATTGTTAAACCACCCTGGGAATCATAGCTCTGAGAGGGGAATAGGGGTCTGCTAGCAACTCTTAGCATGCTTAACAAACTACAGCTCCTAGGATTCTTTCAGGGAAGCCATACAGTAAATGTTTAAAGTAGTACATTAGTGCTTGACATGCATGGTGTGAATGTAGCCTAAGTTTCATGAAAGCTCTGGAGGGTGGTTCTTAGGTTTAAATGCTCTGCTTACTCCGCAATACAAATCGGAGAATTGCATAATATTACAGTGAAGAATGTGAATAAATTTGATTAAAATTGCAGTTCACCTAGATCTGGAGTGCCAAAGGTTTCCCACAGCAGCCATATACTAATTTATTTTTTTACATTTGTAACATTAAAAAGAATGACATCTGAATTTTAAAATAATACAGAAATGTCAGCATATTATGCTAACACCTTTATTTTTAGGGTATTTAACTGACCTGGATGGTGCCAAAATATATTTTTATCAGGCCATCTTGTGTTATGTTACTTCCCAGGGCTGGTTGCCATGAAACGACAATGATTTCTCTTAAACAAAAATAAACCTACAGTAACAGTGTGTTATTAAGGAGAGAAATATCACCAGATCAGTCACAGGCACCTTCCTGTTGCATCCTGCTCTGCTGTGTCAAACATCTTCAGCCTAGTTGCAGTGCCCACATATTGCACAATCCCTTCCGTTTATTTCACAATAGTAGCCCTGGGAATCTCTCATCCGTGTTGGTGGGTTTCAGAGGATTGTCAGGGAGAAGGATGGAGCTGTGTAGATCTCCTACAGTAAAAGTTGCTGGCACCAATATTCCTGGCATATTTTGTACCTTTGTGTTAGTATGGAGTTATGGAAACCAGCTATGCCCCTTCACACCTACGTTTCAAGAATTAATCATGGATCTGTTACAAAACCAGCACTTAACAGACATGGGCAAAGGCTGAGTCATAGATCCTTCAACATTCTTCTGGTAAAATATTGTTGTGAAAGCAACATCCATGTGGTAAAGTTGCAAATACTGTTGTTCTTTTCCAGGATGTGTCTTGCCCAGGGGGAACTCACAGGAACTCAGTTCCGGCACCTCTCAGGTAGGCTCCATTGCCATTCTAAGAGAACGAGGGAGGTGTTCATGGTGAGTTCTGGCACCTCTTTTTCTAGAAAAATAGCACTTCTTATAGGTAAAGTAGGGGTTCTAGCTTATTTATCCAGTTTATTTAATTGCTGTGAGCCTAGAATGTTATGTACTGAAGTTCTCACCCTGGGCCAGCAGGGGGATACTGTAGATACTTATGCAAATAAGGGATCGAAAGTGACGTTCAGTGATTGGATAGCTTTAGAAAGTTGCTACAGTTACGCTGTACTGGAGTTCTATATAAGCAGGCTGACTGAACCCTTCAGTTCAGTTCTGTCCTGGCCGGTAAGTAAACAAGAGCTGTTTGAAGAATCGCTGTGTCGTCTGATACGTTCACCCACAGCTTAACATAGAACCCTTGGTTGGTAGTTATTCTAGATTCATTATGCAAAGTACAACATGATGGTGCTTTATACTGTGTGGCCACAGTAAGAACAGGGCGGTCTTCTAATCCATTTTCCAGTATTTGTCAGGATGAGAGCACAGGCCTCAGATCAGCACTGCTAAGTTCCAGCAGTTTCGTAGGACTTGAATTTAGCTTACACACAGGCTATTTTGGGCACCTTAATTTCAGGGACACAGAAAATAGGCTCAAATGTACAACCAGAAAAACCATCTAGGATGCTCGTTATTTATATTGCATTGCATCAATCTAAATTTCTGCACCAGCTCCTTCCAGAAAAATTAGCAATTAATAAATAGTTCCTGGTTTACCGCAGGAGCGTCTCGGGTTCAGCTGCTTTTCCAACAGCAACACTCACCTAATTAACTCACACACCCATTTAAAAATGTTGAGAACATCAAAAGCAGTTCTTGTAGACATATTCAGTTGTGTTTATGCTTTAATAACAACTTCCTATCTTTGGAGCTCAGATCAGAGTGTCAGCAGTGGCAAATCTTTAATGAAAGTGTTTGTGAACATTGTTTATATTCAGCATGATCCAGACCCTCCAAGTGTTCCTATTTTCCTAAATCAGTCTTCCTAAATCAGGGACATCCCTGATTTAGAGAAGCCGTCCCGGTTTCTGATTTGATCCCAGAATGTCCCACTTTTCCTTAGGATGGCCCTATTTTCATTGGAAAAATTCTGGAAGGCATGGAGTTATCCAAGCCCCCCAAGTGGTCTGAAGGCAATCCTGTATAGGGAAGATTTTTTAAAATGTTTAATATTTTATTATGTTTTTATATATGTTGGAAGCCACTCAGAGTGGCTGGGGCAACCCAGTAAGATGTGTGGGGTATAAATAGTAAAATTATCATCATGGAATGGGACGTCCCTATTTTCATAGGAGAAATGTTGGAGGGGATGATGTTCAAACTCCTTTGACTTTCAGAATATCTGAATTATGGTTGTAAAACAAATTTTGATGACCAAACTTAACAGCCCTCACTGTAATTAATTCTCAGCCCCTCAAATTTGAATGGCTGGATTATGTGTTCATTAATGCTAATAAATTTCAGAGTTTCACTTTCCAAATTTGAGTCTTGTATTTGAAATTTGAAATTCATTTCAAATTCTGGAATATTAGAAACCTTTAATTTTTTTCTTTATTTTTGAAATTATGTGTGCCAGAGCAGGTAAAGAAATACTTGTGCACATATCCACAGCAGACTTCAGGTTTCCTGGCTTGGAGCAATGCACTCGTAATATATTATACACATACTATGATGTACTGTTTTACTGCAGTTTTGTGCAAATCTGCAAACGTTGTATTTCAAAAATTAAAAGATGCTTCCCACAGAAACAACTCGCAAGCATGCCTATAATGGTACCCACGATTCCTTGCTTAAATCTGACTCCATAGGTATTAAGACCAACACATGTCATTCTTTCAGAGTTGCTATGCCAAAATGCCAAAAGGCAACTTCGTTTATATACACAGTATGTAATTTACATGCCATCCATATCATCTCTATTCAAAATGCTCCTCTGTCTGGATATGTTCTAAATTTTTAATCACAGAATTGTAATGTGTAAGAATATCCGCTCAGAGAAATAATACCCATTGATGTACTCTGAGGTAAAGTTCAATGGCATGCCACACAATCTAAGTTTTTGTTTGCTTTTATGAACAGAGTTCATAAATATAATGCCTCCCCCGTCCCCCTCTGCCCAATTAATCTCATCTTGATGCTACTTGATCTAGTGACATGCCAGTGAATTAATTTATTTGATATTACAAAGTAAATACGGGAGAAAGCCTAGAGCATCAGGGAGAATAAGTGTCTGTGATTTTGTCTTTGTGCAAAATATGCACAGGGAAGAGAAAAACAGAAATACGCAGGGAGATTCCAGATGGCCTGTTTATTGAGCATTCTTCTTGATTTGTTTCTGGGGAGAACAGATAATAATGCCTGTTTAATGAACATTTGTCCTGATTTGTTTGTGGGGAGGTTACATGACATTCCGCCAAAGCAAGTGTTATTCCACATTTTCCAATGCCTGTCCCCATCACCTTCCTTACTGCAAGTAGCCCGATCTTCTGGGAAAGTGTAGTTACAGAAGATCTCCCGATCAACCTGAATTTGCTGATATGTGATTGAATCACACCTGAAAATAGCAACAGTATGGAAGCTGCCAGAGACTGTGCTCTTCTTGCATTTCAGAAAACAGGTTCACCTCAGAGCAGATGAGTTAAGCAGCTACTTTATTTTTTGAAAAAGACCCCCTTACAATATGGTTACCAAGCACCTTTCCACTGTGTGCAAGAGGTACTGGAGTAAGGAACTCAAACTCTAACTTATGGCAATGCTTGTCCATTTGGTGGGAGAGGACTATAGCATATTATGTATTGAAGTTCTCACCCTGGCCACCAGGAGTATTGTGTATGCAGTTTTCACTCAGGTCCACGTCAGTTATTTTAGGCGGGAAACCCTGGGTGGTTGTTGCTACAATGTTGACAGCTGGCTGCCTATAAAAGCAGGCCGGCTGAGTTGTTTGCTGTTCAGTTCTGGCCTCAGAATAAAGAAGAGCTGTTTGAAGAATCGCTGTGTCGTCTGCTATGTCTACCGACTATTCAACACATATGATGGTGTACACAGTCCTTACACATGGTTTGTCCTCCTCCCCTTATTTGTCTACTACCCAAAACCATCCTAATGGTGGATAGATCATGTGAATGAGGCACACAAGTGCAGGTATATACACATCCAATCAGGTGGCTAGGAGAGGAGCCACAGCATACCTTTAACAGATTGAGGTTGAATCCTGACAAGACAGAAGTACTGTTTTTGGGGGACAGGAGGCGGGCAGGTGTGGAGGATTCCCTGGTCCTGAATGGGGTAACTGTGCCCCTGAAGGACCAGGTGCGCAGCCTGGGAGTCATTTTGGACTCACAGCTGTCCATGGAGGCACAGGTCAATTCTGTGTCCAGGGCAGCTGTCTACCAACTCCATCTGGTACGTAGGCTGAGACCCTACCTGCCCGCAGACTGTCTCGCCAGAGTGGTGCATGCTCTGGTTATCTCCCGCTTGGACTACTGCAATGCACTCTACGTGGGGCTACCTTTGAAGGTGACTCGGAAACTACAACTAATTCAGAATGTGGCAGCTAGACTGGTGACTGGGAGCGGCCGCAGAGACCATATAACACCGGTCTTGAAAGACCTACATTGGCTCCCAGTATGTTTCCGAGCACAATTCAAAGTGTTGGTGCTGACCTTTAAAGCCCTAAACGGCCTCGGTCCAGTATACCTGAAGGAGCTTCTCCACCCCCATCATTCTGCCAGGACGCTGAGGTCCAGCGCCGAGGGCCTTCTGGTGGTTCCCTCATTGCGAGAAGCAAAGCTACAGGGAACCAGGCAGAGGGCCTTCTCGGTAGTGGCGCCCGCCCTGTGGAACGCCCTTCCAGCAGATGTCAAAGCGATAAACAACTACCTGACATTCAGAAGACATCTTAAGGCAGCCCTGTTCAGGGAAGTTTTTAACGTGTGATATTTTACTGTATTTTTGGTTTTTATGGAAGCCGCCCAGAGTGGCTGGGGAGGCCCAGCCAGATGGGCGGGAATATTATTATTATTATTATTATTATTATTATTATTATTATTATTATTATTAAAACACTCTTATGCCACTTCAACAGTCATGGCTGCCCCCCCAAAGAATTCTGGGAGCTGTGGTTTGCAAAGAATGCTGGGAATAAGCAGCTCTGTGTGAGGTCTCCTAACAACACTCTGCACCCTTAGACTTCTGCGTCCAGGCCAGCTGTCTACCAGCTCCATCTAGTATTCCGGCTGAAACCCTACCTGCCTGCAGACTGTCTCTCCAGAGTGGGGCATGCTCTGGTTATCTATCACTTGGACTACTGCAATGCGCTCTGTGTGGGGCTACCTTTGAAGGTGACTTGGAAGCTACAACTAATCCAGAATGCGGCAGCTAGACTAGTGACTGGGAGTGGCCGCTGGGACCATATAACACCAGTCCTAAAGGATCTTCATTGGTTCCCAGTGCACTTCCGGGCACAATTCAAAGTGTTGGTGAGGACCTTTAAAGCCCAGTGTACCTGAAGGAGCGTCTCCACTCCTATCATTCGGCCTGGACACTAAGGTCCTATGAAGGTCTTCTGCTGGTTCCCTCACTGTGAGAAGCGAGGTTAGAGGGAACCAGGCAGAGGGCCTTCTCGGTAGTGGGGCCTTCTCTGTGGAACACCCTCCTGTCAGATGTCAAGGAGAGAAAGAACTGCGCAACTTTTAGAAGACATCTGAAGGCAGTCCTGTATCAGGAAGCTTTTGATGTTTGATGCTTCATTACGTTTTGATATATGCTGTAAGCCACCCAGAGTGGCTGTAGAAACCCAGCGAGATGGGCAGGGTATAAATAATAAAATTAGTAGTAGTAGTAGTAGTAGCAGCAGCAGCAGCAGCAGCAGCAGTAGTAGTAGAAGAAGAAGAAGTAGACTACAGTTACTAGGCTCCATTGGGAGCAGCCATAACTGGTATAAGAGGGCTTTAAACAAATGGTATGGCTGTGACCCTCTTCTACTTGTGGGGAGGATAGCATAATGGCTTTTTCAACAATGGCCCTCCACCACATGGGATGTCAACAGTATGTGAACCATCCCTCAGATACAGTAATACTTTTTCATTTCTCATCTATTTGCTCTTTATGAATTTCTCTCTCTCCTCAACATGGGACTCTGGTGCTCCTATAACTAAAAGCAGATGGGGCGTACATACTTTCTCAATTGTCTGCCTCACAAGGAGATATCCTGCAAAATATGGCACAGCTGCCAAGCTTAGGGCTTGCCTGGTGGAGAATATATTTTTTTACAGACTCAAGAACTGGAAAGATAGAAAAAGGCAACATCGGGGTCACTTTCTGTCAGAAGCCCGGCTCCCTTGACAAATGATTATGTTCCAAAGAGATTCATAAATGGTGACTCCCCCTCCCCTCGGATGAAATGCCGAAGCCAAAATCTACTTTCATTGCCTAGGGATATGCAGGCAGAGTGACAGAGCACACATCGTTCCCCAAATAGAAGCTAACACTGAAGAACTCGTCTCTAGTGGAGAATCCCCCTTTTCCCAAGGAAAGGATTGTAAAGGTTTCAGCATTAATGGTTTATAGCCCTTAAGAAAATATCACCGTTTTCCGTCTCTTTGCGTTTAATGGGACTTACTCCCATGTAAGTGGGAACAGGATTGCAGCCTTGGCAGTGGAGGGTTCTTGTGCCTTTTAACAGCTGTCCGGCAGGACAAAACTTAACAGGTTAAGCCTTTTCTAGTATGCAGATACAATTATGGGAAAACCTTTAGCTTTTTCACATTCTGTCTGTATTACATCTGTGACCACTGATCTATTTTTGGGTCCCCTACACCGCCTGCAATAGTGGGCAGAAATCTGCACACGTCACAAACAGATGCAAATCTCTTTCCTCTTTTGTGAGCAGGTTGGAAGTCACAGTGTCCTGGGCCCAGAAAGTCCTGTTAGCACCCCTGGGAGCAGCAAATGGTGGAAAAGTTGGCAAGTCCTTCTCTTGTACAACCAGTTGAACAAGCTGTGGTGCCCTCAGAGAGAAGGGAAAGGGCCTCGCCTCAAGTTTTATCAATGATCTGCAGTAGTGAAGACGGGGGGTTGATTTAGGAACATCGTAGAGGTAACATTTGAGGGCTATCAGTTTCAAATGCCCTTTCTAGAGCTGGAGTTTTAACTCTGGCAGACACTATACCAAGTGCAGCCTCAGCCAATAGCTAATGTAATTGCTGTGTATTTAAAGATGCCATTTAATTCACTGTTCTCCAGTACAAACACACTTTGGCTCGGTTCTGTCATCTTCATCAGAACTGTCTGTGTATCACTCAGGCAAGGCAAATACTAATACTAATAATGCTATTTAGAAGCGGGGGAAAGCAGAGCAGAAACATCTGCCTTGGTTATGAAAAGAGTTGCCAAACCCATGTATTCAGCTTTTAATAGCTGGGTGTTTCGGGCCCTTGAGAACAATATCAAGTGTATCATTAGAGCTACAAAGGCTGGTTTTGTTATGAGGGCTTCATCTGAGTTGCCTAAACGGTTAACGAAAGAACAAGAAAATTCCACGCACGTTAAGAAATCTTGGCAGATTAGCAGAGAAGGAAACTGGGCCAAAGGAGCTGGCTTGCAGTGGACCCATAATGCAGAGTTGTATCTAACATGGTGCTACGTGAATGTTCTGTTAGCACTAATGTTTCTGCTTGCACATTGAAATGTTCTCCCCCTTGCCTTTCCAGGCACGTCCCCTAAATCTGCGCAGGGGTTCCCCCAATCCTCTGGTGCAGATTTGGGGGTGTGTGCGGTGCACATAGGAAGAAGATGGGGTGAAAGTGCCATTTTGCAAGCAGAAATCCTCATGCGGATCATAGAGTTGTAGAGTTGGGAGGGACCCCAGGGTCATCTAGTCCAACCTCTCTTCGCTCAATGCGGGGCTCGAACCCTTGACCCAAAGATTAAGAGTCTCATGCTCTACTGACTGAGCAATCAGTCAAGATGGGATGTGCATGCTGAACACTGCCCCATTTCCATGAATCATGAGGTTCTAGGTACAGGCAATAGCAGCTGTGTTCACTACATGTTTGAACCATCACAAGGCTCCTTGGAGTTGAAACCCATTTATGGATAAGGTTTGGGGCCCTCACGGCTGTCTTTAAAACCAGAGGCTCCTTGTACCTCTTTGCTGCATTCTTCTGGGCTGGCTGTTTAACCCCACTTGCACTCAGCGCTCATTTCTCCTGGAGCTCAGCACTGGGAAATGCTGACCTTGGATGCTGAGATGGCGCTTGGTGTTTGCCAGATACTGATGAGCTGGTATATTTTAAATTGCGCAGTCTAACTATTTAAACTGTCACCTCCAGTAGTAAAGAACAGCCGGTCGAGCAGGCAGCAATATTAAGGTTCACACATCACACACACATACAGCTCTGGCTGGAACAAGACAGAGACTTGCTTCTTATCATATCAGGACCAATATTACCCCTTTTCATTCCTTATTCTTTGGCAATGACTTGGACTCTGGCTTTGCAGGAGGGAGTGACTCTCGGGGGCAGAGGGAAGACACATGGGTTTTGCTACAGCTTGTGATATTTTTTCACTTGCAGTATTAGCATCAGGGGTGGGGAACTTTTTTTCCAGCCTGTGGGTCATATTCCCCTCTGGGGAGGGCAAACAAAAACAAGCCAGGGCAATGTAAGTTTGCAATGTTTACCTTTGTGAAGTAAGCTACTAGGCTCTGTGGTTCCCTACCCCCGATCTACATGAACATCACTATTTAGAGCTTATCGTTGTCATATATATATTCTATTACATCAGAAAATTTCAGACAAAGTTTCAAGGGTAATTCATCTGAATGGCGTTTATGGCTGCCAAATGCAATGTTGTAACTTTATGTTCATAACTGAGCTAATAAAGATTGGTAGCCTCCCTGTGTTATTACAACTAACCTAATTTTCAGCAATATGCGCATAGATGTGATATTTGTTCTAAAGGTTGTTTGCTGCAACTTAAGGGTCTCGGATTGTATTACCCAATAAACTGATTATATTTTTGAAATCCTCCATCTTTTATGACCCTCATCCGAATACATTCAATTGCCAGTAGCTTTTCCACCTCTCCTTTTCTAGCTAAACAAGAAACTTTGGTCCTAGCTGGCAGCTGTGTCTTCTAATGCTATGCATCTTTTGCCACACACAAAAGCTGATCAACTAATCCTATTGCCTCCCCCCCCCCCCCGTGTTTTAATTTGACAATCGCAAACATCATTTGGCAGCTGCCTCCTGTTCAGGACAGGCAGGGTGTCTTTTCTTACGCAGACAGTTTTGACACCACGTTGTGTTTGACAGCGCTAAGTAGATCATCCGTTCAGAAGGTGTTTTGTTTTCTGCTGCCATCACAGAATCAGAAAAGAAAACAAGACAAGTATCTGATCCAATTTATTGGCTTGTCAGGAAGACCACTGATCTCTCACCCAAAAACCTTAAGATGAAAAAAAATGAACCTGACTTGCTTGCATTCATGTCACACCAACATGTTCTGCCTAAAATTACTTGTTGGGCAGACTGTAGGGGAAACCACTACAAATATTTGGCAATGGCTACTAAACAATTTTTTTTAAAAAAAAATCCTGTTTGAGCAGACCAAGATCCACCAAACCTGTCATCCTCTTACCAGCAGCGACCTGTAAGATACCTTTGCAAAGTGAGCATGTGAGAAAGCATGGCAGTGGCTGATCTAGATGCCTTCCTCTCACTGATGTGATGTAACAGCTGCCACATCTAAAAGAGCAGAAAAAGAGATAAAACCATATTCTGGCTTTGTCTGTTTTTCTGACATAGGCGCCAAGTTCCCTTTGACCCCCACATAAAATATTTGAGCCCCCTCCCCAGTTGCTGGGCATTGCCATTCAAATGGTGTGCATGTGCTACATCATGTAATTGACTATGCGGGGTTGGGGTTTACCTGGCCCCCCCCAATATTTTATTCAAGTTGGCACCCCTGTTCTCTGATATGGCAGCTGTTGTGCCACACCCCCACTGCAGCCATTTTGTGTTATGCCACGCCCCATGACTGCCATTTTGTGTTACGCCACATCCTCATGGCAGCTCACGGATTGACTACTTGAATTCTTCAGTGGCTCTTGAAAACAGCAACACAAGTTTTTCTTTGAATGAAATCTGCACCATGGCAGTTGCATTTTTTTGCTTCTTCCAAAGGTATGCAAGTTCCTTGTGTTGCATAAGAGCAGCCTTTCCCAGACTGGTGCTCTACAGGCATTAGGTAAAGGCAAAGGTACCCCTGCCCGTACGGGCCAGTCGTGGCCGACTCTAGGGTTGCGCGCTCATCTCGCTCAAGAGGCCGGGAGCCAGCGCCGTCCGAAGACACTTCCGGGTCACATGGCCAGCGTGACTAAGCGGCATCTGGCGAGCCAGCACCAGCGCTGCACACGGAAACGCCGTTTACCTTCCCGCTATAAAGCGGTACCTATTTATCTACTTGCACTTAGGGGTGCTTTCGAACTGCTAGGTGGGCAGGAGCTGGGACCGAACGACGGGAGCTCCCCCCGCCGCGCGGATTCGAACCGCCAACCTTGCGATCAGCAAGTCCTAGGCACTGAGGTTTTACCCACAGCGCCACCCGCGTCCCTCCTACAGGCATTACTGGATCCCAATTCCCATAAGCCTCAGGGTTTCGGGGGACTTACCCAGTTTCAGTTCAGCCAGCTTCAGCTGAGCCAAGATGGAGGTTGGACACTGGCATTATCTTGAGTTGAGCTGAGATGGTGGACTTTCAGTCGGCTGAGACCAAGGTCATCTGGAGATCCACCTTTTCCAAAGTCCACTTGTTTCAGGAGATCTTTGGTTTGGATTGCTCCGTCTCCAGATTCACCACAAATATGCAGAAGAGGAGAGCCAACATTTGCCTAATTTCAGTAGCCTAGGTCTGATGTCTGAGAGTATTGGGCAGCAACTAACAGGGGACCCAAGCAATCCCCAGTTCAGTTCTCACCTATCTCAGTCCAATTATTTCCCCTGAAGGCAGGTATCAGAATTAAATTTGGTATGTATGTTGTTTGTTTGTTTTTTAATTTTTTATTAAACTTTCCAACATACATTTATAGTATCCAATCTAAATTTATCACATATTTTCTCTTTTAGACTTCCTTCAACCTCTCTGACAATCATCCATTATTCAAATTTTTAAATACGCATTTCCTAATTTTATATTGCATTTTATAAACCTTCACACACTTAGTTTTCATCAATACAATAGTCCTCTATCATTTACAGAACTTCTTGAAATCCCACTAGCGTTATTTGCTCATCACATACACATTTCAGATAGTCTGAAAATTTTCCCCAGTCTTCAATGAACTTTTGATCTCATATATATCTGATCTTTCCTGTTAGTTTGTCCAGTTCAGCATACTCCATCAGTTTCATTCTCCATTCTTCGAGCGTCGGCAGTTGTTCCTGTTTCCATTTTGGGGCCAATAATATTCTCGCTGCTGTTACTGCATATTGGAAAAGTTTACAGTCCATTCTATTTATTTCATTTCCTACTATTCCTAGAAGAAAAGCCTCTGGTTTCTTAACAAACGTATATTTCAACATCTTTTTCATCTCATTATATATCATCTCCCAGAAGCCCTTCACCTTCTTACAGTCCCACCACATATGATAAAATGTTCCTTCTTTTTCTTTACATCTCCAACACTTATTACATGTTTTATACATTTTTGCCAGTTTCACGGGTGTGATGTACCATCTATAAATCATTTTCATAACATTTTCCTTTAACGCAGTACATGCCGTAAATTGTATATTTTCATTCCACAGTTTTATCCAATCGTTAAACTGTATATTATAACCCAAATCTCTGGCCCAGTGTATCATAACCGATTTAACTTCCTCATCTTTTGTATACCATTCTAGCAAGATTTTATACATCTTGGACAAAATTTTATTTTCATGAAATTTGTTATGACAGGTATTTTTCGCTCTATAAGACGCACCAGACCACAAGACGCACCTAGTTTTTGGAGGAGGAAAACAAGAAAAAAAATATTCTGAATCTCAGAAGCCAGAACAGCAAGAGGGATCACTGCGCAGTGAAAGCAGCGATCCCTCTTGCTGTTCTGGCTTCTGTGATAGCTGCGCAGCCTGCATTCGCTCCATAAGACGCACACACATTTCCCCTTACTTTTTAGGAGGGAAAAAGTGAGTCTTATAGAGCAAAAAATACGGTATGTTTTGGCATGATTTTCCAGCTGAAATTTGAACACCTGTTCTAGCCCTATTCTGATTTCCAGGAGGATGCAAAATAACTTGCATTGTGGTATCCAGTAGGAGGGATTTCCGCCTCAGTGTGTTACTACTTATTTATTGCATTTGAATTTGGCTCTCTGTTCAAGTGTTCAAGGACGCGTCCAAGGAGCTGCTCCTTTTCCGCTCCTCCCTTCCTGGTCCTATCATTAGGCAGAGAGACAGGTGACCTCAAGCAGCTGCTTAATTTATTGTTCCATTTTTTATTGCCAGGGAAGGGAGAGGTGTTGGATTTTCTGACCCAGGTGCCAACAGGTGACCCTACTGCGCACCTTGACTTGGGTGGGTGGAGGACATCATTTGAGGATATCCCTTAGGCAGCAAAGTCCTCCATGTTGGTTCTGCCCCCTCCCCATCTTGCAAGGTTTTAGTGGCCAGGGCTGGGCAATATCTGATTTTCAACATCATCATATATTACCAGCTAAACATAACGAAATACTGATATATCACAATGTCTGAAATACGTAGGGATGGAACAATGTAGAGGCATTGGCTGGCTTCATGATTTTCCCCACATTGTGATTTTTGCATAGCACACACACATACACAACATGATTCACAATATATGGCCAGGTCAAAAATTATGAAAATTATCATGATATGGGCTTAAAACCAGTTTTGGACAATAGATCAGCCACACATGATTTGTGATACATTACCAGGTCAATAACTATAAAACTGATAATGGACTTCAAGCTCATTTTGGACAATATATTGATATATTGCCCAGCCCTATTAGTGACTGATTAAAGGTTCCCCAGCAAGCTTGACGACTGAGTGGGGTTGTGAACCTAGGTCCTTCCAGTCCAATTCTTAATACATGAGGAAGCTCATATTGTTGCTGCCATCAGACTGGAGGCAGTGTAATAAGAGTATTCCAATGAAACTGTTAGACCCAGAAACTGAGATATGAAAGCTAGGAGCTAACTGGCACCTTAAATCCTCGTTATGGACGCAACAACAGAATGTCTGGATGCACATTATTATAACAAGGATATAAAGCTGGAAATGAATGAACTGCAGCTAAAATATTACGTTCATTTTCCACATGGTCTTGTCCTTCTCCTGCTCACTCCCCTAATATTCTTAAGAGGGTCTCTTCTCCAGTCTTCAGAGAGTAGCTGGAAGTGGGGAGGCAGAAAAAGGTCCTCCTTTTCTTCCATCTTAGGTGCAGTACTGAGCTCAGAAACTACTTGAGCTAATGAAATTCCCTGTCACAAAATGTGCCTGGAACAATGGGCATTTAGAATGCTGGTTAGAGCAGAAGGTTCTACCACTATGAGTTCTACCACTATGGTGTAGTGGTTAAGAGTGGTAGTCTCATAATCTGGTGAACTGGGTTCGATTCCCCGCTCCTCCACATGCAGCTGCTGGGTGACCTTGGGCTTGTCACACTTCTCTGAAGTCTCTCAGCCTCACAGTGTGTTTGTTGTGGGGGGAAGGGGAAAGGAGATTGTTAGCCACTTTTGAGACTCCTTTGGGTAGTGATAAAAGTGGGATATCAAATCCAAAGTCTTCTATGAGAGCAATACTGAGACAGAGGATGCTGCTGTTGAAAAGCAGTGCCACCTCCCTAGACAAGTTGTTTCTTTTTTCCCAAAAGATATTTATTAAAGTTTTTAAAGTATAACAGTGAAAATGAAAAATAAAAAGAAACAAAATACAACATAAAAACAGTTAAAAAACAAATAATTTCCCATAACATATCTTCCTTACACTTATTTCCCCAGACTCCTCATACCTCCCTTCTTTGTATTCCACTTCAATTTGTTAGTTCAGCAAATCCTTACCATTAAACTTTTACCCATTTGTAAACCTTTTTTTCGTATCTCCTAAAGCATTACAGCTGGAAACCACTTAGTTTCTATCCAACATCCTTCTAACATTCATTAATTTTACAATATTTCTGTAAATAGTCTTTAAATTTCTTCCAGTCTTCTTTCACCAACTCTTCTCCCTGGTCTCGGATTCTGCCAGTCATTTCTGCCAATTCCATGTAGTCGATCACCTTCATCTGCCATTCTTCCAGAGTGGGTAAATCTTGTGTCTTCCAATACTTTGCAATGAGTATTCTTGCTGCTGTTGTAGCACTCCCTAGACAAGTTGTTAAGAGGTAGGCAGGCAGGTTGGGGGCAGACTTAGTGGTGCAGTGCCCCATTAGTCTCCACTGAGTGCTCCCCATGAATAGTGGAACTGGATCTACTTGGCATAAGCTGGTCTTCACAGGCCATAGCCTGAAAAGATAACCACTACTATTTAATAGTAATAATAGGCTTCAGTGAATGAAATGATTATCGGGGTGTGACTACTGAAAATCATTTCCTCCCTCAATTGATATATTTATCTTGCTCTGAATGACAAGGCACACAGGATGCGCAATGTAGAAATCCAATTATGATTATCTAACGTGATTGCTACGGTTCACACCACGGAGCTGGAGAGGGGGTAGCGCCACTGGTGGAAAAGATTTAACTACCTGAGGCTGAGGCCGTGCAAAGGCTAACGCCACAAGCTTTGCTCACCCCAGAATGATTTGCAGCGGCTTATGCACGCCATGTAGGTCGATAAAAAGAGGAGCATGCTGTTTCTTTTAGAAAGACCATGCAACTAAACTTTCAATTCCCTTTGTCACCAATTGCCAGAAAAGAAGGCTGAAAGCACCTTGGAAGAATGGCAGATGCAACTAATAGACTATATGGAGATGGCGGAAATGACTGGCAGAATCCGAGACCAGGGAGAAGAGTTGGTGGAAGAAGATTGGAGGAAATTTAAAACTTATTTGCAGAAATATTGTAAAATTTTTGAATGCTGATGACATTGAAATGAATTGCAGGGGTTCTAGCAACAAGGTAAATTGTAAGATTGGATTAATAATAGATAAACTAATAGGACATGAATTTGCTGAACCAATTTTTAAAAGGGATACAAAAATGGGAGACGTGAGGAAGTCAGGAAAATAAGTTAACTAAAGATGAGGAATTAAGAAAGAGGGAATTTTTGTTTTCTTTTATATGTGTTTTTTCTTTTTCTTTCTTTGTGTTCAATGTCTGTATTTTTGTATTTTGTAATTTTGTATCTTTTTCGTTTTTGTATTTTTCTAAACTTTTCTATTTATAAAACCTAATAAAATATTATTAAAAAAGGCTAAAAGCCATGTGAATGCAGACCGAGATGGAGAAAGAAGCATTTCAATGTTTGAATGAGTTTGTGTCTGTATTTCTAGCTATCAGTTGCTCCATAATATAGATTCAATAAGTCATTGTAGTTCCAGGGCACAGTCCAGCCAGGCAAAACCACTCAAGGCAGGAACAAGGGAGGGCCTCCATCCCTGGGCTTGAGAGTCTCTGTCTCTGCTACACAGAGTTATCAACTGATACGGTATCTCCTCCTGTCATTGGCCCTTTCCAATTTTGTTGGCGTCTGTCTGTCTCAAGAGACACTGGAGTGTGCCTCCAGAGGTGAAGTCAAACTGCTGCGTTGGCAGCACCAAAGTGGAGGTCCTGGGCTGCCCCGATGAGAAGACCCCCCCCCCCCGGCCTCACTGATGTGGTCCAAAGGAAAACAGAGCAATACGTTTGGTACCACCATGGCTACAGGAGTTGCTGGAAGGAGGCATAAAACATGCCAGCCAACCATCTTAAGGACTCCACTATGGATTTGTGTAGGGTCTACGCCTTAGCCTTTTTGTCTCCCAAAAATATCCTGCAAGGTATCCGAGGTTTAGGATCAGTTTTCCTTCTCCTAGGTGGGCTACCTTCCCAAGGCTGATGAGCCCCTTCTGCCTTTCACTTCCTGCTACAACATATGTGGGAAATTGCCTTCTTGAACACTGGAACAACTGTTGGTCTTAGCCGCTCAATCTGCTGGAGCCTGTCACGCAGAGAAAAAGGACTTCCGGTTTTCTGCAAAATTTCCCCAGTCTTCAGAACCAAATAGATGAATTGGTTTTCCTTCTTTTTGGTATGCTTTCTGAGTTGGAAACTGTGTCGCAAAATTTGAACAAGTGTGGAAGACAAATGAAAACTGCGTTCCAACCCAGGAACTGCAAATCAGGTTCATTTCACGTAAAATTTTTTAGACCATCCGAAATCCACAAGCATCCTTCTAAGGTTGTATAGTTTGTTCCAATTACACACTGTGAAGTTTTTTTGGGGGGTGGCATTCAGGAGAAGAGTGGTTAACTGAATTATTCATTAACTGATAATTAATGAGAACTATTAAATATTGGTAAAAATTAGCCATTACAGTGGTACCTCGGGCTACAGACACTTCAGCTTACAGATGCTTTAGGTTACAGACTCCGCTAACCCAGAAATAGTACCTCGGGTTAAGAACTTTGCTTCAGGATGAGAACAGAAATCGTGTGTCGGCCGCAGGAGGCCCCATTAGCTAAAGTTGTGCTTCAGGTTAAGAACAGTTTCAGATTAAGAACAGACCTCCAAAACGAATTAGGTTCTTAACCCGAGGTACCACTGTACTTAATTAATTGTTAGCGAACATGCTCAGAACATCCAGGATCCTAGTAGTTAGCAAAAAAGACAGATTGCTAATTATTCTTAATTATCAGAATTTAGGCAAAGCTGAAGAAACAAAAAAAGAAGTTTGGGACATTTTTACAAGAGGTCAAGGGGTACAGTGCCATGTAATTAATTAATCCATCTGAAAACATTCTTGCAATTAGATAATATAAGACAAAACAAGATGACGCTCAAAAAGATGCATCAAATATTACTTCTTCAAGGAAAACAATTTGTCTTTTAGTAGCTTTAAGAGTTAGGTTTTTACAGAAGTACTCTCATTCAAAGGACTTGTCATACAAGTTCAACACTTCCAAGATGTACAAAGAATAGTCTTCAGTTTGTGCATTAATTTTTTTAACGAAAATTGTTGACAACATACTAATTGCCCTCTGTTTGCAAGGTCCTAAAATATTTTTAAAAATAACTCCTTTGGGTAGCCTCATCAACACTGCCTGTGTTTTTCTGCAGAAGCTACTAAGCGCAGGATCCAAAATGATCTCCTGCCAGCTGAGTCGCAGCTTCATAAAAGGACAGAGAGGAAGGGGAGGATGAGAGGCCATGAGGTCAGCACAGTGCAAATGTGCTGGTGGAGCCAATCTGGCTCCACCAATCCTGCTGGCATGTTTGCGCTGCACCAACCTTGTGGCCTCTTCGTCCTTCTTCCTCTGTCCCAGTATTCATTAGGGGCTTAGCTGGTGGGAAGATGGGTGAGTGGTTGAACCCCACCATGTCACCTGCTGTTGGATAGACCACTCTCTTAAAGGAGATACTAAGAAGTGGATGAGAAACCTGGGCTCTCTAGCTCTTGCTGGAGCCCCCTACCATCTCTGACCATGTGAGCTGGAACTGATGGGAACTGGGCTTCAACAGCATCTAAGGTACCACATGTTCCCCAATCATTAATCAGATCAAGAACTGAGAGTAGCTGATAAATGAACCAGAGGACCTCAGTTAATCAGTGTTGTTGTAAGGCTCTTTAAGGTGAGTTGAAAGAAGAATGTCTGGCTAATTTGCCTGGGTTAAAATGAAGCTTTTATTGTTACAACGCACCCTGTTTTGGGTGCAGCGGTTAAAAACTCATCAAGCAATAGGACTGGGTTGTCAAACAGTTTTCTTTGCCTCTTTATGATTTGTGTATGATTTGTTATGGTCAATCTGAACAGAGAACGAGTCTCTTTGATCCAGGTTACATGCCGCCATGGTATCAGATACTGTATTTAAGAAATCTTAATCACATGAATTGGAATTTATCAGTGGATAAATTTGCATAAAATTAAAAGGCATATTATAATTTTTAAAAATGTCTTAAAAACATTAAATGTTTTAATTTTAAAAAATGTTTTAATGCGATATTTGTTTCCCAGATCCTGTCTTAGAAGAAGCATCTTTCCTGTGTGAGAGAAGGGAGGGTACTCTTCTAAATCATGTTGCCTGGTTATTTGGGGTCACAATTTCAGTTTTACCAAACTAATTTAAGCACAGATATCCTTTCCATGTAAAGAGACATGCTAGAAACGGACTGTGTTTTGGCTTTGGAACAGAGTTTGCAAGTTAAGACTTTGATTTCCCAGCTGACACCTTACAAGTGCTCCACCTTGAGAAAACAGGTTTCAGGAGCATCATTGCTACACAATGTCTTTCTACTTGTGTAACTGGCTAAACAGCACTGGCATAGTCCCGTGTGCCTGTAAAATAACATTAAATATTACTTTTGAGGACACATATGTTAAAGCTTCCACGAACAAATCTAGACTTGTGGCTGCTGGTAGCTTCTACGGTTGACCTCAATAACCCAAAGCGTGAAAATCAAAGCAGAGCCCAACCCAATGCACCTCAATTAAATTTCCAGGAGCCTTGTTTATTCTTCTCCACCTTCCACTCTCCCCCATCCGATTACTATTGGGCAAGGGGAAAGAGTGGGGATGAATCTGCCTGCACATCCCTGTTACTGTTGCTTCTGCACCCGGCCCATGTGTTGGGTGCTGAATGCCTGCAGCAGGGAACCTGCTGGATGCCAGTAGACAGTCTGCACCATTTAGAAGCCTGATTTTGTAGATCATGCATGGAAAACGTATGCAAGAGAAAAGGCTTCGTGCTGCAGAAGTTCAACTGCCAACAGGCAGAAGTCTTACTGCCTGGAGAGCCAGTGTGGTGTAGTGGTTAAGAGCGGTAGTCTTGCAATCTGGGGAACCGGGTTCGTGTCTCCGCTCCACCACATGCAGCTGCTGGGTGACCTTGGGCCAGTCACACTTCTCTGAAGTCTCTCAGCCCCACTCACCTCACAGAGTGTTTGTTGTGGGGGAGGAAGGGAAAGGAGAATGTTAGCCGCTTTGAGACTCCTTAGGATAGTGATAAAGCAGGATATCAAATCCAAACTCTTCTTCTTCTTCTCTTCTTACAAAATGGTGGGGGATAAGGGGCCAACTCTCCCACTCGCCCAATGGACATTTCGGGGACGGGAGAATGAGTTAATAGCACTTAGGTGGTTCCAGGTACTGTGATCCACAAGGTTGTGGCATGTCAACTAAGTCCTCACCCTCTCCCTGCAGCCTCAGTCATCAAAATGCATAACGTCAAGGGATAACCTTGGCAAGGTCAGCCCAGCATTAGGCAACTGGTTTAGGCAGCTGATTTCGGTCATCATGAAAGAGCAGCAAAATCGTTCAATTGATTATTATTCTTATTTCCAGAGGGGAGGAGTGCTTGAGGGGATTTTCTGGCCCAGGTGCCGAAATAACTTGAGCGTCTTTGGGTACTTGGATTCAGAAAAGGCCAACTAAAAATTATCTACTTGCATAAGAGGTTACTATCCAGTCACTAGTTTTCTTTCTTTTTTTTTAAATAAAATATTTATTGATTTTTTTTTTAAATATAACAGTAAAAATAAAAATACAAAATAAAAACAGTTAAAACCATACATTTTTTCCTTTACTTATTTTCTTTTAGCTTATTTCCCGGACCTCCTCATACCTCCCTTTTTTGTATTCCACTTCAATTTATTGGTTCAGCAAATTCTTACCATTAGATTTTAACCCATTTATAACCCTTTTTTCAGATCCTGTCACTAGTTTTCGTGTGACTTCTATATGCAAAATGGAGAGAGGGCACCATTTTGCCCTTGGGCCAGCCCTGTGCTTGAAAGACCAACGCAGCTCAGAAATTCCAACACCGATACATCAAACCTATGCAGCCAGATTTCTTGAAGATTTGATTTCCATGCACAACAATGAAACAGTCAAAACCAGTTTCCTACTGAGTGGCTGGGAAACTAAAATGCTACCCGTGGATCCCTTTGCAAGACATTAGACTTTTTAATGTTACAATTTTATTGTTAGACGATGCTGTCTCTGCATTAAAGCTGATTTATGCTCTCTTCGAATAATCTAATTTTATGAAGTATTGATAATATATCCATTTATCATGTTCTGTTTTATTTCTTGTACAGTGGTGCCTCACAAGACGAAATTAATTCGTTCCATGAGTTTTTTCGTCTAGCGAATTTTTCGTCTTGCGAAGCATGGTGTCAGAAAAGTTTTGGAAAAGCTTCAAAAATCACCAAAAACCTCAAAAAAGGCTACCACACTGTGCTCTATGAGTTGCTCCTCGAAGTCAAGTCGCAACTGTATTAACGGTGTTAAGAAAAAGGAAACAAACTTGCAAGACGTTTTCGTCTTGCAAAGCAAGCCCATAGGGAAATTCGTCTTGCGAAGCAGCTCAAAAACCGCAAAACCCTTTCGTCTAGCGAGTTTTCCATCTTGCGAGGCATTCGTCTTGCGGGGCACCACTGTATTAGATTTCCTTGAGGCTCTCAAGGAAAGTACAACACAGATACGCAGGGATCCTGTTCTTAGAGATTGACCATTCATCAGTTATATCAGCCTAGTATTGCTGAAAAGCTTGGGTCCAATATTTTCTTTTTACTTGCAATCTAATTATTTACTTTTGTTTTAGGACTACTTAGGTAGATGGCTTAAAGGAATGGAAAATCTAATAAAAATGCTAGCATAGAAGCAGAATCCTGCACACAATTGTTTGGATCCAAATCAACACATTATTACTGGGTGACCTCCACAAGGCAGATGATGTAGGCTAGCAAGCACAGTATTCAAGGGATCTGTTCAGAACCAAGATAGGGATGAAACGCCATACTGAATAAACAAACTAAATCTTAAAGATGTTATTGTTGTGAAAGCATCAATGCAAAAAAACCAAACCAACCACCAGCCCTTCCAAGACACATCCTCCCTAAAACACAGAACTGTCACATCTTGTTTTAGTTTACCTTCTCCTAACTGGAAACAGTCGCCATCCAGGGTTTTGCATTTCCATCTCCAAGATAAAGTCCTTCTCTGACAGTCTCAATGGTAATTTACCTTCAGAGTGAGGCTGTCACCCAATTAAAGAGATAATGAATTAGCTGATTGTGACTTTTAATCGAATTAAATGTGAACATATTTGCATATGAATAAAACAAGACCTTGAATTGAAGAAAGCATATTTTAGATAACACACATTTGGCAGCAGGCTTAGAAGAAGTATCCAGTAGAAGCAGTGACGACTGTGCCTGACATTTGAGGTTTTTATTAGAACTGTCCCCAAAATTTCTTTTTTCACTATTTGTTAAGGTGGATGGATGAACTCCCCCTGCAAAAGCATGAGGGGAGGGAAATAAATGTCTTTAAATTTTTCAGGAGGGGTTTTGGCATTCCTGGCTCATTGCTTTTTTCACAGGGTCACCATGCCACGTTGCAGAATGCCGCTCCCAAGCCATTCCACGTTTGGCAGTAGGAAGTGGCACGCGACTTTCTCTATAGCTTCCTGTTACCCACACTTCACGGTGACAACAAGTAAGGTCAGTGGCAACACCCTAAAAAATACAGAAATTTATCCTGTTCCCCAAACAGCAGAAACTTGGCTGCTTTCATAAGAATATATTCAACACCTGGGAAGGGGAGATTTCAACCCAGCCTTCGGTTTCATAAGTGTTTAGAAATTTTGATAAATAGCAGAATATAAATTTAGGGGTATCTGTAAACACACCCCAGCCAACTAAATGCATAAACCATTGTTTAATTTTTATAACTGTAAAGTTTGCAACACTATAAAAACAGATACAAAATAATTAGAAAACAGATCAAAATTCAGTCCTGACAAGAGAAATGGGTTTTCAGTAACAATGATCACTAAGGAATCTTAAAATCATGGAGTTATAAAGGACCTTAGAAGTCATCCAGCCAACTCCCTGCTCAGTGGAGAATGCAACATAATTATTTGAATAGGACCATTGTGATGCCCCAAAGCAGCAATCACCATGTGAGTATCATGATGTAAAATACCAAACCAGTAATTCAGCTTAACACATTGCAACTTACTGATTGTGATTGGCACAACTCTATCAGATCAGAAAGGAAGTCCTATAAGCAAGCAATCCATTGAATTCTCTGTAGATGCCCGTGCAATATTTACAGGTGCATCAATTAGAAGGCAACAAATAGGTCATTCGCTGGATTGGTTGATGCACTATGAAGCTTGAAAGGGGGGTTTAAAATTTTATTTTCTGGAATACATGGGAAAATATTAAAATCAAATGTCAATAATCCCTTGATTTACAAATCAGTAGAAGATCAAACAGCTATAGAGATTTTATTTTGACATTTTTCATTGAAGAAAACACTTTAACAGTAATATGCGGTTTCATTATGCATTTTTTTTTTAATTGCTGTAAACTAACGTGTACCATTTCATTTTTTTGTTGAAAAAGCATTCTTGGAGACTTTATAAAAATGTTAAACCTCATGGGCAGGAGGAGGATGAGAGGAGACAAGAACGCGTCGTCTGCAGGACCCTATATAGTGACTCTCATTTGCAAAACACACACATATATTGCTAAATGGGTGGAATGCTACCAGAGGCCTCCGAAAGGACTTGGGCCAAAACTGCAGTGGAAATGGGCCTATACTGCAGAATGAATGGGCCAGTTATCAGTAGCAAGACCAGCTGACGGCTGTGTACAATTAGCAGCGTTTGTCAATCTCCACAGCCCTAGCCATGGAATACATCGTTCTCACAATGTGTGCCAGCCTCTGGTGTTTGGCACCTGAGTGTCCGCATGGCTTCGAAACAAAAACCACCCAATACTCATTGCTATCTTACACAATGAGGTATTTCATCCATACTGGCATGACTACAATGCAACTGCTAATCAATGTCAGTTGGCTGGAACAATCGTGTTAACATTAGCACTACCACTGTCGAAACTGTACTGTCAGGTCCAAGCTAACTGTACCATTGCGCACTGCAACAGAAGCTCCCCAAAAGGTAACCATCTAGAAATAGTGGATTTGATGCGCATCATTTCTTTTTAAATCAAGGCTTGGCTGATATCAGTATGTGGACTGTTTTATTACCCTTTGTGCACTGCTGATATTTTAGTTCAACCTTTTGTGCTTGGAAATATGATGCCTTACAAAAGCATTACCAAAATGATCTACTTTGAATTCCACTCACCAAAAATATAGGGCAAATGTGCTCCTTTCTAGGACAGACGAGAGCTAGCTTCATTCTGAACAAGCCGAGTATAGTAAAGAATGTCACTCTTTGATTTGTATTTTTTTATTTCCGCTAGAAAAGAAGGAAGTGAATGGTGCAAAGAACCCCAACAGACGTTTCATTAAATAAATTTATTTGTTAAAATAATTTAACTCCAAATACAACTGCTGAGTTTGCATTGAGTTCTATGTACAATTTGATTTATTTTGAAACATCATGATTTAAACAACTGACACCTTATAAAACTTGCTGCATTTTTTTTCAGTTATCAGTTGTAACAGAGCTCAACAATCAACTGTTAAATATCTTTATTCAACTCTAGGAAATCCCAAATTGTCAATGGTTAAGCCTAGTTTTCAAAAACACACTGCAATCATTTCTGGAAACCTCGATCAAGAACTGACAGAGGAATAATGCACATTAGAATTCCTGCAGCTGCCAAATTTGCTTTGTCATGGAGTTTTGTAATTACAGTCCAAGTGGTGCTTCAACTGCACACTGGTGAAAAATCATGCATCCCTCCACCCTAAGATGACAGTAGGCAGCATGTGTTACATAGAAAAGTAAATACCAGTACATTTTCCCACAGACATTAATGGCAATTTTAGAATTAGGAGTGTAGGTAAAAGGACTGTTCTATTGTTGGTCCTATCAGAAGAAAAAGTCCTGAAAAGCTGCTATGAATATTTGCTGGGGGTGGTGGGCAGGGGGGGGGTACCTTACCTAAAGAAAGAAACAAACCACAAAACCTTTAGAACTTATGCTGGTTTGATTAACATTTGCAAAGGGCAAAGGAGGAATTATTTTCCCTTTCTATTTTCAAAAGAAGTTACAACCATTTATATGACAATATAAACTTAAAAATGCCAGCTGCAGAAAAATACAAAGCTCTATAAGAAAAGCTAAAGAATAGTAGGTCTTTGGATTAAATTATAATATTTTAAGGCATGTTATACCCCCCCCCCAAAAAAAAAAATTACTACCATTGGAATCTGATCGGGATACAAAAATAAGCAGTCATCCTTAACGAGCTGCTCCCAATAAGTATAATGGCACTGGTGCATGCCAGTGTGCCCCTAGTGCGCATTTATACATGAGGGAGTGCTACCACTGCGATATGTTTCAGGAAGTTACGGGGTCTATACTTGAAGAGTGTGACTCACCCAGTGGCATGGGTCTAGGAATGCCAAGTGGTCTGGGTCAGAGGGGGGTGGCAATCGCCTGACTTAATTTTAAGCACAACTTCAGTGTCAGCCAGCGGTGGGGCAGGGATAAAATCTTGATGCAACGGAGACATGTCCAGGAGAAGCCCCTCACTGGAATAGGCTAGAAAGAGGGGAGGGAGAACTCAACACAGGAGCAATGGCACCTCTGGAATTGGCACTAGATAACTGGTGACACAAGACACCCATTTGACCTGTGACTCACTCTGCTGGCCTAAACACATGAGATGGGGGCGAAACCCCATGTCAATGTAAGTAACTGCAGCTCTCCTGCCAATTTGAAATATTTTAGCCAAGTCCATCCTTTAATGTCCCACTATAGTAGATTTCCCCAGCGTGGTGTCCTCCGGAAGATCTGAACAACAATTCCCATTTTCTCTTACCGCTGGCCATATTGGCTGGGAATCATGGGATTTGTAGTCCAAAACATCGGGCGGGCACCAGGGTTGGGCACTATAACCATGTAAGCAGAACCCAAGCAGCACAGAGTATGCCTCTTTAGAATTACACATCACATAAAACTGTTACAATTTGTGGGAATACACAATGCTTTGTCTCTAAAATACAGCAATAAGCATTATCAAGGAAGTACTTTTCTGTTCAAATCCACCACATTATGCAATGACTTCCACATTAAAAGCATGCCCATTATTATTTTTTTTACCAAAAATGCTATTTATGTCTTTCAGTCATCTTACTTGTGTCACTGTTATGACTGCATAAACTACTTGGCATGCAAGACAGGAACCATGTTTGGAATAAGCAAAAAATGTAATCAATGTTTAGGTTATATCTGTCCATCTCATTTATTTCAATGGTAAAGCTGGTTATTTTCCTAAGAGACAAAGCAATTCCTTCTGAAACCTTTTAGGGACCATGAACAGTTCCCCTCTCCGCATGCAAGCTATCAATGCGCTTATGCATTAAGTGCCACAACCCCGTAGGTTGTGCAAGCTGCTTGGGAAGGAGCTACATTTTTCGGGTGGGACCTCATGTTTAGCATTACACTCTTTGCGTTTTTGATTTAAAGAAAAAACCATGCAAGGACTAAGGCAATAGTGGCCTATAATCATCCATTATTTTTCTTAAACTGTTAGAAAGTGAACTAAACTAAACGTGTTCCGCAGTGTCAGAAATAAAGTGGCCCAGTGTTGCCAATATTTCTTTTTAAAAAATGCTTTTGAATTCAGTTTCTTTAGACACACTTTAGATTGCAGGTTGTTTTTCTGCTGATGGAGGCAAACATCTCAGAACTCAAGTTCATTACAGCATTTGTAAAAAGTCACACACTCACCCACCGACACACACACAAGACACATACGGGCCTCTCCACTCGTCTACACAAGAAACTACACAGCTACTCCACAAGACTGCAAAACCAAACTGTGGGGTGGTATTTGGACCACAGGCTCAGTGATATTGCATTTTAAAGGCCAAAATCATCCATAAAGGTCCAGCTCAACATGATCACTCCAGCATTTCAAACTTAGACATTCTGATTGGAAACTTCCTTGATTGTAAAACATCAGAATAGATATAACTGGTGCTGTTAAGTCATGCAAATTATAAGTATTCCACTGCTATGAAAATTAAGACCAGAGGCTGAGCACCATTTCAAAACAATGTTTCACTCACTATTTGTCACGGCAATAACCAGGGCAACAGGATCACTGTATGGCAGCACCTGACTAGCATGTTAGGCAACTGAAGACAAGAACCTTCTCCTTGCTCATCTATGGAATTACAACACTGTGTATTCAACTTCTGAGTCTAAGTAACTTGCACAGTTAATTCAATCAACCAGTTGCCAATAGTAAAGCTATAAAATAGCAAATTTGAATTCCATAGGTATCACATCAAAGACGTAGCCCTTAAAGGCAAGAAATAAACTGGTATCCTTAAACTTAAAAATGCAGGATGCTCAGACAGTCCCATGAGGTTTCTGCAAAAGGAACATCTGGATACAACATGGCTTCATTTTCCTTACAAGGTGGTACTTGTTAATGTGCTAAAATTTCCTTGTTAGTAAGGCTAAGCAAATTTTTACCCCCATCACAGTTGCTTCTTCCTGTTTCAGTAAAGAGATGAAGACATTTCCCACTTTGTAAACAGAGGGTTGTTTGGTTTCTTGAATGAACAGCATCCAAAGCAATCCACCATTTCTGAATACCAATGCAGAATATTTAACACATTCCAGTGTCCCACTATTCTCTTCACAAGCCGTTGATTTTTCAGAGCTCCTCTCTTTACTTTCAAGTACAGGTGGAATATTTTCCTTTTCGCATGATGGGATAATAGAAATGAACCAAATTTAAAGGGGGTTGGGGGACCAACTACATCAACTTGCCAATAATCCTACTAACGCTTGTGTCAAAGATGGAATTAGCATATTTGACTGAGTAAACTTGGCCACAAGTGACAAGTCCGGAAATTCAATATGCAGACACATACACTTTGTTAACCTGTATTTATCAGTGGAGAATATGTAGAGTGCAAAGTGTCTTTGCTGGTGCTCTCCCATTCACCATCAACAACAACTTAAAGCAGCAGCTGTTGTCTGACAAAGCCAACATACACTGTTGCCAACATACACTGTTTGTGCTCACCCTGTAAATCTGTTGGCTGTGTCACAGATCTGGTGTGCTGCAGGCAAGTGAACTGTAGAAGCTTATCCCAAATTATTTCACTAAACTGATCAACTTCAATGTTCCGCTTGCAGTTAATGCCGCTACTCCACTTTGGATTTATCCCCAGAGACCCAATTTTAAACCACGAAGCGAAGTAGTCAGTTGTATCATCTTACCAAAAATACAGCAAATCAGGTCCAATTCCATCATTTGGAATGCTATTGTATATTACATGCAGAACAGCATGGATCATCTTTATCTGGCTGAGAGGCATAGTTCATCTGTCTGACAATCTCTGCAAAGAGTTCATCCACCATTGTTTTACTTTTGGCAGAAGTCTCCATAAAAGGACAGCCCCATTCTTCAGCCAGGGCTCTGCCTTCATTTGACGAAACTTCCCTCTCACTCTCCAGGTCCACTTTATTTCCAACCAGGATTACAGGCACCTTCTCATACCTGCAATTGGATACAAAAACAAGGTTGAAGCCCTTTGCAATCTTAAGGAAAACAATGATGCCTAATATACTGATGCAGAATCTTGGATTTGTAAAACGGTACAATGAAGATTTTTAGGGACGTGGGTGGCGCTGTGGGTAAAACCTCAGTGCCTAGGACTTGCCGATCGCATGGTCGGCAGTTCGAATCCCCGCGGCAGGGTGAGCTCCCGTCGTTCGGTCCCTGCTCCTGCCCACCTAGCAGTTTGAAAGCACCCTTAAGTGCAAGTAGATAAATAGGTACAGCGGGAAGGTAAACGGCGTTTCCGTGTGCTGCTCTGGTGCCGGTTCGCCGGAGCAGCGTCGTCACGCTGGCCACGTGACCCGGAAGTGTCTGCGGACAGCGCTGGCTCCCGGCCTCTAGAGTGAGATGAGCGCACAACCCTAGAGTCTGTCAAGACCGGCCCGTACGGGCAGGTGTACCTTTACCTTTACAATGAAGATTTGGCAATGTGGCTCATTCTGGGAAGCTTTAGCCCAGTTTTCTAGCTACTTTCAGTGTTGCTTCACATAATGTTTCAAAATGAAGAACAGAATGTTCATCAGGATATAACCATCTACTGAAATGTTAGTACTTTCCCACAACATGTTTGTCTCTAAAAAGCTTCAATAAGGCGGGGGGGGGGGGAGGGAGAGAGAGAGAGAGAGAGAGAGAGGATAGCTTGGTTCACATGACCCAAGTGGTTTGGCCATTTATGTCCCCACTTTTCTCTATTCCTCCTTGCACCCACTCTCTTGTCTGTTTTCACACACTAGCAACACATCCTGTGGAATTCTATCTGTTATATTTTAGCTGCCCAATCAGAATGAATTTCAGGAACCCCAAAGTTGTATTGAAAAAATATGACTTCCAAGCCGTCTGGCCTCCAAATGGCAACTAGGCATTCCATGGTTTAAGGAGCCATTTGGCGCCTAGCTTATGTAATGTTGTCACTGCACCAATGTTGTCACTGCACCAACAAATCACCTGTCAGAAACCAGCAAGATCCAGGGCTGGTTCCCACCCCCAATATGTGCACATATTATTTTAAACTGGAAATCTTTGAAGTGGGTAGAGAAAAGAGGCCATTCATGTGTCTTCCAGAATAAAGATACAGTGTGCTGAAATGTACCAAAGTGCATGGTGTTCTTGCAGGATTTCAGAAAGCAGAAGTATTGGGAGACATTTTACATCTGTAGTCATCTATGATTCATGCTTCACCAAATATCCTTATTTTAAAGTAATGCTGCAATGCAGAAATCAATAGAGCCATGGCAAAAGAAGCTGTAACACGAACTTCCTTCTAGCAACACAGTTGTATACAAAGGTTACGTGTTTCCACCACAAATGTTGGCATTTTTTTCTTAATGCACACAAAACACATGTAATTTGGGGAAATAATAAAACCAGACTTTTTTATGGGCGCCTAAGCCTTGCGTGCTCACACTTGTTTGGGATTTGCAGATGTTCAACATGCAGTGGCAAGTGAGTTGCTCATGGAGGGGAGAGGTTGTGCTGTATTTTAAAGAAAGGCCGGTTAACCCTGAAGTACAACCACTTAAGTGGAACAATGGGTCAGTGTGCCTTGCTGTTAACCAGAAGGTTGGTGGTTAATGCCCACCCAGGGACAGCCGCGGGTGGGATTCTTGCATTGTAGGCAGTTGGACTAGGGTCCCTTTTGTGCAGTTAAAATATCACAGATAGCATTCTAAAGGAAGTGTTGTTAGTGCGTGAAAACAGGCAAGATCCAAGGATTCGCAGGCATGCACCTCCCGATGGTGGAGACATCAGGCGCCATCCTGACACCTGGCAATCTTCACTTGGTTGCAGGTGGCCAATATCCAGGTGCAAAATGGCAAATTTTGAACACTGGTTTGTAACACCACCTAAAAACCACCATGTACTGGAATGTGCATAAGGAGGAACAAGCTGCCGTGAACCTTGAGCTTGAGTGCTTCCCATGCAGTCAAATTCAGAAGCTTCCACTTATCACAACTTGCTGTGTCATCTAGACTCAGAAATGCAATTCACATTGACAATGGTTACTTTAAATAAGCCAGTTTCAGTAGCCATGGTTTAAAAGCTGGCTTGTTTGAAACTATTCATAATTAACATTAACCACAATGGCTTGGTCTGCACACAACACTAAACCATGATGTGTTAAACTATGGCTTATTGAACTACAGTTTAGTGTTATGTGTGAACCCAGCACAGCAGTTTAATGATAATTTACCTATGGTTAAAGGTTGCTCATTCATCAAGGTTTATAGTTGGTATATACCTTAGTTAACAAGAGCAGTCACTGCCCAAAAGTAACAGAGCCACAAGTGAAGAGTATCAAAAATGTCAAACAGCTCGCAAAGCTTGGCTGCTCCCACTAGTGCTTTTAACAATTCTGTAATGCAATAAACAAACGTTTAAGTGATAACTTGCCAGACACCTCAGTGTTAACCATGATTTGCTACTAAATCTGGTTTAGCACTGTGTGAACCAAGCCGATGCCACTCTGGATGGTAAGATATAAAATACGCTTGACTGTACACTACACAACTCTTTTTAGAACATCCCCCAAATACGAAGCATTTCTTTAGGATCACCAGCTTTCTTTGAATACGTTACATTGGATAATTACAAATAGTAAACAATGTTCTAACCCTTTTATGCACAGAAGCTTTCAGCAGAGAGAAGAACTAACAGATACTGAATTAAAGTCTACCGATTCTAACGCAATCTCTCATCTTCAGTGAAAAGCAGGGTATTATGATCGCCATCCCTCGCCCCAATATTTAAATATTGTGCTGTAGCATGAGGACTGAGCAGAGCATGTTTAAACCACAATATTTGCTGCCTATGCATGCAAACCCAACTTAGTAATGACAATTACAACATTTGAAGACTGCCAATCAGCTATGTACTCTAAGAGAATTACTAAACGTAAAATTCTGACAACAGCACAGATGTTGATTGATAAGACTTTCCTTTAAAAACAACACATTTCATTGAAGAATGATTTGCTGTTAAGTCTTATGTCAAAATCTCAGGGATAGAGAGACATAGCATTTCCTTTAAACCTTGAATTTCCCATGAATATCTGAGCTTCAATAATCCACTATAAAATCTCTTGATGTGTGCACATGGAGGGTGGGACTACTGGATATTCAACTTCCCTCTTGAATATCTGATCTTAAATCATCTTTGAAGTTCTAGAGTGGGACACCTGCCAGAACTCTTAAGGCAGCTTGAGAATGTTCCTGAATGAGGCTCTGTGCATGTACATGACCCATGTGTTTGACTGCACAGGTACCAAGAAGAAGAAGCACATTTCCCAAGACGTTTTTGGAGGGGTTTGAAGGCCTGGGGAAGGAATGGAGGTCCTCAGCAATCATAGACCACGTGCAGGATTTCACATGCAGCACTCTGGATTCTACCCTATAGTGGGGACTCAATAAAGAGTTTATCTAGATGGGCAACCCTCCGGCACTCCAACTCAAGAAGTGTGAGAAGCACGGAGCTAGAACCTAAATATCCAGAGCAATGGTTCTTTCTAGAAAATACATTTTCCCCCAAAATAATTACATCATCCTCTGGACCCCATACAAAACACCAGCAAACTATCACAAATCAACTGAACAGTGGCTCAAAATCCAGCACACTGCACTAACATCCGTCTCTGAAAATGTCTCTTGCAGAAGACAGGCAGAGGGTTCATTTGATAAAAATCAAATGGCTGAAGGAAAAAAAAACAATTCTGAATTGATGCAAGTTCATTTTTTATTTTTAAATTTCTATTATAGTCCTGCTATAACAAACACCACTGCTGCTGTCTTAAATATTTCTTGGGAAAACAGCATCAAGGGGAAGGAAATCCTTTGGATTCCATCCATGGAATACCACAGCCCACAAGATACATGGGCTGAAATTAACAGAAACTCTGGATCACCCTCCTAGGCGGCATAAAAGCTCTGCTCATTTGTAGGTCAGCTTGCTATGATGATGCCAATTAGTGTGCACTTTTGTTTACAAAATATCCTGAATACAAATGGGAAATGTGGTTTAAATTTATCACCTCCTGCACGCGCACGCGCGCGCACACACACACTCATACAACAAACCATTTCCCCACCTTTGATCAGGCCAAAAAATTTACTCCTTTTCATAATCCTCCTTATCCTTCTCTGATGTAGCTCACATCTTAGGCTATGAAACAGGAATGTTTTTCTAGTGTACATCACACATCTTTCTCAATATATGCCTTGGTTCCCTGAGCAGTTTCTGGTACATAAATGACAGAGAGGCCACAACTGGAAAATATTGCTTGGGCATAATAAAGTTTCTAGAATCTTCTGTACAATCAGCACATGGAAGTCTACTTTTAAACAAACACTGAGATTTCTCAAAGAAACACATATTTTATTTCACCTAACGAAGCCAAGAGGCCCAGATTTTGTATGGCACATAAACATGTGCCAGAAGTAAAAAGCGAAATAGATAATATTGTTATCCAGAGATGACATGTATTTTTACAGGTTTAATGCCAGGAAAATGTATTACGGTGAATTACTTTTTCAGACTTTAACCAACTGGTGGCATATTATCCCCATTAAATAAGGATGCAGAATTTTAGAATTTCAATGCTTTAACATAATGGGAGCAGAGCTTCTTGGCTGCCAAAGCAAATTTGGCTACCAGACATGTAATTTGTAGATATTTATTACTTAAGAGTTCAACTATCACTTCCTGGAGGCATTGGCCTTAGAGTGAACTTTTATTTAAAATATAACACTGCTGGGAAAACATTTCAAATTCCTAGGACCTAGAAGCCAATATTTAGGAATCCAGGATTTTCTCATATATCAGGCAGCTCATATCTGAACCATATTACAGTGGTGCCTCGCAAGACGAAATTAATCCATTCCCTGAATCTCTTCGTCTAGCGGTTTTTTCGTCTTGCGAAGCAACCCTATTAGCAGATTAGCGCTATTAGCAGTTTAGTGGCTATTAAAGGCTTAGCGGCTATTAAAGGCTTAGCGGATTAGCAGCTAAAAGGCTATTAGCGGCTTAGCGGCTTAGAAAAAGGGGGGAGCGGGAAAAAATCGGAACACTCGCAAGACGTTTTCGTCTTGCGAAGCAAGCCCATAGGGGAAATCGTCTTGTGAAGCAGCTCAAAAACGGAAAACCCTTTCGTCTAGCGGGTTTTCCGTCTTGCGAGGCATTCATCTTGTGGGGCAACACTGTATCTGGTCTCCTCTTCCTCCCTCACCATGCAATTACTCAGAACATCAGAGAAGTGGAATGATCTCAGCAACTTGCCCAACTCAAGTTATTTGGTACCTAAAATTCAAGGCTACCAACTATTTTGATTGTGTGTACAATGAACATTTTCCACATAGCACCTATGCATGCTGAGTGAAAGTGTCTTTCCATTAGGATGAACTGGAACTAAGTTATATTTCAGATATAATTAAAAGTCTACTGCTGAAACTATTTCCCCCTAAAACCAATGCCTGGATTTCTACTGCAGTAATTATTTTTTCCAGAAGTGCAGATGTGTTTGGGTTCCATTAATATAGAAAGAAAATTCCAGTTTTAAATGTTCCTATTTGCAATTATTGTACTAATTCTGACTGTGAATAAAATCCATTGATTCATTCCCTGTTCAAAGTCTAGATACGGAGATTTCAGAGTGTATAGAAGCAAAACATGGCAGTTGTTGCCCCATATATTTCATTTCCAAGAAAACATTATGGCCATACAAAAAGCAACCTTTCAAATGCGATAATCGTAACTGAAGAATAGATCAGACCAAAATCTACATTTTAACTACAATGATTTACAATGTGTATCAGTTAATGCTCCCAGCCCTAACTCTTGCAAGGTGCATGGCTGCCACTTCTGCACAAACAACTTTTAAAGTGATCTTGGGAATACAGTGGTACCTTGGGTTACATAAGCTTCAGGTTACAGACTCCGCTAACCCATAAATAGTACCTCGGGTTAAGAACTTTGGTTCAGGATGAGAACAGAAATCGTGCTCCGGTGGCAGCAGGAGGCCCCATTAGCTAAAGTGGTGCTTCAGGTTAAGAACAGTTTCAGGTTAAGAACGGACCTCTGTAACGAATTAAGTACTTAACCCGAGGTACCACTGTAGATACAAGCAGAAGAGTCAGCTGGCTGATCTAGGTATACAAATCTTTTCCAAGGATAAAACAACACGTAGGAATCAATGGAAATCTAGGATGCTCTACAACAGGCATAGCAAACTCAGTCCTCCAGATGTTTTGAACTACAATTCCCATCATCCCTGCCCACTGGTCCTGTTAGCTAGGGATGAGGGGAGTTGTAGTCCCAAAACATCTGGAGGGTCGAGTTTTCCTATGCCTGCTCTACAACCACCATATTATGTGATTAAGTAATGTCGCTACAAAATTCTAATGCAGTGGTTCCTACTGTGGATGCACTGTTTTTCCAAAGGCAAGCCATGGACCCTCTACCTTTGAAAATTTAGATATCTCTATGGTAGTTTTGGTTATGTGAATGGTGCCACTGACCGCCTGGGGTCCGTGGACCACCAACTGGGAACCATTGTTCTAATGCATAAGCTAGCCTTCCCAAACTTGGCTCTATCTAGATACTTTGGATCAAGCCAGCCCACATAGCACTAAATCAGGCATAAGGAAATCTGTCATTTACAATAATAACTTGTCTAGTGTCCATTCCGGCAAATGTCCGCGGCAAACCCGGAATTACCGGAACAGATTACTTCCGGGTTTGCCGCTCGCACATGGGCAGAAACGCAAACTGCTCTGTGGGTGTGCGCAGACATGGCGCTTTGCCCTTTGTCCTTTTTGGCTAGCGGCTAGGGCTCCGGAACGGATCCTGGTCACAAAACAAAGTACGACTGTAGTTGCAACTTCTTACTATTCACCCAACTATTCACCATTTTTGTTGCTTCGCATTATACAAATGTAGATGGCGTAGGTATATAAAATTATTCCTGATGTGGAGAAAGTGGTTAGAGAGAGGTGCTTTTCTACCTCTCAGAAATACTGGAACCTTGGTTTCTCCAACGAAGACGAATGGTGGGAAGTTCCAGACAGGCAAAAAAAGGTGCTAGTTCACACAACACATAATTAAAATTTAAGAATCCATTGCCAAATTATGGGGTGGAGTCCATCAACTCAGATATCTCTAAAACGGAATTAGGCAGCCCTGTTCAGGGAAGTTTTTTTAAATAGTTGATGTTTTATTTTTTTAAAATATTTTGTTGGGAGCAGCCCAGAGTGGCTGGGACAACACAAATGGACAGCACATAAATAATAAAATTATTGTTGTTGTTGTACTATTACTATTATTATTACTGCTATATGCTACCTCCAAGACCAGAAGCAGCACGACTCTAAACACCAGTGCCCATGGAACAACTGCAGGAGCAACTTCTTGCCCTCATATTATATTTGTGGACTTCCTAGTGACATTTGACCGATCCTTGTGAGAAATGGGTGCATTAGTTAAGTCTTGGGTCTGATCCAGAATACATATACTTACACTGAAGTCCCTTTTGTCCCACCCTACCCCATATATAAAATGGAATTACAGAGCGCCTGAGAATTCTGATGACGTATTTGAAGCTACAACAACATATTTTCTTATTCCCTAGAAAAATACTCAATCTTTCCCAAACACATCACTGAAAAGAGGATTTTAATCTGCTGTGCCAAAAAGCCATATAGTGTTCGGAACGCCTCTCAACGAACCACAAAAATCCTTTCTGGGAAAGTGCAAGCCTTAAGGGGGGGAAATCTTATCCTGATAACTGTACAAACATTTTAAAACCCAGTTTCACTGCAAACGCTGTTCTAGCATGCAAGTGATGTGTCAAACTCTACCTAGTAATTATAAATGATATCTGCTCCTTCTCCTACAAAACATTTCTTAATCTGTGCTTCTGTAAGCAAACTATTTTAACTTTTGAAAGCTTACACTGGTATATCCTTTTTAGCCTTTGTTGAATTAGTCACCTGCTCTTTAGGTGAATTAGTCACCTGTACTGGCAAAAAACTGTTGACTCGCCTTTTCATTATGAGTTCCATTTATTTCTCAAGACCGTTTCTATGGCTTGAACCTGTTAGAATGAACAATATCCATGTTGTTAAAACTGAGAATTATTATTTCTGTAATGACAGACATTGAAAAATGATTCGAATATAAAAAATTTGAATTTTCAGGTACTTAGAATGTACGTTTCTTTTTAAAATCTGCAGTTGTTGGGGAAGAATAAATTATCCATAATGAGAAAATATTTTGCAAAGAATTCAAGGAAAATTTTAATTAACCAAAATTTGGTTAAACCAAGTTTCCTATTTCATTGGAAAAGTTAGTAATGACTTAGGACGGGATCAAAGTTTTAGTGTGCACAATAGGACTGGCAGAAGCTGCTTTCTGTGTCCCTCTCCTTCCCACAGCAGTTGACCCTGCAAAATGGTCGTCTGAAAATGAGGGAACCTGCCAAATAGGGTGATCTGTTGTGCAGGAGACTGGCAGGTTCCCTGAAAACTGGATGGCTACTGTAGGGAGAAGGGGACAAGAAGTCAGTTTCAAAAAGTCCCCGGATGCACTTTGGATCCAGCCTTGTGTTCCTAGTGAAACCCATCAGAACAAAGTTCAACTTACGGTGGTCTGGTCCCAACCCAATATCATTATCTCTAACTTCTGAACCTTTCGGCATTTAAAATAAAGATATGATGGAGGTTTCAGACAATAACTGGGCCAAGCATAGGCTGAACATTGAATGTATTCTGGAAGCTACTAGGGCTCTTTCTTAAAAATAAAATGTTGAAATGACAGTAGGACCACAAATGAATCAGCTTAGGTGCTTTTGCCCCAGCAAGTCTCCAGCTGCAGGGGGGAAATGCATAGTGAAATCTTCAAAACAATACAATTAGCAGCACTTTCTCCAGTAGAAGGGGAGTACATTACTGTCCTAAACACTTACTGGATCATGCTGCAACATGAAAATACATCACATGTATATTCTTATCTAATATCATAGATTCATAGAATCGTGGAGTTGGAAGGGACCACAAGGGTCACGTAGTGAAATTCCAAGCAATATAGGAATCTTTTTGCCCAACACGGGGCTCAAACACACAACCCTGAGATAAAGAGTCTCATACTATCTCTAGTCAGCTCAAAAACAATCTTAACAATGCCTGAAACCTTGGCATTCTTATGATCTGAGCTATCCAGGCTAAATTTTCTGCCCTAAATTTGTTGTTGTGCTTTTTCCTTTAAAAGATTCCTGCCCGTGTTACTGTGGCTTGCTATCTTCGGCTTCAGAACTAAGCATGCTCAATTATAGACTACAGGGGTGGATATCTTGCCAAGAAAGGCGGAGGTACTACAATACTACATCTGTAGTTTTAGCAGGACAAGATACAGATTCAGCAGATGTCTACTTTTTACTACAATTGGTATTGAAGATGATATTTCAAAGACTGACAATCTTTTTGCAAGTTTCGTGAAAGACAAGGCACAAGGTTTTGGAGATTTAGTTGCACAAGAACCAACATTTATGACTCTCTTCAGGTTGCAGGATGTGGACTGAGTGTACATAACTTGAACTTTCTCCTCTAGATATACGGTTACGTAATTTTTCACTGTGTGAAAATTACGTAGTGTTTCCAAAACACTAATATCATGGTCACTGGGTGGAAACACATGGTAAAATAGTCTCATAATCATTTCATAACATGCCTGGAAACAAAAAAACCGAACACTTCTCAATCCACATCTTAACATTGAATAATGATTACTTGAATTAGCCTGAAATCAGCACTGAGATTTACAGTAAGGTCCATTCTGTGGTTCATTCTATTACAGTAGTTTGAGCATGATTACTGCTAAAAGATGTGTAGACTGACATGGATGCTGCAGAAGACATTCCACATACAATCTCTGTATCTGCCAAATTGCACGGAAAGTCTCCAATCCAGCAAGAGGAACACTTCCCCCAAGGAAGCATGCAAACTGGCAGATCCAGATAGGAACCCCATTCTTCTTGTTATGACATCTGTGAGGAAGTAATGGAGGGCAGCTAGAGTTGGTGGCAAACAAGGCACTGTGTAACTAGTAGAGCTCACTTTATTGACACACGTTGTTCTGTTGTGATGCAACCTGTGTTTCAAAATTTCAAGTAGTGTAATAAGACAACCCAAAAAATAGCAAGTTCTATACACTTTACCAAGGACCTGGAAACTGTCACAACCTGTTTGTAATTGCCTTGCCTGGTGCACAGGCAGTGGGCTTTTTCAGTTCTACTAACAAGAACCTTTGACTAGTCTCACTGGAGTTCTTAAGTTGATATTGCTTGAAAATATCCACCCTATTTGGGGAATGGGGCATATGAGCGTACATGGGAGCAGCAATAGTAATCAGTCATCTGGATTTTGACACTGCCTCATATACTATGATTGCTTAGTTTTGAGGATGACAGATCCTATCAAGTTTTGAGACTTGATGCTAATTTATATTTTAAAAATAGCATATAATTTAAGTTAAAAAATAGCCACAGAATTTCCTCAAAAGATTTCAGACAAATTCCACAGATTGATGGCTTTCTGTTCTCTACTGGAACTGTGGAAATGTCAAAAGAAACACAGATCATGTATCTTTACAACGTTTATCAGATATACGTGGACAAAAATACAGACTGAAAAGTAACCAGGTATCACACATGCAGGTGAGAATAGCATTTTAACCAGAAGCATAAATGGCTTAAGCTTCCTTAGTCTGAAACCACTGCTCATCCCAAGGTCAGTAGCATTTTGTAGAAAACTGAAGAAAACACACAATGAAAAATCAGTAACTATATTGGTATTTCACGTGTAAATACAGAAAGCCGATGGTTAAATTTATTTGTAAGAACAGTGGTACAGATTAGCTCTGTAATTCCCAGGTGTGGGCCCATTAGTAGACCACACACAGTTGGGGGTGGATTCTGGTGCCCAGGAAAATGGTGGTGGTGCTTATTCCAGCAGAACCAGGAAGTGAGTTCAGAATACGGCAAAAGATGTTCTGCATGGTGGACAGCCTGGTAAAGTACAGGCTACATTGGTAGGTATTTGGTCATCATTTCTCTGCACACTTCCCTAACAACAGAGGGATAGAGGGATTATTTTCCCCCACCATGAACTGCTTGTTCCTACTTGTACTTGCTTTTATCTAGGTATCTTAAAATGTTTCTAACCATGGGGAAAACAACAACTAACCCAGTTGTATGTCTTCTACTAGTGAATGTTGAAGACAAAGCTTTAAGGAAATATATATTGCATTTCTGGATCTGGGACAGGGGACAGAAGAGTCATTAATAAAATGTCACCAACTGGTCACATTAACAACATAATGCAATAGCATCTTAATAAACTAAGAGAGCCCATCTATTCTGATTGGAACAGTTTGGCGGTTTGAAAAAAACTGTCCACTGGTACTGCCACCAATGGAATTTCAATAATAGTTGTTAATTGTGATTTTTCTACTATTGCTTAAAATTCTATTTCCCTCAAGGAATAGATTCCACAACATATCCTGGGAGAGATTAATGAATTCCAGAGATAGCATCACTAGCAGAGTCATAGGACCAACCCCCCCCACACACAATTACGTAAAAATAAATACATTTACAGATGTGCCTTAATAATGGTGCGTTAAGATTAGGAAGGAATTTTATACTGTGATATCTGTGTTTTCCTCTCCTGCACTCCCAATCCTAAAGCTGCTATGGGAGACATTATGCTGGACATGACAATCATATGCTTAAAGGCTATGGGTTAAAGTAGATTAGATATTGTGCCTAAAACTACTGTTGTTAATATAATAAATGCTATAACTTCTAGGGAAAAGGACCATGGTTTCCCAGTCCCCTGTACTTGTCTGTTCCTGCCCACTTTCAAATGAGGCAAATAACACTCTTTCTTGTGAGGAGGCTTGGATGGCAGGAAAACTCACTGTGCTTAGGGTTTGGGAATACAGTGGTGCCCCGCAAGACGAAATTAATTCGTTCCGCAAGTTTTGTCGTCTAGCGAATTTTTCGTCTTGCGAATCACGAAATCCCATAGGAATGCATTGAAATTCAATTAATGCGTTCCTATGGTCAAAAAAAGTCCAAACAAAGCCAAATTTGGTACAACAACAGTTTATTAACTGCTCTTTAAAGTCACACATACTGTAAAGAGCAGTTCAAAAATTGAAGGGAAAATAAATTAACTTTATAAACAAAACATGTCTTTGTTTTTAGACAAAGGAAACAAAGTCGCGAGACGTTTTCGTCTTGCGAAGCAAGCCCATAGGGAAATTCGTCTTGCGAGGCAAATCGAAAACAGAAAAACCTTTCGTCTAGCGAGTTTTTTGTCTTGCGAGGCATTCGTCTTGCGAGGTACCACTGTATGCTCCTTTACACCAGATGCAATTCTTTATATGGGGCAGAGAATACAGGTGCCACTGCCTCCCCACTGTATGGCACACTCTTCACTTGAACAAGACAAGCTGTTTCATTCCATTTATTTCTTGCCCCAGAGGCATTTTGTCTGCTCTTCTCCAGAGTTCAGAGTCTATGTGAAATCAGAATTGAGGATGCCCAAATCAAGACCTTCTCTACAGTTGCACTACAGAATTTGCTCCCCAAGGAGGCCCCCACCAGGTACAACTCTTATATACATTCATAAGCTTGTCAACACCATTTTTAACGGCTGGGCTTTTGGCAAACTGCAAGGCCTGTACCTTTTTATTTTACTGCCAAGGTATGTTTTGCATTTGGTTACTAAGTTTCAAACTTTGAAGTTATTGCAGTATTTTATTGCTTTTTCACAGTTATCTTTCCTGTTCATTTTGAACCGCACTGGGCATAGTACAGTACTGTGAAATAGCAGCAAAGAGGCTTAAGAGGGTAATCTTTCAGTATTTAGACATGAGCAGATTCTATCATAATGGAAGAGGTTGGACCTTCAAAACCTTTTCAGCACTTAACGTTTTAGGGCTGATTTTAAAGCAGATTAAGGCATCCATCTAGACGTGTGGACATTGAAATAAGCTGATGCTGACAGGAACATCAATTATCATTTAAAAATTCTGCAGCCTTAATACTAATAATTATCAGGAATTTTTGAAGAGATGCAGCTTCTGGAAATATGTTTTTCATGCTGATTAGGATGTCAAAGATCTTGCCTGAATGACTTCAGTATGAAGAGTCAAAGCGTAAAGCTTTTCTCTAATGCCATCTTATTAAACCTTGCAAAAAAAAAAAGTAAATTAACAACCAGAGAATCAAGGAAACACCCCAATTTGATCCAGCCGGATGGAACACCCCCATCAGGACACTGGCTCCAATATTACAAGGAAAGATAGTGTTTACTATGGGTAAAACTATTTTTAGTGCTTTTAGGCAGAGTTAAGTTGCTTTCAGAAGTAGAAAGTAAGAAATCCCAAACCACTTGTCTGATGTATAGTTGGAGGGATGGGCATCTGTTATGCACATGTGAACAGGCAACAATACAGGCAGAGAGAATGCTTCTATAAAGCAGAAATCTAGGCAACAAGAACAGGATATAAGAGGTGTACTTTATATTCAAGTTGATGTGTAGACACATGTACAAAAACATAGGAAAGAGGAAGGTGTATTAAGGAACATGCAAGGTAACCAGCATGGCTTATGAATGCTGAAAGCCTAGATAAGGAAAGCTGGAGGTGAATATGCCAATGTTGCAGTCAGGACTTGCAGAAGTTGTGCAGGCTGTTGGGAGATGCAACACAGAGCTCCAGAAGTGGGTGGAATGAAGAACTGAAAGCTCTGTGCATGGGAACAGAATTAAAGATAGGCAAGGCAAGGGCACAGAGGACAGATAGATCTGAAGTAAGACGCCATGTGGATAAAAAAAAATATATAATGTGGGTGAACAGGAATGACAAGATTTCTCACCAGGTTCCCAAGGAAGGATGCAGTGTAGGGCATGCAATTACATTCTGGCAGCACACAAAGGGCAGGAAATCGGTTGACATACTGAGCAGGGGATGCAGGTTTGGGTGTTAAGAGGTAGGCAAGTCTCCCTGCAGTATTTAGAGAGCGCTACCTGCAGGCAGGGAGGGGGTGAAGCTGAACCAGTCAGGATGTGTGGGATTGGTCTGAGGGATGGTAGGGTTTTTTTCTGCCAGGGCAGGTAGGTTTTGACACCTTAAGCGAGGGCAGAAGGGCCCATCTAGAGGAATAAGGCAGAAGGAAATGGTGCTGGATGAGGGTCCCCGGTCCTGGAAGGGGATCCCCAAGGATGGAAGAGAGCTCCCTGCAGAGCAGTGAGGAGGAGGAGGAGGAGGAGGAGGAGAACTGCTGGGCAACAGGCAAAGAGGACTAGGTGGGAGCAACGCAGAGGAAACAGGGAAACGCAGAGGAGGCAGGAAAACGGGGATTTGGGTGAGGTTTTTTTTGGGGGGGAGCGAGGGGTCTCTCCTAGCCAAGGCGGGGTCTCCCCCCCAGTGGCGTAGCGTGGGGGGGTGCAGGGGGCCCGGCCGCACCAGGCACAACATCTGGGGGTTAGGGTTAGGGGGCGCAAATCCACGGGTTAGGGGGCACAAATTACTTGCCTTGCCCCGGGTGCTGACAACCCACGCTACGCCACTGCCCCCCCCACCGCCCCCATCCTCACCTCTTGACGCGGATGATCTGGTCTCGCATGGGGCGGATGTCCTGGAAGCTCTGCTGGTTGACGAGGCTGTAGACCAGGATGAAGCCCTGCCCGTTCTTGATGTACAGGTCCCGCATGGAGGCGAACTGCTCGGTGCCGGCCGTGTCCAGGATCTCCAGCACGGAGGGCGAGGCGTCCACCTCGATCTCCTTGCGGTAGAAGTCCTCGATGGTGGGGTCGTACTTCTCGATGAAGGTGCCGGTGACGAACTGCACGGTCAGCGCCGACTTCCCCACCCCGCCCGAGCCCAGAACCACCACCTTGTACTCGCGCATCCTCCTCCCGGGCCGGGCTCCGCCGAACCGCCTCGCCCACCCGCCGCCTCAGACGCCGCCGCCTCTTCCTCGGGCGCTCGCTCACCCGCCCGCCGCCGCCACCGCCGCCGCGACCTCCGGCGCCGCCATGGCTGTGAGGGAGCGCGAAGGGAGGAGGCGGGTGGGCCGCTCCCGCAGCCGCAGCTGCCCCTGGGCGGCGCTACCGGTCGCCGCGGCCGCCGCCTTCACGGGCCGCTGCTAATGCGGCGGCGGCGCTCCCGTTGCTGCTGTCGGCTGCCAGCCGCGGCGGACGCCCCGCCCCCTCATTCCTCGTAACCAGGGGAACCACCAACCGGGCAGCGCCGGGGCGCCGCGTCACGTGCACGGCAGCCGCCCGTCTCCGCCAATCGCCGCTTTCGGGGGAAGTTGAATGACACACACGCAGAGAGAGAGAGACACAGACACTCTCTCGCACACCCTCCCCACCTCGTCCTCCGCCCTCTCCCCACGTGACCAGCTCTCTTCGCCTTCCCGCTGTAGCCTAGGAAACAGGAGGCCCGCCTTGCCCTCGTCGGATTTGGGAGGGCACGTGGCTCCGGACCAACCGGAGCGCGCGCCCCCCGAAAGTCGCGCGCGCGCCGCGGCGGCGGCCCAATCGGCGGCCGGGGTTCTGTCGCTGCTGGGAGACGCGGTGGGAAAGAGGACTCTGACTGGCTGGCTGGCTGGCGGGCGGGCTCCTTCCCCTCCCCCGCCCAACGGTCACTTTTCCCTTAGGCGGCCTCTGGGCCTGGCAGGATCTCGTCGGCCGGCGGAAGGAGAGGGGTTTTCCCTCACGGGGGCTCTCAACCCCTCCCAACGGTGCTGTTTTCAAAAGCTCAGTCCTCTGTGCTGCGCCGACGAAAAAGAGAGGCTTTTTTGTTCGTTTATTTCTTACGAAGTTCCTTATAACTTTAGTTGGTTAGCCCTGGTAACACCGAGGTTCAATCTCCGTGCGTACGCCTGCTTTCTCGGGGTTAAGCTGGATAACCCCTGTGGGTCCCTTCAAACATGATAATTCTGTGCCAAAGTATTTTAGCATAGGTTTCCAGGAAGGCAGCTCACGATATGAGAATAATAAAGCGCAGTGAGGTAAAATAAACAGAATTAGCGAAAATAAAAAAATTCCTTCCAGTAGCACCTTAAAGATGGGACGCGGGTGGCGCTGTGGGCTAAAGCCTCAACGCCTAGGGCTTGCCGATCGAAAGGTCGGCGGTTCGAATCCCCGCGGCGGGGTGCGCTCCCGCTGCTCGGTCCCAGCGCCTGCCCACCTAGCAGTTCGAAAGCACCCCCGGGGGCAAGTAGATAAATAGGTACCGCTTACCAGCGGGAAGGTAAACGGCGTTCCGTGTGCTGTGCTGGCTCGCCAGATGCAGCTTTGTCACGCTGGCCACGTGACCCGGAAGTGTCTCCGGACAGCGCTGGCCCCCGGCCTCTTGAGTGAGATGGGCGCACAAACCCCAGAGTCTGTCAAGACTGGCCCGTTTGGGCAGGGGTACCTTTACCTTTACCTTTAGCACCTTAAAGACCAACTAAGTTAGTTCTTGGTATGAGCTTTTGTGTGCATGCTCACTTCTTCAGATACACATGTGTGCATGCACACGAAAGCTCATACCAAGAACTAACTTAGTTGGTCTTTAAGGTGCTACTGGAAGGAATTTTTTTATTTTGACTATGGCAGACCAACACGGCTACCTATCTGTAACTAGAATTAGCGAAGGCAGCAGTTGTCCCTACCTGGACAGGGATAACCCAGCTACTGTCTATGCTCTGGTAACTTCAAGGTTAGATTACTGCACATAGGGCTGCCTCTGAAGACGGTTCGGAATTCAGCGGCCAGGTTGCTCACTGGAGCAAGGCAGGTTGAGCATATTACACTGATCCTGGTCCGACTGCACTGCCTGCAAATTAGTTCCGGGCCCAATTCAAAGTGCTGATTTTGACCTATTAAGCCTTAAATGGCACAGGACCGCAATACCTCAAGGACCACCACTTTCCATATGAACGTACCCAGACCCGGAGATCATCTTCTGAGGCCCTTATTTGTGTTCCTCCTCCTCAAGAGGTTTGGAGGGTGACAACACAGGAACTGGCCTTCTCTGCAGTGGCTCCCCGTTTGTGGAATGCTCTCCCCAGGGAAGTTCGCCTGGCACCTTCATTGATTGACACCCAATGGCCTTTTAAAATGTGTTGGGGAGGGAGGGGGATTATTGGTTTTTTTATTTTTGTGTATTTTGTGTTTTTATATTTTGGTTTAACTTGAAACTGCCCTAAGACCTGCGAGTGTAGGGCAGTATACAAATTTAATAAATAGTAATTATTATTATACAGGGTGATGTATAATAATGACACGTGTGTGTGTGTGTGTGTGTGTGTGTGTGTGTTTGTATGCAACAGGCTAAGCAACCTGTTTTACATTTGGAGCTAGAATATAGCACATAAGAACAGCAGTATTTGCTGCATTATTTTTTTTTCTTTTCTGCAGGTTTGGTACCTGCTAGAAGACTGAGAATGGAGCACAGACACAGGATCTAGAGATATCTCCCAAGTTTTGGAATTGACCTCTGTTCAAATTCTTAAGCACTGACATAATACAGTATTGCTCTCATTATTGAGAGCCATTTCAGGCCTGGTTTGGGCAGTGAAATGATGTCTTTTATTGGGAAAGGGACAGTGGAAGTGTGACCTTGTTAATTTTCCTGGGATTTCTCAGCAACATTTGATACAGCTGACCATGATATTCTCCTGAATTGGCTCTGTGGTGTGGGAGCGAAGGGTACAGTGTTTAGGTGGTTCTGCTTCTGCTTATAGGACTACTTTCAGAGAGTAGTAGTGGAGGACTTCCTGGCCTCATGGTAAGTATGCTGTGGAGGCCCTCAGGGTTTATTCTGCCCCTATACTCTTTATCATGCATATGAAGCTGCTGGAAGCAGTTTGCAGGGAGTTTAGAAGAGTGAGGTGGCATCAGTATGTTGATGACATTCAGCTGCATTTCTCCATATAATTTGAGTCAGGTGAAGCTCTGCAGGTTCTTGTTCAGCTCCTGGGGGTAATACTGGTAGGATGAAAGCCAAAAAGCCGAAGCTGAATCCCAACAAGAAAGAGATTCTGTGGATTGGTGGAGCCTAGGTCCGGAAAATAGGAATATGGCCTTTTCTGGAGATACTCCCCCTGAAGTTTAAGGTATGTAGTCTGGGAATACTTCTCAATTCCACTTTGTTTCTGGAGGCCCAAGTGACCTTGGCATTCAGTACCCATTTCTAATTATGGTTATCTTGCCAGTTCCGGCTTTCTTGCAGGAGGACAGCCTGGCCAATGTGAGCCAGTAACTTAGTAACCTTCCATTTAAACTATTGCAATGAATTCTGTGTGGGGCTGCCCTTGAAAATAGTTCATAGATTGCAGCTAGTGTGAATGCAGCTGCTACAGAGTCCTGATGGGTCTGATGTATTTGAAAGAACCATGTGATATACTTGTAAGTTCTGTACTGACTACTTGTTTTTCTGCTGGGCCCAATTCAAGACAATAGTTTTGACATATAAAGCCTTGAGCAATTTAGGACTCTGAAGGAGTTCCTCTTCCTATTCTCTCCTGCCCATTCTTTGAGATTGCCTGGATAGGCCCTCTTAGTAATACTATCAGGTGTGGAGGTCTATGGGTCAGGGACCCAATGGAGAGCTTTCTCAGCAGTAGCACTCCAGTTATGAAATCTCCCCCCCCCCCAAGCTTTGGCTCGCTAGCTACCCTATCTTATGTTTCAGTACCAGGTAAAAATACTCCTTTTCAGAACAGTACTGTAGTAGTGGCATATGTAGTGCAGCTTTTCCTGAAGTGGATTCTGTTTTATCTTTGATTGCTTTGTGTTTTGTATGTATTATAGTGTTGTAATCTGCTCTGGACTTTGATGAAAGGTGATCTTTATTATTATAAGTTTATTTATATAATTATTATATTTGTGACTGACTTAAATCATAGGGCATCTTTAAAACTAATTTATCATGGTATGAGCTTTTAAGTTAGGGACTGGGAGGGTTCCAAAGAGAGTGTGGTAGAGGCAAGGAACCAGAGATTTATGGTGTGTGATGCCACCCACAAGGCAGGAGCCAGGGGAGGAAGGGAAGTCAGGGTAGTCCGAGGCAGAGGAAAGTACAAAGGATGGGGTGAAAGAAGGGGCGGTTCAGGCGAGGGACCCCACCTTCCCCCGCCCTACTGTCTCATTGAACCAGGAATGGCTTGAAAAGGGAAGCCCAGTGAAGTCTCAGGTTGAAGGCATGCAACCCGTCAGAGGGTCATGACATTTTATAGGCAAGAGCCTATTTGATGCATGAAGTGGACACAATTGGTATATACATGTTACATAGATTTCACGCTGTATATGTTGCACATTATCTACTTATCAAAGATGGAGGCAAGCAAGTAGTTAAGCCAGTGGCTCGGTAGAAGTTAGGCAGTGTTACTAGTGGTTTCTGAGCAGCTTTGACTACGCTAGCTTGATCTTTCTCAAAATGAGGAGCCTGGCCAGAGTTTGCACTTACGTAGTAATAAAAGGCCAGATGGGAGTCTACTAGTTCTTTGTGTTACCCGTTCCCGGTTGGGCTACTGTATTTTTTGCTCTATAAGACGCACCAGACCACAAGATGCACCTAGTTTTTGGAGGAGGAAAACAAGAAGAAAAAAAATTCTGTATCTCAGAAGCCAGAACAGCAAGAGGGATCGCTGCGCAGTGAAAGCAGCACTCTTGCTGTTCTGGCTTCTGGGATAGCTGCGCAGCCTGCATTCCCTCCATAAGATGCACACATATTTCCGCTTACTTTTTAGGACGGAAAAAGTGAGTCTTATAGAGCAAAAAATATGGTATTTTGTGCCACAGCTAAAGCTGGCAAACTAGCCAAGCCCTCTGTAGGCTTCCTAGTGGCATGGAGCTCCGTGGCTGGTCCTCAGTTTGACATTCCCACACAACTTCTCAAAGTATGATAAAATTCCGGGGTACCAGTTATCGGGCAGTTTCTGTCATAGCAAGTGCACAGTGGGGAGAATTCCTTCTGTAATGAAGTGTGTATAAACAAATATACAGGTTGAGAAGATTGCAAGCATGTAGTACTAGCCCTATAGTATCTGTCCCTAAAATCATGCCACACCATTGCAGTTCCCTATGTATTGAAAAATGTGTTCCTGGTTGCCTACAAAGTGCTGTTACCCCTTGAACAGATACTGTCAGGCAGTTGCTTACCTAGACTGTATATATGCTGTCCTTTATTTATTTAACCTAATTTATATACTGTTTAATCACTAAAATATTAGAGGCTTACATCCATATTCATAGAATAATAGAGTTGCAAGGGACCCAAGAGTCATCTAGTCCAACCCCCTGCAATGCAGGGATATGACAATATGTCATTTTTGATACAGTCATACCTCGTGTTGCGTTTGCTTCATGATACAGTTTTTCAGGTTACGTCCCACGGCAACCCGGAAGTACCAGAAAGGGTTACTTCCGGGTTTCGCCGCATGCACAAACGCACAAAATGACATCACAAACATGCACAGACGTTCTGCTCATGTTGCGAACGGGAACAGTGGAATTTGCTGCCAAGGAGTGTGGTGGCGTTTCCTTCTTTGGAGGTCTTTAAGCAAAGGCTTGACAACCGTATGTCAGGAGTGCTCTGATGGTGTTTCCTGCTTGGCAGGGGGTTGGACTCGATGGCCCTTGTGGTCTCTTCCAACTCTATGATTCTATGACTCCGGAACAGATCCCATTCGCAACCAGAGGTGCCACTGTATATGGTTTCTAGGCCTTTTAAGCAAGACACATTTTACTTTGGTCAACCAGCCTCACTTTTTCTACAACTTTGAACAGTTAGCCCTCCAATTAACTGTATGTATCATTCTCTCTTGTCACATCTCTTTTATACAGTAACACAGGCCCTCTGAGCAATGATCATGTCATGCTTGTGTTTTGTGCAGTGCTAATTGCTGGTTGTAAATCAGTGGTAGATGGTAGTAAAGGGAGGAATCCAAACCCAATAACTGAAATAGGCAAATATCTGGCTGCTGAAGTCTCAGCTCATCCAGAGATACAGTGCCATAAGTTCTCCATTCTGGCTCAGCTGCAGCTCAACCGAAGCCAGAGAGTTTCCTGAAAAAGGGATGAGGCAAGGGGAGACTTACCTCTATTCAAACTCGATTTAGCTGGTTTGCATGACCTAGCAACCCAGTGGAAGCTACGCTGGCAGAAAGGATGGTGGAAGTTGAACTTTACAGTGATGCCCCGCAAGACGAATGCCTCGCAAGATGAAAAACTCGCTAGACGAAAGGGTTTCGCGGTTTTTGAGCTGCTTCGCAAGACGAATTTCCCTATGGGCTTGCTTCGCAAGACGAAAACATATTGCGTTTTTTGCAAGTTTGTTTCCTTTTTCTTAACACCCTTAATACAGTTGCGACTTGACTTCGAGGAGCAACTCATAGAACGCAGTGTGGCAGCCTTTTTTGAGGTTTTTGGTGATTTTTGAAGTTTTTCCAAAACTTTTCCAACACCGTGCTTCGCAAGACGAAAAATTCGCTAGACGAAAAAACTCACGGAACGAATTAATTTCGTCTTGCGAGGCACCACTGTATTTTAGAGGCTTGTTTTCCCGCTGCCAAGTCCGAGCTGGTCCAGCCAGCAGTAGCAGTAGCCCTGCTTCTGAATGGAGTTTGGAATAGGGGTAAATTACAGAGCATAGATTATCCTAGCCGCTTAAAATGGGCATCTTTGGGACTTCCCTCTAGTTTGAATGCATACATAATACAAGTAAAGCAATAGGAAAGTTTGCAGTGCCAGTGGGTAATTTTAGTTGTTTCAGACAACCTGTCAGAACAAGTTCTTATTTTAAATAGGGTTGGAAGCATCTGCTATCTTCAGATAATTTGCTAATAGCTTTCTGCTCCCTTAAGCAAAATGACACATGTATAGGGAAACTTTGAGTCAGTTTGACTCTACTCATGGTAGTCAGTGAGTCGTCTCATTTATACCGTAATTAAGGAACTGGTTCGTGTCTATCTGAGCATACTTTATATTGCACAACTATTCTGAAATTACTTTGGTGGAGATTTTGTATTTATTAGAATTCCATCTGAAAATATATGTGGTTTTAATTAACTGAGGCTGAAGCCACACCCAAAGCATCTGTTTCTTGGCATCTCCTCGTACACCACCCTTATCTGGTCCCTTTGGTATGTGAAGAATTAGATGGCTTGCCCAAATTATGTAACAAATGACAATACCAGAGCTAGAAAAATACTCAGAAGGAAAAAGGTCTCCTGTGCAAAATGTTAAAGGCAATAAGAAGATATATAGCAGATGGGATGAAATAAGATAGCATGTTACCATACTCAGTTGAAACAACTATATACATGCACATTTGATTTCTCTAAAATAACTTATTTCAAAATAGTTTATGGGAAAGTATGGATCCAGTATATTCCCTTTATCAGATTATTCTCACCTAAGTATCATGAGATACTTACTTTAGCTGAGAGTGGAAAGAAGAAAAGCTAAATTCCATTAAAAACAAATTTGTTTATAACCAAAAGGGTCTAATTTTAAAAGCTTATTACAATATTAGGGGCTGCACCCTTGCTTGCTTTTAATACCCAGTGCCTCTGGGTCACCCTCCCAACCTCCCTGCCACACTAACCTCTTAGACCAGGTAACCTTTTTGGCCACCCTGTAGGCCAACTTTGACAGTTGGGTGGGACAACCCACCTGTCAGTCATATGATTTACTTATAATTACATTGATATCCCACCTTTCCTCCAAAGAGCTCAAGGTGGCCCGCATGGTTCTCCCTCTCCCCATTTTGTCTTCACAACAACCCTGTGAGGTGGATTAGACCAAGACACAGTGACTGCCCAAGGTCCCCTAGTCAGCATCATGGGGGAGGGGGAATTTGAACCCTGGTCTCCCAGCTCAAAGGCCAACATCCTAAGTCAGTGGTCACCAACCATTTGGACCTGTGGGCACCACAACCCTTTATGTTGACTCTGATAGAATGCCTGTCTCAAGCCTAATTTCAGCAGGGAACCCTGTGAGCACCAGAGAAGGTCTGTGTGGGCACATGTGCACCTGAAGCTGCCATATTGGTGACCCATGTTTTAACTACTGCAGTGAAAGTGCCAGGCCTCTGCATCAAAAGCAGGGGCAGTAAGGTGGCGGGAGCACCTTTTCTCTAGGCTTCAAGGATGCTTTATGCTTTTAATTTGTTCTCTGGCCCCTTCAATGGCAACTTAATAGATGAGTCGAGAGGCCTTCGCCATGAGACAAGGGGGGGGAACAGAAGTAAAGAGAAATGATTATTCCTTAACAGTATGCCATTGCTCACCCCAGAGGTCTTCTTGAACCAGAGACATGCCACCTCCTTACCCAAACAGCTAAATTCTCTCTGGCCTCACAACCATTCCCGATCATTTCCTCACCTCATCAGAGCCAATCTTATCCATATCCAGGGCACTGGGCCAGTAAAAAAAAGGGATGCTATTCTTCCAGTCCAGGGCATCCTCTTTGCCCTTTCAACGGCACCGCCAAAAATTTAAATGGGTTGCAGGGTCTTCATCACTGCACTAAACTTGGGGCACCTGGGTCCTCCAGGTTTGACAAAAATCTGCCATGAGCAACTTGCACAGAGTGCAGGAAGGAATTAGACCCACCGAGAACGTGGCTGTGAAAGGTGTTCATGCTTGACTCAGAAAGAACAGGAGGCAAATAAAAGATTTTGAGGAGTATCACTGAATTGTATGGCTTATGAGAGAAGCAGTGTTAGAAAGTCAGATATATCAGCTAGGTGCCAAATGGCTCCTTAAACCAGGGTTACAGTCAAATGCCTAGTTGCCATTTTGGGGCCAGAAGGCTCAGAAGTCATATTTTTCAATACAACTCTTTGGTTCCTGAAATTCATTCTGATTGTGCAGATAAAATTTAACAGAAAGTATTGTACAGGATGTGCTGCTAGTTTGTGAAAACAGTCGAGATCCAAGGATCCCAATGCATGCACCACCAGAAGGTGGAGATGCCAGGCACCATCCTGGTTCCAAGGCATCCTCACTTGGTTGATTTGATTGACATCCTATGCCCCTTTAAAATGTTTTGGGAGTGTCAGGGGTACAGGGACAGAGGCACAGGGAAGGCAGGAAATGGAGAGCGATGGAGAGGAATCCCAGGAGAGCGAGGAAGAGGATAGCAATGACGCAGGGGATTCCATGAGTCTCTCCAGCGAATCAGAGGATTCCCAGAAAGGGGCGCCTGTGGTAAGGGCAAGGGGAGCCCCAGGGGGAAAGTGTCAGGAGCGGGGGGCCAGCAGGGGACCCCAAAGCGGCAGCTGGGAATCAGGGCCAGCCTCCCCACCAGAGCGCAGCGAGGGAGGGGGAGGTTCCAGTGTGTCAGAGGGAGCAGCTCCGGCGACAGAGAAAGGGGAGGGATCAGAGCAAGCCGTTCTCCCGGAAGGGGAGGAAGGCAGTGAGGGGAGTAGCATAACTGTCAAAAGGAAGGTCAGAAGTTGGGCGCGCGCGCCAAGTTCAAATGAGGAGGCGCGCGGGAGAACAGGGAGCCCGGAGGAGGAGGGGCCAGGACCCAAAGCCCGCAGGAGGGGGCAGGAGCAGTCTGGAGACTCCGCTTCAGGAGAAAGCAGGAGGGGAGGAACCCCGACGGGCAGAAAGACCCTGCGGAAAAGGAAAGAGAGAAAGAGGTGGGGCAGCGTTAGCTTATTAAACTGGTGTAGGGGAGGGACCGATTCAGAGGGGACTTCTAATGTCTAGGAGAAAGAGACGCGGGGCTGCACGCCTCGGTTGTGGAACCAATAATGAACTGCAATAAACATCCTTGTATATAAGAAGAGCTTGGCGTTGGTCTTTTGTGAGCTGAGACCTGAGGCAGCCCTGACAGGGAGGGTATTGGGTGGTTGTTTTTATTTTGGGTTTGTACTTTGTAGTTTTATATTCTGATTTTATCCTGAGACCTGCGGGTTTAGGGTGGTATATAAATTCAGCTAAGAATAAGAATACAGTGGTACCCCGCAAGACGAATGCCTCGCAAAACGGAAAACCCGCAAGACGAAAGGGTTTTCTGTTTTGGAGGCGCTTCGCAAGACGAATTTCCCTATGGGCTTGCTTCGCAAGACGAAAGCCCATAGGGAAATCTCCGGGGACCTCTTTTAAATGCTGGTGGTGGGGAGCAAATCCTTTCCCCCCCTCCGGCCTTCAGAAGAGGTCCAGGAAGGCCGGCGGGGGCCGAAAGGCTTTGCTCCCCACCGCCAGCATTTTAAAAGCAGTCCGGGATAGCAGAGAAGAGCTTCCCGCTATCGCGGACGGCTTTTGAAGGCAGACGGGGGGGAGCAAAGACTTTCGCCCCCCGCCCCCCTTCAGAAGAGGTCCAGGACCTCTTCTGAAGGCGGGCGGGGGGTGAAAGTCTTTGCTCCCCCCTGCCTGCCTTCCCGGGAGAGTTTTTGAAGGCAGGCGGTGGGGGGCAAAGACTTTCGCCCCCCGCCCGCCTTCAGAAGTGGTCCAGGACCTCTTCTGAAGGCGGGCGGGGGGCAAAAGTCTTTGTCCCCCCTGCCTGCCTTCCCAGGGGCTTTTACATCGCCCCGGACAGCGGAGAAGTCCTCCGCTGTCCCGGGCGATTTTAAAATGCCGCCCGCCAGCATTTTAAGATCGCCCCGGACAGCGGAGAAGTCCTCCGCTGTCCCGGGGTTTTTTAAAATGCTGGGGGTGGGAAGAAAAGCCCTTGCCCCCCCCCAGCCTTCAGAAGAGGTCGGGGGACAGACTGTCCCTGGACCTGGTCTGAAGGCGGTTTCCATAGGAACGCATTAATTGATTTTCAATGCATTCCTATGGGAAACCGTGCATCGCAAGACGAAAAACTCGCAAGAAGAAAAAACTTGCGAAACGAATTAATTTCGTCTTGTGAGGCACCACTGTAAGAAAAAATCACTTGGTCGCAAGTCGTCCAACGGGATTGTGTCACAATGGGGCACATGCCACTGTTACTTAGCAACCTTGCAGAACAATGTGCATTGTTCCTCTTAATATTAGGGTTTTGTTTTTTACAAAATAGCTTTCAGTGAATTAAGCTTTTCTTTATTCATATTTATTTGTTAGAATTCTAGACCACCCTTTACCCAGTGGATCCCATTGTAGTGTTCAATCATTTTCTTTTTAAAAAAATGCAATGTAATAATATCCTTCAAACAAAAATAAGACTGAGAGGCAACAAAAATACAAAACTATTGAAGCAGAAGAGACTACACAAAATCCCTGGGCAAAAAAGCATTTTGTAATCTTATACACAGATTGTATATCCACCAGAACTGTTAGGTATTCCATATTTGTTTTACTAAATACACGTGTTTCTCCTCCCTGAAGAATTCTGGGAGTCATATTTGTCAGAGTGCTGAGGACACTGCTACATGTTTCAGTTTTCCCTTCACAGAATTGTATTTCCTAGGATGCTCTGATATGAGGAAATCACTCTTAAATCAGTTAAAAATCAGCAGTGATGAGCCCAGGGATCAAAATCTCTGCTCAAATATCCTAATAACAAAGGTGAGAGTACCCTGAATAATTGCTTCTTCCCATTCAACATACAAATTGTTATTTGGGGCTCCAACTTTCCTTGTTTATTGTATTTTTTCAAAAGTAGGTTGGCTTTTTATTTTACCAAAAGTAATGTGTGGTGGCTAATATTAGTTATACTCTGAGTGGACTCATTGAAATCAGTGTGGGTCTACTCTGAATATGACTACCACCACGCATCATCTTGTTTTCATTTGCTTAGGGCAACGCTCACAGTTTGGTGCTTCTCCTGAGGTATTGCACACTCTGTGGTAAAAAGGAAGTCTATCACCTTGCCTCATTTACTGATTAATGCAAAATATAAAGCAAGCAAGCAACTATTTTTCCTGTATAAGCTACCGTATTTTCCCCTCTATAACACACAGATTTTTTCTCCTAAAAAGTAAGGGGGAATGTCTGTGCGTGTTATTGAGCAAATGTGTGGTCCCTGGAGCCAACAGGCGTGAGTGAAGGCAAAAATCAGGCAAATATCAATCGTCCGGAGAAGGGAAGCCTTGAAAAGAGGAAGCTGCTGCTTTCCTGCATTCTGCCTCAGGGTCTTACTGCCCACCCACTTCTGTTTGTTCCTGTGTTTGCTCAAACGGAACAAAGAGCAGAGAAAACCCCTCCCCTCTAGGCAAGCAGAGGGGAAAGCAGAGCATCCTTCCTTCTAATTCCTCTCGTGCTCCGGTGCTGCAACATGCAGGTGGGGGGGAGAGAGAGAGAGAGCAGGCTGGCTTGGGTGGGTGCGTGGGGGGAACTTTTGCCTTCCTTTCCTCCCTCCGGTAAAATCCCTCTCCTGCATTCTTAGCCAGCTGCTTCTCCGCACACCCCTCTCGGTGCTCCTTGTCCTTTCTATGTTTTTCCTTCCCTCCCCACTTAAAACGTGGTTACAAAGCACGGATCCACATGGATCCTCAGGATCTTTGCATTGGGTCACCCCAAATTCACCATCAGATCACATAGCATGCCCATGGCTACAGCCTGCATCAAAAAAATCACGCACCCACTGTTGCCTGGGGCTGCAATGGTACAAAAACGTGGTTACAAAGCATGGATCCACATGGATCCTCAGGATCTTTGCATAGGGTCACCCCAAATTCACCATCAGATCACATAGTATTTCCATGGCTACAGCCTGCACCAAAAAAATCACGCACCCACTGTTGCCTGGGGCTGCAATGGTGCAAAAACGTGGTTACAAAGCACAGATCCACATGGATTCTCAGGATCTTTGCATTGGGCTACCCCAAACTCGCCGTCAAATCACATGTCTGTGGCCACAGCATGAAGCACAAAAATGATACATCCACTGTTTCATTCAGAATTTTTTTTCTTGTTTTCCTCCTCTAAAAACTATGTGCGTGTTATGGTCAGATGCATGTTATCGAGCGAAAAATACAGTAACTCTCCATTTCCACTGCCCTTTCCTAAAATTCTTTTTACTGTGAGAAATGACCGCTAGATTAGTGTGGTTTTAGTACAGACAATTTTCTGTTACAGACATTAAAAACTAGCAGTGCAACCATGTGGATGACTCATATTTTGATCCTACCCTCACCTCTCTCCTGCTGCTGAATGGAATTCTGTGTTTTGTCAGTGACAGAATCGATATAGATTCTATAGGCATTCAAATCAGCACGAGGCAGACTTTTAAGTGGATTTTTCAGGGTCAGAATCAAAGTCTCAACGCTGCTATCACAGCAGCAGAATATGCTCAAATTGACCACATGATGTTCTTTCTTCTTAAGTACTGTAGATTTAAGCACTGCTGCTTACTGTATACTTTCAGTATGTTGAGTGTTTAGTAGTAGCTCCTTAGGATGTCGTGAGTCACCTCCCCTGCTCTTCTTTAGAAACGCACATAGAGATTTTGCTGCTTGACAACAGCATAATTTAAAACATTTGGACTGAGAGAAAATCTACTTTTTTAAGAAAAAAAGCTCTTTAGAAGCATTGCATAACCATTTTTTGAAAACATTTTAGCTCATAAGAGCTTATAGCTCAGTTGTTGCTTTTTTAAATAGTTTAATGCAAAGACATCGCTTTGTAACAGATCCTCAACCATAACTACATCTGGTGGGGAATCCATTTTCAATCTTCCACACAAAGACAATGCTGTGCAATTTTTAAAAACATGCACTGTCACTCATTTCCCATTATCCATCAGTAGATTGACTGTAACTGAAAAGCTCTGCTTTTTCAGTGTCTCTATGAAAATGGGTTTAGTTCATTTGGGAGTTGGGGAATCAATTGATTATGGCCTCAGTTGTTTTTTTGTCTTGTATTGGAATGTCTGGCAGTGGTACACCGAAATGGATCAAATTATATAGAAATCTTTGGAATCTTTTTACTGCTGCTATTATGAATGTATTGTACTAAGGACTAAGGCCACCACTGTTTCCAACTCTGCTTACCCTCCCCTTGCAAACCACTGCAATCTCTTTACACCTCACCAGCCCCTTCCCTTTACACTCCATCATCTCCCCCTTGCTCCTTGCATTCAAGGAGAATGGTTGTAGTTTCAGACCCTCCAAGCGCCCCTATTTTCCAGGGACTTCCCTGATTTAGAGAAGCCGTCCCAGTTTCTGATTTGATCCTGGAATGTCCCACTTTTCTTTAGGATGTCCCTATTTTCAATGGAGAAATGTTGGAGGGTATGGAGTTATCCGACCCCCAAGCCATCTGAAGGCAGTCATGTATAGGGAAGGTTGTTTTAATGTTAAATGTTTTGTGATCTTTTTATATACATTGGAAGCTGCCTGGAGTGGCTTGAGCAATCCAGTAAGATGTGTGGGGTATAAATAGTAAAATTATTATTATGGAATGGGATGTCCCTATTTTCATCAGAGAAAAGTTGGAAGGTATGCAGTTTGAGGGAGCTGTAAGGGGGGCATGAGCTTCTAAGAGGGTTTGGCAAGGTTAACGGGAGTCTGGGTTTAGCAGCAGGCTCACTGGGCCATCCACTATCCGCGCTACTCGGCTGTGCTGCCTGTTCACCAGTCCATTTTGACTGCTTGCCTGGACTGCCTGCATGCCTGCCTGTTTACCTGGGCCATCTGCTTGCCCCCTTCTACATCCCCCCACTCCTCACCATCCAATGTTGCTTTTCTGTTATTCTGTAGTTTGTAGCACCATCTGTTGGCAGCCCTGGAAACTGCAGCCTGACAACATCCCTACAGTTTTATTAAATATTGCTTTCTATTTTATATGGATTAGAATGGTTTTAAATGCTGTAAGACACTGTGGGAAGATAATTGTGCTGCGAATAGATGCTCATACATTTATTAAATAAATAAAACCATCCATTGTAGCTTTCATTTGATCCATTAAAAGTGGGTGGGGTTTTATGAAAATTTACAGCCTGCCTTCTCACAAGCTCTCAGTAATAAGTTTGTTTTACTTGGAAGGGTTGAGGGAGCAAAATATGTTAAATGAGAATTCTTGGAAACATAGATCATTGGTCCATCTAGATTAGTATTTTTGACAGTGACTGTCATCAGTTCTCCAGGGTTTCAGGCATGGGTCCTTTTCACAGTTTGAACCAGGGACTGTTTGGTGTAAATCATGTACTGAACTCAAGCATAGAGCTGCTAAAAACATAGCAGCAGGGAAGTGCTGTTGAGATATTAAGCTTGACTAGGAAATATCCAGCAGTGTAAGAGGCACGGTGCTTCCTGCACTGATTCTGTCCCCAACACCCCCTTTTGTTTCAGCCCTAAGTTCTCTGTTCTTAGAATCATAGAATTGTGGAGTTGGGAGGGACCCTGAGGGTCATCTAGTTCAAACCCCTGCAATTAAGGAAATTCAGCTAAAGCATCCATGATAGATGGCCATCCAACCTCTGCTGAAAAATCACCAAGGAAGGAGAGTCCACAACCTCCCAAGGGAGACTGTTCCACTGTTGAACAGCTCTTACTGTCAGAAAGTTATTCCTCACGTTTAGTCGGAATATCCTTTCTTGGAGCTTGAAGCTATTGGTTCGAGTCCTAACTTGCAGAGCAGGAGAAGACAAGCTTGCTCCATCTTTCATGTGACAGCCCTTGAGATATTTGAAGATCGCTATCCTATCTCTTCTCAGTCTCTTTGAGACTAAACATATCCAGCTCCTTCAACCGTTCCTCATAAGGCCTTCTTGACCTTCCCATGTTGAGTGCAATTGGAACCCTGATAAAGTAGCATCTCTAGTTGTGCAGAAGTGTTCAAATGAAAATGGACAGAGCCCTCCTTCAGACCTTCTTTGATCAGCAAGGCTAAAGACAGGTGTGGGGAGGTGTGGGCATGGGCTTGGTGTATGCAGCCATAGGCCTCCTAGTTATTAGTAGATCTCTGTCCCCATACTATGCCTGAAGAAAACTAGAGCTACCCTGGCATTCTAATACTGGTCGTGCCCCATATTGATTGCAAACAATGCCTTCTGCAATATCTAAGTGAAATTTCAATGGCTTGGCTAAAGGATGAGGGAGTACAGATTGGCTTCTGTTCTTAGAAGCTTTGCAATGTATGTCTCCATCTGTTTTGATAAAAAAGGTAGTAAAATAAGTTCCATCTTGATGCTTTCAGATCTCTCAATTGTGCATAAAGTAATTGATTTTAGAACTTGGGCTCCCTTATGTTTGGTACAAAAAATGAGGCCAATTTTCTAAGACGTCTAGGAGGTGTATGGTATTTAGAAGTAACAGATGAATAGCTCTGCCAGGCTCCTTTATTTAAAGAGCTATAATTATATAGGAGCAGAAATTTTGATTTGAAAGCAGCTCAAAATGATGATTAACCTCAAAAAGCATAGCACAGTTGCTACCTTGGCCAAACCCTGGAGGCTGGTCAAAATGTTATTACTGTTTTCTTCTGTTATTTGGTCTTCTTCCCAGAACTACGTAGGACAGTTTTTATGTTGGCACATTCTGTTTCCGTGTTGTTCCATCATACTTTCCCCCCTATACTTTCTGTGAATTAGTAACTAAATACTATTGATGGTGGGTTGTTTGGAGGTTGTTGTTTTTTTTGCTCCTGGTGAGTTTGCAAATTATTTTGTGTTCCTTAATCAGTATTAATCTCCAGTTAATCAGAAATGGAGAGTATTGATCATGCTAGCATACCCCAGGAAATCTAACCCATTTTGAAACATAAAGTTAACCACGTCAGCTTTACCGTTGGCATCAGAGTGCCGCAGGAAAGAGCTGGGAACCTGGGCTGCATTGCCAACTGCCAGGGATCAGAAGAGACTGGCACAAATACCAACATACCCATCATTTTATGTTGTACATTTGTGTGTAGATTAATTGTAAACTGCATATTGGGAGCCAACGTCAGCTGAAGTGTGGGGGTGGCATAAATATAAGCCACATCATTTTGAGGGGAACAGGATACAGGGAGGCAGGAAAAACAGGCAAGCTGAAGGCCACCTTGTCCATGCTGATTAACTTCTGATGGGAAAAGGGGTGCAATCAAGGTGGCTCTCTGTAGAGCTCCTCTGCTCATGCTGGGTGCCTTCTGGATCAAGCTGAGGTGGTGTGGCGATATCTGCTCCATGGAGTCCAGTTTGGCGTTTGGCAACGCCCGCCACTGCAAGCTCCTGTTCCAAAGCTGCATGCTTCCCAGCTAAGCGATTGGGTAGCGGAGGCATTGATTGTTTCCTTGTAGCCACCTGTAACGAATCTCTAAGGGCCCCTCCAGACTCTCTTCTGCAACGTGACATTGATCCAATAATAGTTCCTTAGTGGTGGATTTACATTGCTTTATTCTATTTTTTTTTAATGACTGCATTTGTATCATACCCTTTTATCCAAGGAGCTCATTTAATTCCCTCTTCCTCATTTAATTCCCACAAAAGCCCTGTGGGGTCATTTCGGATGAAAGGCAGTGGGTGGCCCAAGGTCACCCAGTTGCTTTGCAATGCTTACTCAATGTCACCACATTATTAGTATAGGATATATCTAATCTCATATACAAAAAATACTTAACTCTAACTAACGCATGAAGGGGTTAAGACCATAGAGTAAGCTGTCCTGCCTGGCTTAGCTAGATCATACCCCCTAACCTTGGGAGGAAGAGCTAGCAAACCCTTTGTTCTCCCACTTTCCACTATTCTTTTTCACCATGTGACAACCTACCAGTAAGGCTATTGAAGCTGGATGCTCCAAGCCACTTTTCTGTTTCTATACATATAATTTAGAAGCATTTACCATTTACCAACATTTTGAAACTAAATTGTACTGCTTGTCTTTTCTTTCTGCTGTATGGAAAAGTATATGAATCAACTCTTTGCAGAGTTTGTAAGTAAAACATTTTTAACTTGTCAAACATGTGGTCTCTTTCTATGCTAAGGGAAGTGGGGAGCTTTGGAAGCAACATAGAAGGGAATATTTTAAAGGTCTAACAGCCTATGATTCTATGCTTTATTTTGCTATTTTAAATATCTGCTGGGGATCTCTCACCCAAAAATACTTGCCCCAAATTTGGATCTAGGCACCCAGGACATTCTCCTTTTATTGTATCAAATATTTCCCTTTAACCAAAATATTAAAAACCAACAATTGCCATCTGGAGGGGGGGCATTCTTGTGCTATAGTGCAACAAGCGTGAGACAAAAACAAATGCTTAACACTTGCAAAATACGGGATTTCAGCAGGAAGCTACAGGACACAAAACTCATTGGAAACGAAGCAGTATATCCACCATGAAACTTGCAGGAGCAAAGAGTGTTGAAAGTGGGATCACGTATAACTGCATATAACTGCCCCAATACCATCATGAGCACAAATCATCATAAATACACAATAAACAGAATGTCTGGAGGGGCCCAAAGTGTTGATAGGAGCAAAGAGAAAGGGTAAAAAAAAGGGGGGGTCCTCTTTAGTTTGACTTCTGTCTGTGCCACCACAATTCTCCGCAGATAGGACCTCAGTACTATTCAAAATGTAAGCACATTTCTTCAGGAAAGAACCGCGGCTGTGATCAGGATACTGCAAACTTCTGCACTGTTCTGAAACCTTGTGAAAACATTTTAGAAGTGTTTCTCTCCTGCCAGCAGCAAAACACGTTTACTGCCTTACATAACCCTTTGACAAAATAGGGGGTTTTTTACTTGTGTGAACCAGACCATCAAATTTGTGATGATGAAGTTCAGAAAGCTAATGAGAAACGAGGCTTAATTGCGATGTGGTGGGTTTGTCATCTTATGGCTAAGGGAAGGGGGGCGGAATCTATTAATTCCTCCTATCATGTTCTGCATATAGGCTGACTATTTTAGAGGGGAATACAGAAATTCCAGAGACCTGCAGCAAAAGAGTTGGCTGATTAGTTTAAATTAATGTATGAAAGCCAACCCACCTTCACTGCTGCTTCTCACTTCTTGACCTCTTAAGCGTTGCCAGGTAACAGAGCTGCAGTGACTGGAAGCCAGAGTTAGCAGGCAAGTACGGCAGCCATGCCAGGGTCTGGACAAATTCTGTATCGAGCCATCCTAGTTTCATGGTTCATACTGTGCCCCTCCTGATGCTTCATTTATAGCACTATAGTTCTGTATGTTCCAGGGTGGTCACACTTTTTCTGTCCACACCAGTGACGGGATGCATTCAGTTTGCATTGTTTCCTTCCACCAACCAGTAAATGATCCATGTTATGAGCATGCACACAGGTCACCAATCACCCTTTTGTGTGTGTGTGTTTGGTATATAACTCCTGGTATTCCAAAATTGGGTGGCAGGAACTACTTGAGTTCACGGCGTCGGTGAGCTGTCCACACAGACTGCAGTGACAGGCTTCTGTCAAGAGACACATAGAAATGCCATGAAACCGAAGTCACTTAACATTCCCCACCCCCACCACACACAAAAGTGGGAAAGTGTGCAAAACTTTGCACACCATGAAAATATTGCAGAACCATATTTCAGAAATGTTGGGATTTGTGTGATAGAAGAAAAAGTGATTTGAAGGCAATATTGCAGAATAGCAATGGAATTATAATAGCTTGTATTGCTAGAAGACGCAGATGATCAACATTGGATTCTCCTACAATAGTACAGGTATATTTCATGTGAGGCAACTAGATATTACAGGTAATACAGGGCCAGACAGGTCACTCGCCTCATACAGAATAGTGCAATGTTCTTAAAACTAAATAGAAGACAAAGAGATTTAGCAACTCAACCCATTTCACAGTGTTTTTCTGACACCGCAGTAATTTTTAAATAAGTAGCCCTCACCGTAATTAAAATGCCTCTTGCTACAGCTTTCATGGTTGGCACAAGTTTAGATTTAGTCAAATGGATGATTAGAGCTGTGACATTTGATTCATTTTAATGAATTTTTCTACATGAGCTGTTAGTTCTGGAGGGCGAAATATTTATTCATTGAGCACCATTCACAGGCAGACACACACACACACACACACGACAGGGAAGTGTGCAGTACTTTCCATTGCTTATACTTAAACTTATACCATCGTATCAAAAGTTATCCCCACAGAGTTAAATGGGGCTTACTATTCAAATAAGTGGCAGCCTTAGACTAGGGCACTGGGGCTGGGATTGTGCAAGCAGAATATGGGAAAATAAATTTTGAGGAGATATCTGAAATGAGGGAGGTGACTTTACTTAAAGGTATTCTGCAAGACAGCTCCAGCAGTATATGACATAAGGAAAGGATGGAATTGTTTGTCTCTCTGGATGGCTGTGTGGAACTGGAAGGTCACAGGCAAGCATGTGCTGGGATAGAAGATCAGGGGGCCACCTGGTCCAGTGTAACCTGCTGTCAGTGCCCAATTAGATTCCTACTGGAAGCACACAAGAAGGACATGAGCACTATAGCGCTGCTTCTGTTAATGGAGGAAATATTACTGGTGCACTTCCCCCCATCTGTTATGGAACTCCCATAAAACATGTGTGTCAGGGGCTCAGGAGCAGAGGTACAGGGGAGAGAGGAAATGGAAAGCGAAGGGGAAGAATCTGAGGGCAGCGTAGGGGAGTATGGCAGTGACCCGAGAGATTCCATGAGCTTCTCCAGCGAATCAGAAGATTCCCAGAAGGAGGCGCCGATGGTCAGGACAAGGGGGGTCCCGGGGGGACACACCAGAAACAAGGGGCCAGCGGGGACTCCCAAAGCAGCAGCTGGAAATCAGGACCAGCTTCCCCACCAGAGGGTAGTGGGGGGGAAGAGTCCCATGGGGCAGGGCCAGCGTCTCCTCCAGCAGGGAGAGAAGATGAGTCAGGGCTGACCACGCCTCTATCGGAGAGTGGGGGAACGGAGGGGAGATCAGGTCCAGCTAGCCTCCCCGAAGGGGGAAGCAGTGACAGGAGCAGTGTAACGGTCAGGAGGAAGGTTGCCGGCTGGGCACGCGCGCCAAGTTCAAATGTACAGGCGCGCGGGACAGCAGAAAACCCAGATTGGGAACCAGGTCCTAAAGCCCGCTGGAGGCAAGGAGAAGAATCAGGGGATTCAGCGTCAGAAGAGTCTAGGAAGGGCGAGACCCCAGCTGACAGGCGGAGCCAGAGGAGGAAAGAGCAAAGGAAGAGGTGGAGCAAGGCTAGAGTCTTAAACTGGTGTCTGGGGGGAGGAGATTCAGACGGAGCTTCAGCGGTCTAGAGTTTCAGACGTAGAGCTGCACGCTGCTGATGTGAAAGACAAACTGAACTTCAATAAAGACTTTTGTATATAACAACGAAGTGGCGTTGGTCCTTGGTGAGCTGGGACCTTGGGCAGCTCTGACAATGTGGTTCTCCACTTTGGCCACATTTAAGCACAAAAAGTAGAAACCTTCCTATCTGCCCAGGCCTTTGGGATGCAAGCACCTTTTTTATGCTATAATTTTTGCGCTCTACTACTGTTGCCTTGTACATTTTACTGTGCGGTGCTGCTTACCTGCAATATTGTATTGTTAGCAGCTCCACACTTCCATTCCGAGGAAGAATGGGGTAAAACTGCAAGGAAAGAAATATTTCCTGGAAGACCACACAGGTTTACCACCTTTAGGCTGAAGATGTTAGGAATGGCTGTAGATCTGCAGCCTAGTAACGCAGCAGAGACTTTGTACAGTGGACACTTGGGTTGTGAACGTGATCTGTGCGGGAGGCACGTTCGCAACCCACAGTGCCACATCTGCACACACGCGGGTCATGATTTGGCACTTCCGCGCATGTTCCAAAACCCGGAAGTAACCCATTCTGGTACTTCCGGGTTTGACGCTGTGCGCAACCCGAAAATGCACAACCTGAAGCATCTGTAACCCAAGGTATGACCGTAGGTGTTTGTTTTTAAGGTGCAAGAGAGGGCCTCAAGATGGTCTAATATCAAATTAAAAATTAAATACAGGATCCCAGCTGTGCTGAAAATATGTAATTCCATGAATCATAGAATTGTAGAGTATTACAGGGATCGGCGTCTCTGCTTTCCGTTTCAAGCCTAGTTCTCAGCTAGGCTATTCTCAAGGCACAGTAAGCTAGATGCTGTAGGTACGTTTGCTGGGTTCTAGAACTCACCTTTACCAATTGACTACAAGAGCAGTAATTTTTTGTCTGATCATCATTGAGAGGCCTCGGCACTTCCGTGAAGTCACTCTAAGGGGGGAACTCTGGCTTCCCTTATTTCAGGCTCCCTGGTACAGAGAAAGTCATCACCTGTAGGGCGTTTTGAGATAGCTCTTTGTCTGTGCCAAATGGAAAAGGGAAGGAAGTTCTGAATTTGTGAAAGAATGATTGTGCCAGCAGTGCAGAGCTACCAGTCTGTTCTGACTAAAAAGCATTGCATGTGGATTGAGAATGCCAGGGGTGCCTGGCATAAACTCCGGTCTGATAAAAGCAGCCTAAATTCCAGCATTTCTTCATATATTTATTGCCTATAGCTTTTCTAAACGCAAGGCTCATTGATCCACTTTCCTTTGTTGGAACCGTTTTCTCAGTATGTCACAACAATGAAATAACACTGAAGTACCAGAATCATTTTAAAATGCTTCTTTTTATTTCCATGGTTGCACATTGGGTAATTAAATAATATTTCAACCAACTCATAAATGAGTATTTAAATCAGGCTCCTAAATAATTACAGTACATGGCATAAGAGAAGGGGTTTATTTAACTGTTAGCAAAGGATGCAGTGTAAATGTCACCATTGATCATTTTGTATGGGCAAATTAAGGTATTTTGGTGAAGTGCTCTTATAGAAAATACAGAGACGTCCCAAGACACTTGAAATTATGTCTCGGCTTCAGTACTTGCTGACTATATTGGCCCATTTCATGGTTGCTTCAAAGGAGTATTAAAAACAACAACAACAACAAACCAATGTAAGGTCGATTTACCATCGTTAGACATTCTTTTCCAAAATATAAATGAAGTTTTGGCAAATAATATTTATACAGAAAAATAGGTTTAGATCTTTCCAGATTCAATGTATTCTACAAAACTACTCTAAAATAAATAAAAAAATTATGTTCTTGTATACTTTTTTTTTAAACGCTAGTTCTTTCTTTACTATGAGTACAGATTAAAAGCAGGAGGCACTGAGACTAAACAAAGTGCAGTTGAGAATGGGCAGAAGGAAACCAGGTTTGGGTATCACATCACATTCAATCTCAGCTTAAAACAAACTGCAGTTTAATGTGAGATAGTGGGCGCTCCTCTTCCACTCCTACCACGTTGTGGATCAAACAATGAGTCGGCCTTGTTGTGTTGTCTGAACCTGGGCTCATTGTCATTGCTCTCCAAACCAGCCAAAATCTGTTTTTAGCTTACCACTGGTGGTTTGTTGGGGGAGAAATGAACCACAAACCTGGGTTTGAATGACGAGACAAGGCAGATTCTGGCCTATTTTGTCCACAGGGTGGCAGCAGTGGAAAAGCAGCACTGAAAACCTTCTTAGCAGCATGTGCTAGCAAACACACCATAATTTGCTTTAAACTATGGTTTAATGCATGGGTCGGCAAACTAAGGCCTGGGGGCCAGATCCGGCCCAATCGCCTTCTAAATCCGGCTCGCAGATGGTCTGGGAATCAGCATGTTTTTACATGAGTAGAATGTGTCCTTTTATTTAAAATGCATCTCTGGGTTATTTGTGAGGCATAGGAATTCATTCACCCTCCCCAATATAGTCTGGCCCCCCACAAGGTCTGAGGGACAGTGGACTGGCCCCCTGCTGAAAAAGTTTGCTGACTCCTGGTTTAATGTGATGTACACACTGGGCCAGTGATTTTGCTGTCCTAGAGACAGGTATCTTTGAATGCATTTGCGTGACTTCTGCTCTCCTAGGTAGCCCTTGCTGAAAAGGGCAGGGTTAGACTTCCTTTGTGGGTGAAAATGAGAAGTTCTTGTTGCTAGTTCTGCTGATGGGACGCGTTCTGGTAGAAATGGAAAACAGGATTAGGCTTGTGTTGCGGGCTGAAGATGGAAGCCAAAGCAGTAAAACGAGGCAAGCAACAAACAGTGGGACAAAGCCCTGTGTTTAGATGCCAAATGGCTGAAAGCAAGCATTAAAATGCGTATCGCTTTAAGGGTTAGAACATCGGGTTGAGGCTGGAATGAACACTATATGAAGACCAGCTGGGTGGCTGGAGCAGAGATAAAGGAGGAATCGGTTCTGGAGTGCAGGGCTGACATGAGGGCCGGCCCAAGACGTTTTGGCAGCTGAGGCCAGCTACAAAATGGCGCCCTGCCCGCCCATCAGGGAAGAAGGGGTGCGTGAAGTTCTACATTGGGAGCAAGGAGAGGAATAGCTCAGGAGAGCATGAGACTCTTAATCACGGTTGTGTGTTCGAGCCCCACGTTGGGCAAAAGATCCCTGAATTGCTCTGAGTTGGACTAGATGACCCATATGATCCCTTCCAACTCTACAATTCTACATTGGGAGTAAGGGGTGAGGGAGTGAATATCTATATTGGGAATGGGGGGGGGCGGGGAAGGGGGCAGGCTTGGAATCACATGGGGTTGGTTCAGAGCCCAAACACCCCAGAAGGCAGCCCTTGCCATTTCATCCTTAGGGATGGGAGACTAGCAGAGCCTTCAACTCGATGAGATGACTTCTACAGTGGCACTGGAGGCGGGAGCAGCTCAGGAGGGGTAGATCCTGCCCCCAAAGCATATGTAGCAGCAGAGGTTGGTGACAAATTCCGTGGAGGCTGGATCTTGCCTTGCCTCGCCTCAGGGTTGGGCCAGCTCTGGCTGGCACAGTAGTAGGGAGCAGGATTTTTAAAAGTTGCAAGTGAGAACGTGCCAGGGGTGAGTGGATTAATATATGTTGTTACTATAATAAAATTATAAATTACTTCAGAGCCAGAGGCTGTTGAAGCTGTGTAGACCAAAGCAAAATGGGGTGATGCAACAGACTCGGGAAACGATGCAGGTAAGATGAAAGCTTAGTCAGGGCTCCTGGAGGACATTTGGGGAGTGGTTTGTGTGGGCCTCATTCTAGCTGCTGCTGGTGGTTTCTCTGCCTGTGCAACCTCTGTGACTCATGCTCTTAAAGCTGTGATTCTCAAACCACTTAGTCCAGCCTAGCCCCATTGAGACAACACAGCTATTTTGGAGCCAGTGGATTGTGGTTTGACATAAATATTTTTAGAAATGTAGAAACAGAACAAACTTATATGTCAATACAGTGGAACTCTCTTTTTTAAAAAATAGGATCTCTCTTTTTCTCTTGGTTCAGGAGGAAATAAAGATAATGATGTTTGATCATTAATGAATAGAACAGAACATTGCAGTGATTCTAAGAAAATAACTGTTTAAACATAATGTCCGATAAAACGTTCTTTCTACAGTTTAAATATTTAAACAACATACATAAATTGCCATTTAGTATTGTCCAATAAACTATCAAATGTTTAAATGCGTTTTTTTTTAAAAAAAAAGAACCCAAACTACAGATGTAGGTAAACGGCCATATTCTCAACCTAGGTTAAACATCTGAGAAAATTTACAAGTAAAGATAAAAGAAATACATATTCCTCACAAATTAAAACTAATGCAAGATTACAAACACTATGTTTACCATCAGATTTTGGGTTCTTTGTCCCCTCCCCCCTTCTTTTAGGTGATCGAAGCTATCGTTTGAATATAAACAGATATTAGACATTTGAAAAGCAAGATTAACACTGAAAAATAATTTCATTAACAAAAAAATCAATTAGTGCTTCTGGTCTTTTTGAGTAGGCAGTGCCGCCAGAGCTAAGTAGCTTAGAATCAATCTGAAAAGTCTAAGTTAAAATACTGCAATCATTTATAATGTTCACATGGAAAAAAACCAGATGTTTCAAACAATTATACATATTTCCATAGAACAGCTTTTTTGTTTTATAAACAATAATTTAAAAACTATGTACTTGTCTGATATATGTGCAACATATAAAATGTGAAATGTGACATATTTGGTACAACAGTGTAGGAAACAAATCTTAAAAACAAACCTCCTACATTAATCAAATGTATATAATTACCTTGTAAATCAACACAGTTTTTAAAAAAGTAAACATTAAAATCTGTTTTGTCCATATATATGTATGTGTATATATAATATGTATATAGCTGTATTAAAGATATCTTCATAGTTCTGTGACATAAAATAAGCTTTTAAAGAAAAAAAGGTTAAAAGAACTAGTTTCTTTCTCTGTGCTGTAATCCGGTTACAACTTCTTAAACCTGATTTTAAAAATACGGCAACAGTAACAATGGATTAAACTGAAGCTCTCTCTACATTTTGTTCAGTATTCTCCTAGTCATCTAGATTAAAGTCACTTATTAGTTTTTTCAATGACTGTTTCAATTATTCCGTTTTGAGTTAAATTAGAATATCTTGCTATCTTTTCACCTATAGACCCATTTCTTTAATTGGGAAGAAGTTATTTCATAACAAGTTCTTATTTTTGGTAACCTGATTGCAAATCTGAAAGCTTAATCACTTGGTGTAAATTCAATTATAGACATCAGTGTCACATAGTTTCAAGTCTGATGTGGCAAAATTTAGGCACTTTTGCAAAGGCTTTATTTTAAAAAATATCCTCTCTCTTTGTAAAATAACATAGTCAAGACTTTGTTTGGGGTATGGAAACCATACTGTGCAAAGGTTTAATTTAGTTCTAGAATGCCACGATTCCAGTACAGCTTCTCCGCACCTGCCCAAAATCAGCTCGTGTGCATCTCCGCAATTTGTGCTTTGCTTTGGAGCTTTTGACGGGTGATGTTCAGGGATACAGGGTTCGGCTTTCACATCACCTCCTTTGCCTTGGCATCAACTGCCTAGTAGAGAAGTGAGCTTTTTAAGAGAGTACAAAGTGGTCAAAGGGTTAAAAGTTAAGTCTGCAGTTGGTGAAGATTGGCCAAGATCCAAAGGGTGACTGGGCTGGGCACCCGAGGGCTTGCACGTGCTTTGATCCCCCCCCCCCCCGCTTCCTCTGAGCAGGAGAACCCCCTTTGCCGTCTCACCTACAGCTTTGGGAACTCTCCATAATTTCCGAAGCAGTTTGCCCTGCGAAGTGGCCGGGGCCCTCGCCCACGTGGAGCTAGTTAGGTGGTTCTCTGGACCTTGGGCTTAGTGGCCAATGTAAATCATTTATTGCTAACATTGAAAGATTCATAAAGTTGTGAACCCTACAATAATATATGAATAGGACTACTTACATTAGCTATAATCATGGCGGTAAGACGATATTTCTAAGAAGTAAACGGTGCTGTATAAAACCTTTAAAAGTAAAATGTTACCCTTTTTTTAAGTCTTGAACCATCACAGCTGGCATCAGATAGTTAACTAGATTAGTTTGGAATATACTAAGCATACCATATTTAATATTCATTTTATGATATAGCAGCACTAGCTCTTTAGTGTTTTTGTGATTTGTCCAGACGAACAAACTCTTTACTCAGCATGCAGTTTGTGGCAATTCTATTGAAGAGACAGGGTAGTATGTACAGTAACAATGCTTTGCTGTCCTCATCGAGGCCTCTTGACATTCCATCCCATTCCTGTTGACTATTTCAGGATTATCTGTTAGAAGAAAAGAAAAAACAGCAACAACATGGTTGGGTGTGCTATTCAATTCTGATGAAGCGACTATTCCCCCCCCCCTTTGCTTTTATGTTGTCTCAGAATGAAGCACACAGATGATGCGCCTAATGTTCTTATGGACTAAACTTGCATAGTATGCGAGCCTTTTAAGAATAACGGTGCTCATTTGTTACAATGGTGTGTGTTCCCAATAATTTCCTGGACATGCGATACAGTCGTACCTCGGATCCCAAACGCCTTGCGAGTCAAACATTTTGGCTCCTGAACGCTGCAAACCCGGAAATGAGTGTTCCGGTTTGTGAACCTTCTTTGGAACCTGAACGTTGAACGCAACTTTCCGTTGGCTGCAGGAGCTTCCTGAAGCGAATTGGAAGCCGCGCTTTTGTTTCCGAACATTTTGGAAGTCGAACAGACTTCCAGAACGGATTCCGTTCGACTTCCGAGCTAGCACTGTATTCGGAAACTCACCCCTGTGCCCCCAGCTGTGCCCTGTGCCTTTGCCCTCTGTCTTGACAGATGTTGCTGAGAGCTGGGAATACTCTGGCTGCCATCTCTGAATGGCGCCACCCCAGCACCATGCTCAGCTGGGGTTCTCCTGTGCCACATCATTATTTCTTCCACAGGCACCTTCCCCTATGCCGGGGAAAAGTAGTCTCCAATTAGGGAATGTACTTCAAGCTTGCCTTTAGAACCAGAGACTAACCTGGAAAGGGAGATGTATCCATGAATATTTGCCCAATATGTCACCTAGGACGCAGCTATACAGCTGCAAATAAAACATTGTAAGAGTGTTTTAAGTGCAATATACAATGTGACACTAGATGGTAATGGTGAGCCTTATGAAAAATTCAATGTACAGTGAAACCTCGGTTGTCGAACGTAATCCGTTCCAGAAGACCATTCGGCTTTGGAAACGTTCGACAACCGAGGTGCACTGGGTGATCATCAAAGTGGATGGAGAAAGTTGAGAAACGCACCTCGGAAGCCGTTCGACTTACGAGGCGTGTTCGAAAATGGAAGCATTCGCTTCTGGGTTTACGGCGTTCAGGTTCTGAAATGTTCGGCTTCTGAGATGCTCAAAAACCGAGGTTCCACTGTATTTTTTTTTAAAGCTTAAAAAAACCCATTTTTAAAAAATGTGTGTGCAGATTCCACCCTAACCTGCTTAGTAGTAGTAAGAAACCAGAAATCCACAAATACTGAAAAGTAGTCTCCAATTGGGAAATGTACTTCAACCTTGCAAACAGACACTCTCAGACTGAATAAAAGGGAAAACGCCTCCAGGTAATTGGGCACGGAAGAATTGGTGACTTTTTTCTTTCAGGGTCGCAAATTATTAATTTAAGCACCGTAAGACTAATGAAATGGGCTAGTAATTTTTGTGGACTTATTTACAAGGCTGATTTATTATTAAACTCAACTGCTTGAAGCAGGAGCTGCTTGCCTGGTGGGGTGGAGCTGCAGCAATAGCCTTCAGGCAACAGTGTTGATGCCATTCAGCAACCGCTGAACGGGCATCTCAGCAGGAACGCTGCATTGGCTCTGCCAGTGCACCCACGCAGCCGCAACCATGCAGCTGCCCTTCTTGGAAAGAAGCAAAGATGCTGCTGCCAGGAGACTCTTGCCGCAGCTCTCACCCACCAGGTGAGCTGCTTGAAAGTAAATTTCTCTTGGTAGATCCTTGAGGCCTCAACTCCCAAATTCTAGCACAGGCTCCCACTTATGCAGAAGTTGCATTCTGGGCCTCTGCACGTGTCAGTGAAATGCACATTAAGTGGGGAAAACCCTGAAGAGTCCTAGCGACTTGCAAGGAGACACTACCTGGAACCTGAAGAGGATATCCTCTTTGAGCTCCGGGGAGGGCCTTCTTGCAAGCCGGAGGGGGAGCGGGGCTTTGGTGAGGCTGCTCAGCCTCCCTGCTTAGCAGCTGACATGTGGGGTAGCGCAGCAGCCACTTCCCCACACATCAGATGAGCATGTCAACAAAGCCCCACTGTCCCTCCAACTTACGAGGAGAGCCTCCCAGGGGACCAAAGAGGACGTCTTCTCTCTGGGGAGGGTTTTCATATGAACCAAGAGGATTCTCCAGGGATGTGTGCACGGTCGCGTGCAAGTGGGGAGCTGCCTGTACACAGTTTTCCAGTTAAAGTAGAAGATGTAAAATTTATATGCATGTGCACACCACAATTTAGCATGAGATGAACAAGTTGCAGCAAGCTTCAGGCTTGTGCACTGATTTCCCGGCATGGCCAGATATTCAGAAGCTTCTGCTTCCGCTTTTGATTAACCACAGCTTGCCATGTAGTTTGGACCCACAATTATAGTAAGCATTAACTATGGTTTGTTTGAACAAGCCAGTGACGTTAACTATGGTTTGAAGGTAAATATTATCATAGTTAATATTAAACCAGTTTGTCAGTCAGAATGACACAATTAGGATTCAGAAAAAGTGACAACTTCCAAATTACTTCTCCCTGATTCAACAGCATCTGGGGACCCAACGTTGAAGGAAACTGCCATGAGAAATGCAACCACTATGAAGATCTTAATTGGGGACACTTTAGGATGTTTCTGGTTGATTTTTAAAGTTCAATGTACAGTCGTACCTTGGAAGTTGAACGGAATCTGTTCCGGATGTCCATTCGACTTCCAAAACGTCCGAAAACCAAAGTTCGGCTTCTGATTGGATGCAGGAAGCTCCTGCAGCCAATTGGAAGCCCCATTGGACGTTCGGCTTCCAAAAGAACGTTCAAAAACTGGAACACTCGCTTCCAGGGTTCGATCATTCAAGAGCCAAAACGTTCGAGAACTAGGCTGTTCAAAAACCAAGGTACGACTGTTTAAGGTTTGAATCCTATATCATCACCTGAGGACTATGAGACACTACACCAGCATGGAGCCTACAGTTCCAAAATATGCAGCTGCTACATTTTTCTACATAACTTTCAGAACATATTTCTGATAAAAGGTGGCAGTCTTCATCAGAATGGTGGGTGTATTTCATGTTCTCAGGGCAAATGGATATATTCTGTATGATATACATGAACTATTAACTACAGTGAAATACTACCTCTGCCCTACAGTCTAAAACTAAAATGCTATAATACATTACTAAAAACTAATACGAAAAGCTAAAATACATTAGCTATTAGGAGGCTTTTTTCAGCTACATAAAGAATCAACACCTTTATCAATAAATAGTTGCTGGAGCCAGATATGAGAATATAAAAGACTAGTGAGAGACCAATCTTAAACCACAGGATGGACGATTCATAAAATAAGCAAATAATAATTTCAAGTTATTTTATCCAGCTTCCTGCAGATAGCTCTACAGAGTTTCATTTATTTATGGGAAACATATTTTTCAATCACAACACTATTCTAATAATATTAGAGTGAGAGTACAAGAATCTGAGGCCTTACACTAATCCACAGATGTTCCCTGCCATAGCTTCCTCCTTGCTGTAGCTGCTTCTATCATTTATTTATTCAAATATTATTTATTTTTAATTCTGTTTTGAAGACCAAGAAAAAGGCTCCCAGAGCATCTCACAAATCACTAAAAATTGACAGTCCCTGTCAGCAGCTTTACAATCTAAACAGACATGACGCAAAAGGGAAATGGATTGGGGGGAGGAATAAATGAACTTGGATTCAAGTTCATGGTTAAAAGTTGCTCTAATGACTAGCTGGGAATGAAGCAGGGCAGGAGAGGGGGCAACTCCCCACAACTCTTCCTTTCCTCTGCTGCAACTAGGGGGGCAATTTAATCACAGGAAGCTGGTATGAAGCCAGATCCAAACCCCATTCAGCAGTGGGGCTGCTGCTGGAAGAGGGGAAACAGGCCTTAAAAATAATGTTCTCTGCTGAGTTGCCCAGTCCTGTGGCCAAGAGGAACAGGCATAGGATCTGGCCTAAGTGCCGCCGCCATGCCCCTGGAACACCCATTTTGGGGAATTTGTAGCAGCCTCGGCTCAGCCCTAAAAGAGCCAGGATGACCACATTACACTGGCTGAGCTGGGGTTGGGGACTTAGCTCTGACTGCGTGGGGCGTCAACCAGCCAAGCCAGAGATCCACCGCATCCTAAACTGCTCACCCCAGCAGATCTTGCCATGGGATTGCATCCTTCCACTGCTGTTATGTTATGCCCCATACCTTTATTAAGAACAAATACCTTTGGGATTTGGCCGTGGTAGAGCAAGGGTGAGGTGCCGCTGTACTCTTCTGTATACTGCAGCACAAGCTAATGCTCACAACTCAATGCAACAAACATGACCTGCTTATCTCATTTAAATCAAAGGGCCAAAATAAATTAAAAAATGGTGATTCGGGGTCATTCCAGGACAGAGATGCTCTTTCCAAAGCTATATCTGGCCCAGTGAGATCTGTTTTGGGACTGCAAGCCATATTCTCTAATTCTTGGTCAACTTGAATGGACGGGACTCTCCAAATACATACATTTACAAATACACATAAATACATATATGTGCATATTTTTAAAATACTATCAATGAAAAACTGGCACATCCTTTGGGAATGACAATCTAGGCACCTCTTTCACAATCAACACTTCACCTCTACCGGAGGTTACCTGCCCAAGGATCAAAGTGCATTACCTTAAGGGTTCATTTGCAAGAGATTTTGAAATTTCAGTGTCACAAACTACTTTTCTGTGCCAGAGAATTTTTGCCTCTGGGAGAAGTACAGTGGTGCTTCGCAAGACGAAATTAATTCGTTCCGCAAGTTTTTTCTTCTTGCGAGTTTTTCGTCTTGCGAAGCACGGTTTCCCATAGGAATGCATTGAAAATCAATTAATGTGTTCCTAGGGAAACCGCCTTCAGACCAGGTCCGGGGACAGTCTGTCCCCCGACCTCTTCTGAAGGCTGGGGGGGGGGACAAGGGCTTTTCTTCCCACTGCCAGCCTTCAGAAGGCTGTTCTGAAGGCTGGCGGTGGGAAGAAAAGCCCTTCTTCCCACCTCCCGCCCCGCAAGCTCTGGGGACAGGAGGGCTTTGCTGCCGACTGCCAGCATTTTAAAAGCCCCTGCTGTCCGGGGGCGATTTTAAAATGCTGGCGGGTGGGAGCGAAGTCTCTGCTGTCCCGGGGAGATTTTAAAATGCTGGGGGTCGGCAGCGAAGGCTTCGCTCCCGCCCGCCAGCATTTTAAGATCGCCCGGGGCAGCGGAGAAGTCTCCGCTGTCCCGGGAAGGCAGGCGGGGGGGGGGAGCAAAGACTTTTGCCCCCCGCCGGCCTTCAGAAGAGGTCCAGGACCTCTTCTGAAGGCCGGCTGTGGGCGAAAGTCTTTGCTCCTGACCGCCAGCAATTTAAAACAGGTCCCCGGAGATTTCCCTATGGGCTTTCGTCTTGCAAAGCAAGCCCACAGGGAAATTCATCTTGCGAAGCGCCTCCAAAACAGAAAACCCTTTCGTCTTGCGGGTTTTCCGTCTTGCGAGGCATTCGTCTTGCGGGGTACCACTGTACCTGAATGCTATACCACTGTACAAGCATGCAAAACCCTTTTGGCTGCACAGGCCAGATCCTTAACAGGCCAAATTTGAAAGGGCTTAAATCCTGCTTGGGAAGGGGTTTGCATTGGAACCGCAGCTAAAAGGAAGGGGGAAACCCAAAGTTATAGCAAGGGGTTTCGTCCAGCTTAGCACTGGGTTTGGCCTCACAGCTTGCAAACGCAGGCAAGCATCAAAACAAGTTGGTCAGATCACTCAGGCTCTACTTCTATTTTACTAGAACCCCAAGTCCCACCAGTCAGAATTTGGTGCAACACAGCGACTTGTCCATGCGCATGTGAAATACATAGGGTGGGAGTCAATGCTAGTTCCGCTCACAGCTGACTCACTGAATTTAGTGGGCATGGCTAGCATAGGTTTATTAATTGCAGTGGGTTCACTCTCAGTTGGACTTTGTTGAATACAACCCATACATGTTCTCTTGAGGCAAAGAGTTCCCCTGAGCATGTGTTTAGCCAAGAAATTTGTTTTCAGGACTGGAACTGAGCTCATAGTCATAGTTAACTCCTGGTTTCCCCATCATTTTATTCATTTCAGCAGTGTACCGTATTTTTTGCTCTATAAGACTCACTTTTTCCTTCCTAAAAAGTAAGGGGAAATGTGTGTGCGTCTTATGGAGCGAATGCAGGCTGCGCAGCTATCCCAGAAGCCAGAACAGCAAGAGGGATTGCTGCTTTCACTGCGCAGCGATCCCTCTTGCTGTTCTGGCTTCTGAGATTCAGAATATTTCTTTCCTTGTTTTCCTCCTCCAAAAACTAGGTGCGTCTTGTGGTCTGGTGCGTCTTATAGAGCGAAAAATACGGTACTTAAGGAAAGAAATAAAGTGCACTTCTGTTGCTATTGTTAAACAATCAGAACACTTTATTGATCTACTGCAAATCTTGCAAAGATCCACCACTAGAGATCCTGATCTATAAAGAATGTGTCTGTTCCTCCTGCTGCTACAGTGTGTGGGTTTCCATGATTAAAAACACACACAACTGAAATATGGTGGCTGGCGGCGACTGGCGCAGTGGCCGCCTCCATCAGCTGAATACAATGAACAAGGCAGCTGCTCTACTAATTTAAATCAACTGGAGGAACAAGATGGTATAACTTAAATCAACTTAAGAAAAGGTATAGTTTGAAATGGTAGCAAATTCTGGTTTGGAAGCATATGCTGACTTATTCATCTAGCTATTATTTTTGATTGAATTGATAGAAAATAGAAGTGACATCTCCCCATTATCATACCACACAGCCAACTTCAATTTGTGTTTGCAAATGTCGATCTCATGATAAGGAAGCCGGCACTGCTTTTTATTTTTTATTTTGTTAGGTTGCAAAGTAGAGGAAGAGTAGGAGGTCCGTTGCTCTGGCTCTCCCAATGAATTTTAGATTCCACCTCTCGCCCAACTGTTTCCATCCCAAAAAGGTCTTATAAGAACTCTGAGACTTTAAGAGTAGGTTCCTGAGTCTGCTTGGGTTCCCTTTCCCCCTCAATTTCTTCTTCCATTGGTGCCATGCCTCTTAGATTAAGGCACAGACTGTCCTCCTTTTATTATTGATCTGTAAGCTGCTCTGGGAACATTTTTGGCAGAATAGCAGGGCAAAATACATTGCATTAAAATGTAATAAATATGTATTTATGCATTTACTGCAGTTCTCAAGCCCGGCAACCAAATTTCCTTCTCCCTTTCATAATTAGCACAAAAGGAGTGGGAATAGAGAACATTTTCGGGAGGAGCCATAACTCATAACAGTACTCTCATTCCTTATCCCAAGCAACTGATGTTCAGAGCCAATACTGGAGGTAGGGCGTAGTCATAATGACTAGAAGCCATTGATAGCCTTATCTTCTATGAATCTGTCCAATTCCCTTTTAAAGTGGACCAAGTTGGTGTCCCTCACTGCCTCGTGTTAGAACAAATCCCATAGTTCCAGCTATGCGTTCTATGAAGAAGTACTGCCTAAACTGAAAAGCCCCCAATGCTATAAGCTTTCATTACAGGGGAGCTGCTCCCGCCCACTGACCCCATTGCTTGCCCCTTTCTGAACATTCCCCAGCTTAACAGAGTCTTCCAAGTACAAAATATATCTGTATACTGGCAGTTTTACATGCCAAAGGTCCCAGGTTCCATCCTTAGAGTCTTTGCCCATGGAGGATGCTGTGCTGGCAAAGGAGAGCTGCTGGTGGTCACAACGGACAGACCTGAGCTAAATGAGCCAGTGGCCTGAAAAAGGCAGGTTCATCTGCTGATATTTCTCTTGCCACCAATGTAGGTGTTTTTAAGAAGTCTTGTGATGACAATCCTGGTACAGCTCAGAAATCCCTCCATAAATTAGTTTCATTTCCACCATTAGTTTCATTTTCAACATTAACCAGGAGAAAACGTCCAGATTTTGAAAGCAACAAATTGCTCCTCAAACGTTTTCTTGAATGTAAAATATGGTTTTTATTAAAGGTACTAAAACAGCTTTCTGTTGAATTGAGAGGATACTGTATTCCAAAAAGTTAATAGTTTGAGGAAAGAATTATTTTGACTTCCTGGTATACCCATCCGTCCCCATGTCCAACCAGAGTAATTCCTTCCCACCCTACATTTTGGAGCCATCAACTTTAGGCGTCCTTCTGGTGTAGTGCAATAAATGAACAAATATCACCTGCGCAGAAGTGGTGTGAATGGAAGGAAAAGAGTAGCGCAAGGTGCAGCGGTTGGCAAGAAGCTGCTCAGCTCATTGTTGCTACAGGTGGAATTGCCAAGTGGGACTGAGCAGCTGACATGCACAGATTTCAGGACACTGACTTGAAAACTGCATAGGATACAAATAGCACGATTGTGTGTGTGGCTAGCTCTTCTACCTTCTGCTTCAGATAATTCATGGCACTGACTACCAGCCTTACATTGCATCAAGGCTATTGGTCCATCGGGTCAGTAGGGTCATTGGCAGCAGCTCTCCACTCGAGGGTTTTGGGCGAGAGTCTTCCAGCAGAAGCTGGAGATGCCAGGGACTGAACTTGGGGACCTTCTGCTAAACATGTGATACATTGTGGAGTTATTGCTGTTTCCCTAATATTTAACATTTGGCATAGCAACCAAAGAGTTCAGAGTCTTCACCTGCATTACCACACTATAATCCTTTTCACGACCCTGTTAAGTGGGTCAGCAGTATTATCCCCCCAACTGCTGATTGGGGATTGATGGTCCTGATGAAAGTGCATGGTATTTATTGAGAGGTACCAATCGTTGCATGATCTTGCATCGACAAATGACAGAAATAAGAACGAATTTTGGCCACTTGTGAAAGGTTTTTGATTAGTCCTGAGATTTACAACTCACTATTTACTAATTTTCTAGACATTTATCGTAAGTGTGTGTGTTTTACTGTTATGGACTGTTGAGGGGACAGCCTTTGGGTAACAAGGTGTTTTATGGAGGATTTATAGTCTTTAGTTTTAATGTACAGCAATTCACATACTTGCCCAGAGTGGCATACACTGTGAGCATATACAGACAACAATTCTGCCACACATATTACCACATTGGCTGCTGATGTGTGGCAGTGTTGAGACAGATTGAAAGATACCATCGGCTGCTCTACATAGACTCGGTGATGTTTAGATGCACGCATACTGCTTTGCAGAGGGTGGCACTACATTACCCTCGGGATCCCTTCTAACTCTACAATTCTATATATAATTGTGATCTATTAAATCTCTCTTGAGTTTTGGAATTTATTTATTTATTTACTTTTTTTCTTAAGAGACTATGAAGATGCCTTTTCAGAGTTCATATATTAAATGCTGAATAGGTTGCAGTCTACAAGTTGCAGAAAACTGAAATGGAAATTACGTTTAGTGGCTGAAAGTGCTGTGAAGAGGATGCTAAGCACTGGTATTTGCAGGCAATAGAGCTTTCTTTTAATGAAATGGCTTTTTTAAGCAATCCTTTACATGTGAGTGGCATAGCAGGTAAATATGATGATAAAGTACATTCTAGAATCTAGATATCTTACAGAAACTCACAAGATTGCACTTACTGGAAACAATGCTATTTTTTCCCTGCAAGTTACATACAAAATTGAACTGAACAATTCTTATGTGTATGTGTTGCATTCTGGACAGTTTGCTCATCAAAGCCATCACTGTGTTCTTCAGAAGGCATTTTCATGCTCTAAGTTATAATCTTAACCCTTAACTCTCCACTACTGCTTGCTGAATGTATTTTTACATTTGCAAACTAAAAGAAGGATCCAAAGCAAACTCTGGAGTGAGACATTCCATCCCAAATTAGTGGGATTAAAAATCAGCCATGCTAGCACTCCCTTATTAGGATAGTTACACAAATTTTCCTATAACTTAAAACATGACCTGTACCTGAGAAAACTTTGATCAAAATACTGCTTCACTAACTTATTCCCACACCTGAAATTGAAGAATACAAATGAAGTCTCTGGCATTTCACGAAAGTTCACTTTCAGATAGGCAATGGTATTTCGCACTTCTTAAAGTAGTGCTATCACATATTGGAAGGCAAATGTTAACTTTGAATTTGTGGCTGTAGCTGATGCAAAGCACCTTTACCGAAAAACAACCTTCTTTGCAAAGTTCTGTTTGGAGACAAGTTTTAAGTGCTGGAAAGCAATGTGGCATGTGGAAAATTAAGAATAAAAAGGGCATGTGAAATATGTATTAATGAGTTTACTGACTGTGTGCTGCAAAACTATTGGACAGCCATGTAAAATGGCATCTTTAATAAGAAGGAAACAAAGAAGTCCTAAATCATTCTAGTAATGATGTATGGAAGTGAGAGCTGGACCATAAAGAAGGCTGATGGCTGAAGAAATGATGCTTTTGAATTATGGTGCTGGAGGAGACTCTTGAGAGTCCCATGGACTGCAAGAAGATCAAACCTCTCCATTCTGAAGGAAATCAGCCCTGAGTGCTCACTGGAAGGACAGATCCTGAAGCTCAGACTCCAATACTTTGGCCACCTCATAAGAAAAGACTCCCTGGAAAAGACCCTGATGTTGAGAAAGATGGAGGGCACAAGGAGAAGGGGACGGCAGAGGACGAGATGGTTGGACAGTGTTCTCAAAGCTACCAGCATGAGTTTGACCAAACTGCGGGAGGCCGTGGAAGGCAGGCGTGCCTGGCGTGCTCTGGTCCATGGGGTCACAAAGAGTCGGACATGACTAAATGACTAAACAACAACAACAATTGTTCTAGGCAGCCAAGTAGGTGGATGCCTTTTCTATTGCTGACAAAATCAACATCCTACAGAGAACAAAGCTTTTTACCTTTGGCTATGTATTGTGGACAATCTGTAGGGTGGGTTCTTCAAGCACAGGTTTATGTTGCATCTGATCAGGAGGAGGTGGGGGGCACAGAGCTAGGACATGGTGTCTGGTTTAGTCTGGCCTGCCTGTTGTGCTGCCTGCTTTCTGGCTCTGAATGCTAAAGTCCTCACCCCCGCCTCCAAAAACACTTCACAGCAGACCGCATTAGAGTGGCACAGTCTTCTGTAGCTTGGACTTGACTTGCGGCGCGCTGACCACAGTGCATGGCTACTGTTGCTCTGTACGAAATTGTTTTGATTTTAATAATGGTCTGCCAGCTTTTGCGACATGCTCCGGTCGGCTGCCGTAGTGCTAAGTGCTTTCCCATTAAGACATTTGTGGCTATGCATGTACTATTTATTTTAAACTGTGTTTAATGCTGCATTTTAAATGGTCGAATCCTGGCCTGAGTCCTTATAGTGAAGGGCTTGTAATAATAATAATAATAATTAATAATAATAATAATATTGGTAGCACGTTTCCAAGCAGTGTGCTCATAATGTGCCATACTATAACCTCCATGCCATTACGTTCCCAAGTATAGTCTAGGTCATCAAGGCTTGTGGCAGATATATGAACCAACCCCAGGCCCAGGTATGAAGAAGCAAGCATAAGCTTGCTCAAGATAGGAAAGTGTGTCAGAGGCAGCTTAGATATCAGGGCCAGGGCTTAAAGAAAGAGATAAATAGCTGTGCCTTTGAGATTGGTGCTAGTGGACTGGAGTAGTCTCTGAGTAAAAGGGCTAGTAAATAATACTAAATAATATTGTGTGTATGTGTATTATCTACCAGCATTTTAGATTGCTTTTACTCGTTTTTATATTTGGTTTACTGTTCGTTTTGTAAGTCACTTCGAGTCACTTTGTAAAAACAAAGCAACTAATGCAATCCAAATCTGGGTGTTCACTGCAGAAAGGTGCTTTAAAAAAAAAGAGCTTCAGGTGATATGAACAAATAAACTAAGCTCCAAGGAAAAGATGAGAGAGATCCCTTTGAGAGTACCACTATTTGACCTGGAGTGTGTGTGGGGGGTGTATTTCTTAATTCTCTCAAATATGGTGATCAATCAGATTCTGAGTGTAAGCAAAAAAGGCTGATTCATAATCCATATCCATGCATTAATGCATGTGTGAAACGGCTATCACAAATCAAACACTGCAATATAACTTTCCTGTCAATGCACACAGATTTCAGGGGTAAAATATGCTTTTAAAAGAGAACACTGTTCATAGTCAGTTGGTCAAATCAGCTGTGCATGTCTTTGCTTTGCTAAACAGCATGATTGCTCGTTTTGCTATAGGGGGTGGTGAAGTCTACTTTTTCCACTAAATGAAGTGTCTCCAAACACAAAAGAGAGAGAAGCACTAAATACAAAAGAGCAAAAAGAGAGGCAAGCTCTGGATAGTACAGAAAAATAGTGGGACGTTTAATAAAAGAGTAAGTTGCCCAAGATAGATTGGGAGTTTCTTATGTGCCTAAGGAATTTTTGTTCCTGTTTTGAAAACATTTAGGGAAGGCAGGGAGGTGAATATACCTTATACACATAGGTGAGCTCCACACCTCTGTGCTGTATGGAGTCAGTCTTAAACTGTTGCTTTCATCTATTCTCCTACTGCTTCCGCTTTCCCCTCTGCTCTATGCACTTGGCAGATTTGAAGGACCATGCACGAAGATAGCAATAATATGGGGCACACAGTACAGAGCTTTCCAAACTCTGTCACGACACATAGGTGTGTCGCTCCTTCTGGGGGATGGAAAACTGGTTTGCTAGCAAAACTGAATTACTGTATCGCAAAAGGATGCATGTCTAAAAAGTGTGCCAACAACATGAGAAATTTGGAAAGCTCTGGCATAGTGCCCGAAGGCTTGAGCAGACTTGCTCATTTAAGATCTTAGTTGAAATCTGGCCATTTTACCAAAAGCAAAAAAATAATAGTATTATGAGGCTTCCTAACATCTGCCACATCTGTTTTGGCTTAGACAAATTGTGCTTACACAGTTCTGAAGTTCACTATTAGCACTTAACTGATGCACACATTTTGCCCGTGAATGTGAATATACAAGCATGCATACAGATAAATTAGAGAAGCACAATTAGAACAGTAGAATGGTACCTCGGTTTAAGAACAGCCCTGTTTACGAACGATTCGGTTTACAAATTCTGCAAAACCGGAAGTAGTGTCCCAGTTTGCGAACTTTACCTTGGTCTAAGAACAGAATCTGAACGGTGGAAGGGCACCGGCGGTGGGAGGCCTCATTTGGGAAAGCATGCCTCGGTTTAAGAACCGTTTCGGTTTAAGAACGGACTTAAGTTCGTAAACCGAGGTACCACTGTAGATGTAAAATTCCTGGGGGGAAAGCGAGGCAGCACTCCCTGAGTAAGGTGGCAAGCCAGCTGCAGGTGTGCATGCAGGAAGCAGATTATATCGTCCTATTTTGGTCAGCCTTCACGCCTGGTCTTAGCACTGAAACAACCTTAGTTGCCCTGACCGATGAGAGAGACTGCAGTGTGACCCTGTTGGCTCTCTTTGTGGCATTCGACACTACTAACCATGCTGTCCTTCTGGAATGACTCAAGAGTGGAAGTGGAGAGCACTGCCCTTCTACTTGCAAGGCTGCAACCAGAAAGCAACACTACGTGACTCTGGCTTCTGAGCTGGGGGGGGCGGGGTCCTGCAAAGGTCTATTCTGTCTCCTTTGCTATCTGACACGCAGCTGTTGAAAGTTGTCATCAGGATTCGGAGCACAGTGTCACCAATATCCTGATGACACAAAGCACTCTCTCTCCCCATTCCATCCAAATCAGAAAGTTCTATGTTGAACCATTGCCCAGAAGCAGTGATGTGCTGGATTAAGGGCCAATAACCTGAGGCAGAAACCCGATAAGATGGAAGTGCAGTGCGTGGCTAGGTGCTGTTTCTAGGAACCTGCTCTAGAAGGAGCTTCTCGACCCTTGAAGGAGCAGGTTCATAGCTTGGGGGTACTCCTGGATTCCTGTCAATGGAGCCCCCGATTGATAGGAGAGCTTATGCCCAGCTTGGGCTTGTTTGGCAGCAGTGGCTGTTCTTGGACTTGGGATAGCCTGGCCTCAGTAGCCATCTCCACCTTGGGCCACTGCAATGTACTTTACATCAGGTTGCCCTTGAAGGAGGCATGGGAGCTTCAACTAGTGCAGAAAGTGGCTTTCAGGTTGGTGGAAGTACTGCACCGACTCTCTGTGAATTACAGGGGCCAATTCAAGGTGATGTACTGATGCGCACAGCTCTAAATGGCTTGGGATCCAAGGGTCTACACGATATCCCCCACAACACACACAAATCAACCATCTTGGGCTTTATGGTGGACAAGGGAGGCCCTGTTACTGGTGCTGCTACTGTTGTCTGGCTGCTGCTGACTTGACAACAGGGCCTTCTTGGTAGTTGTTCTCCGATGATGGAATACCCTTTCAGACATATGTCCCCTCCCTTATTAACATTTAGGCAGAACTTAAAAACATTTCTCTATACCCAGCAATTGATGGATACTTGATTCTATTTTTTAAAAATGAATTCCTTTTTCTGTTTTGTTGTTTGGTACCCAGGTGACTTTAGGAGGAAGGGCAGGAAAATAAATATAGATAGATAGATGATCGATAAATCCTCCAGCTGTTATTGCAGCTGACTTTGTCCTTTTGGAGTTTGTTTCAGCCTTAAGAAAAAGACTAGTTATTTATACTTACTGTGTGGAGAAAAGGTAGTTAGCATTTGAAAAATGATTTAACACATTACCCCACCCCACCCCCCGCAATTCCAAAAGTTAATTGGATCATTCCAATAGATCACCGCTAAAATGAATGTATATGAGTTGGGTTAATTACATAGTGTTAGAAACAAAAAACGAACAGTGCAACATTAGACATAGCTATACCATTATTTGCAATAAATGTTAACTCTAAATAAGTGCAACCTGTCCACAAATACTTGCTAAAGGACTACTTCAAAATAAAGTTTGATGGGTAAAAACATGAAGAAAAAAATTCTCCAGGAGAATTTTTTTTTTAATAAGTACCAGCACTCATTTAGAGTTTGGGATTTGTGAAAGAAAGCTTTAAAAGGAGCAAACCTGATTGGCTGTGGCTGTTGCGGCGAAGGGGACACTTGTTGCAGGAGTTGTTGCTGCAGAGACAGTGGCGGACGTAGCGCTGTGCATCATGGGTACTTTCAGGAGGGGAGCCATGGAAGCAATGAACAGGAGTGTGTAGCATTATGGCAATGGCAGTGGAATTTTGGCATGGTGAATATCAGAGCAGCAGCAGCAGCAGCAGCAAGCCATCATGGGTTAAACCGGCAGATGGCATGCAATCACAATGCAAAGCAAGAAAGCGTGGCAGAGAAATAAAACAAAAGGGAAAATAGCTTATTACAGGTACAATTTAAAGGAAGAATGTCACAGTTATCAACGATTCCCAGAAAAGAATTATTAATTTGTTGTTTTGGTATTTTTTATTTAATAATGCTTTCATGAAAATGGCCAGTTTGTCTATGGAAAAGCTGGCGTAGTTTCCCCCTAAAATAACAAAGGTATCCTAGTAGGGGGTTCTCTGTCAAAGTTTAAAAGCCAAGGATGATATCCAGTGAGGTCAGCCCCCAGACTTCCCCCTCCTACCCTCTTCTCTTCAGTGCCTGCCCCCCCCACAGTGCTCCCCAAATCTGCTCTGGAAGGTTATGGACCCTCAAGAGCAGATAGAGGGCACAGGGGGGTGGCAGGGAGTGGGGTCCCATCACATTCATTAGGCATCACCCCAAACCAGAACTACTGGTATTTGGAATTCATTTATTTTTTTAAAAAACAAACAAACCTAGTTTTCTAAAAAGCCCAATTGCCTGGCTCTGAAGGTGTTCCTGAGCAGGCAGCAGACACCTCTATCTGCAGAATGAAGGTTATTCCCCAGTTCCTGCCTAAGGCTGTTCCAGAAAAGTCCCTAACCCTCCAGAGGGTGTTTTCTGGAGGAATACAGGAGGGATGCATTAAGAACGAGAGTGCGGAAAAGCTCCATTCCCTCACATTTCTCAAACCCTCTGCCTAGCAAACTTTCCCGTCACTGTCCTAGAAATTACAATCCTAGAAACTTAATTTTGGGCCGATCTGCTCTCACCTTCTGCCTGCCTGCCCGCATGTGACAATGTTCTGACACCTGCTTCTTGTCATCTTTACCAAAACCTGCTCTTATACTGTGGTGCCTCGCAAGACGAAAAGAATTCGTTCCGCGAGTCTTTTCGTCTTGTGATGTTTTTCGTCTTGCAAAGCACGGTCCGTCGCAACTGCGCCTCTTCAAGCGGCTTTAAAAAAAAAGTGCAAGACGTTTTCGTCTTGCGAAGCAAGCCCGTAGGGAAATTCGTCTACTGAAGCAACGCAAAACCGAAAAACCCTTTCGTCTAGCGAGTTTTTCGTCTTGCGAGGCATTCGTCTTGCGGGGCACCACTGTATATGAGCAGCTGGTACTAAAATCCTTAGGCAAGCCTGTGATCATATTACTCTTTAACTACTGGATTCACATCCGTGTCCATTTTTGTCACCTCTTCCCACTTTGGAAAGAGAGAAGTCTTCCAAAATAAGTGCTCCTCCCGGATGTTATGACTACATCATTACTCTGTTTTAGGCTAAAAAACCCATGCACAATGGCGAGGAAGCCCCACAGAATATAATGGAACATATTACCCCTAACTGCATATAGGATGGTGGTTCCTGAAGTAACCCTCCGTCATTTTCTATTGCCACCTCTGACCCCCAATATCTGGTTCAGGAGCAATACAGGTCATGTGGGTCTTGCTCAACTTCTGTTCCCATCAGTTTTCTCCTGCAGCCTTTTCTGCTTTATTGGCCGAGGGAGCCGGCGTACAGCTTCCGGGTCATGTGGCCAGCATGACTAAGCCGCTTCTGGTGAACCAGAGCAGTGCACGGAAACACCGTTTACTTTCCCGCCGGAGTAGTACCTATTTATCTACTTGCACTTTGATGTGCTTTCGAACTGCTAGGTTGGCAGGAGCAGGGACCGGGAGCTCACCCTGTCGCGGGGATTCGAACTGCCGACCTTCTGATTGGCAAGTCCTAGGCTCAGTGGTTTAACCCACAGCGCCACCCGTGTCCCAATATTTCTTTAGGGTACTGCAAAAATGCACGCACAATGTGCAAAGTCTTACTTTCCGGGGCTTCCTAACACACTCCCTCACCTATTTCTACTTCAGGTCCTGGCAGGGTCCTCTAGCCATAGCTGTCAACGTTTTCCTTTTTTAAAGGGAAATTCCCTTATTCCGAATAGGATTCCTCGCAAGAAAAGGGGAAAGTTGACAGCTATGCCTCTAGCTGCCTTATTCTCTCACTCCTCAAACATTCTTCACCTCTTCTCTTTTAAGTCCTTCGAAACACCTTACTTGCACTTAACTACATCCTTCCATCCATCTATATAAAGTCAGGGTTTGGATGATTTAATCTTATTATAGAGACACGCATTTTAGCTACATGAAAGATGCAGCCCTGCAAGCCACTAGCGCCATATGCATGGACAGCTGCTTATGCAGAAAACTGGCAATCACTGGCCATAGATTGATATCAAACTTGAGGTTTAGCAAACGGAATCAGTTTATACTATCACACCGAAATAGGGGCACAACCTGCTTTATTTCCTTCTGAAATGGGAAAGGTACAATTATGAAAATGAAATAAACTTAATTCTGGTTTCTTATGTTCTTATATCAAGCTTACATGTTTTGTCTTTTGAAAAGACAAGCGATACTCATTCAATCCTTTAAATGTATCCTTTTGCTTTTTATGACCCTCGGACGAAATCAGATTTATTTCACTGTCTGTAACCATTTTCTGAGGGAGCTATTCTACACGAGGAGCTGGCATAAAGAAAGCTGGTGCGAGTTAAGCTGTTCAGCAGCTAAGCCAACCTTACCTGGGCAAAGGGGAAACAGGCCTTTAGAATGGGGTTTCAGATACACCACATTTTTTGTTAACTTAATTTATGCTGGGTTGTCCAGTCCCATGACTGAGCTGAACAGGGCTTAGGATTCAGTGAAATTGCCACCTCCCTGTTCCTGCCCCCAAAACCCCTCTTGTTCAAAGCTTTCACCAGCTTCAGATCCAGCTGTGACCTGGATGAGTCAAGGATGAGGGAATTAGGCTGACACAGTTCAGCTGGAGATCCACTGGATCCCAACCCACTCATCCTGGCAGATCTTGCTATAAGATTTAGCTAGTATATTATTTGATCCTGAGGAGGAAAGCAGTTTATTATGGTAATTTCTTTTGGGTCAGTTTTATAGATAAATTGATCTCTTATCATAGCACATAGCAGAAGTTTGATTGCAAATGAGTAGTTCAAAGACAACAGACATAATGGATATTCAGTATTAATTTGGGGAAAGTCTGCTGGGCAAACTCTAATTTTATTTTTTTTAAACCAGAAAGTGAAAACTTTTCAAATGTTTCAACTCTTAAGTCAGATATATTTTCAATCAAAGGAAAATATTCTTTAGGTCTAAATACTTTTCTCTACTTTTTATTGCAAGTATTAAAATTAGGATTTCTGGGAAACACTGATAAAACTTTCTCACAACACAGCAAAAAGAAGAAACAGGCACACCACTATGAAACTTTAGAACACTAATGAAATTAGACTGCTTTTTCAATATCTTATGGTTTAATAATGCTAGCAATATAAAATATAGAAAAAGTTTTTTTTTCTTTTGAAAACAGAAAAGCAGCTTGGAATTCATGGTGTTTGTGCTTTTTGCAGTGGGATTGTCATAGCAAGTGATGTTGCATCTAAGCAGCAGGGTTTTTTGTTTCATTTTTTTTTAACAATTAAGTTGAAAAATTTAACTGTTCAAGCAAAAGTCCAAATGGATCATCAGATTGAGTCAATTGTCTAAGTTATGTTTCAGTTCCTCAAAACAAAGGAAACTACAGAATACGATAAAAAAGAGATCAATAAAGAAGTTTGAAACCTACCAATACTGGTAGCGGGTGTCATGCACAAAACTGACCCTGGGTGTCATGCAATGATAGGTGGAAAAAGTGAATAAAGGGAAGAAACAGGTTAGCTGTTTAGAGTTAACATTCAAAGTGAGATCCAAGCATCCCCAAGATAAGCCAAAGTTAGTTAAATACAATTTCAAAGAGATCATTCATAGCTTCTTTGCTGTTTTAAAACAGTTCTTCTTATAGTCACTCAACACATTGTGCACATTAATCAAAATCCATATGGCAGAGCCTTTCTTTAGCATTTCCTTTCAGCAATGGGAACTCTTTAAAAAGCAATCACTTTGAATAGTCTAGGTTATCCAACAATGGTCTGTATCACGATCTACAACTCGCAGCTCTGTTTTAAGCCCCCAAAATGTACTACTAAGATAAACAAGATTACTTCAGAGCCAATATAGTTAATACTGCAGCCATGACAGACAGGAAATCTGTGCAGACAAGACTTGGCAGTAAGTCCCATTGGACTCAGTGGGACTTCCTTCCAAATATGCATAGCATTGAGCTACCCTCCATCATTTAAACAATTTGCTTTACGCACAGGTAAGATAAATCAGGGTGTTTTTTTTCTGCGTTTCACGTTCAAAGATAGTTTTTAGCTTGCAATGCCTATTCAGAAGGAAGCCCTATTGAATTTAATGGGACTTACTCCCAGGTAAGTGGGGTAAGGACTGCAGCCTAACAATGCAATTGCATAAATGTCTTCTCAAAACGAGATTGCACTGAGTTAAGCCGGACTTACTCCGAGCTATAGGATTGCAACCTAAAAGTATTAATACTCTACATTAACAAAGCTATTAAGTCTGCTTCACATTATACTCCTAAATACACTTACTAGAGAATAAGTCCCACAGAACACAACGGAATACACCTCCAAGTAAACATGCATAGGACTGTGCTGTTAGTATGGGTGGGTTTCATTTTTGACCGGACGCAGTGCCTGGCGTACCATTATATTTTTTGTATATTCTTTTGCATCTTTGCAATAACTCAGTGTTCCCTAGGGCCCTCGTAGTTAGGAGAAAATAGGCAGATGGGGGGGGGGAGGATCTGTATATGTAAAATGTTTTGAAATCCCAGCACGTCCTGCAGTTCCATATACACTACCTACAGCTAGCTAGCTAGCTATGAAAGACCTTGCCTTGAAGGAACAACCTCCAGTGAATAATTCAATATTTCTATTATCATGCTCAATTAAAAAACCCCCAAAGAAACGAGTATTTGACAAAAAATACTGCTGTTCCTTTGCAGATCATAAAGCAAACCAGGCACCAAATTACCAAATGACTATGCTGAAGGCATAGTAACTTTGCCTATAGCCCACAATCCATTTACTTTAATTCTTCTTACTGTGGAAGAATCAATGAAATGACTCTAGCATTTGTGGGCAGTGAATGGTAGCAGTAGTGGATCGTGCAGTATTGAAAAATGGAGACGGGAGCTACTCCGTATTTTTCACGTGGCTTGGTTTAAAAAACAACCACAACCTCATATGTATTTTCCCACATTCCCCCAAATAGAGGTTTTAGGAGTAAAAAATCCCATTTTCACATGGGACAGATATACAAATGTTAACTGGTGTTGTGTTCCTCTAGGTGCCCCTCTAGGCAAGCTCCTTCACATTATTATTTAGATCAGGGCAGTCCATTGTGCAGCCTAGGGGCTGCATGCAGCCCTTGAGGCCTTTTTTGGTGGCCCTCAGCAATATTTCATGCCCGCCTGCTGTCTTCCCAAAGGCAGATAAGTGGGGCACTGGGCTCCAGGAAGGAGGCATGAGGTGGGGTCTCTAGGTGGGGTCCTAGAGTCCTCCCGTCTCCTTCCCAAATCCTAGTTAGTGTTTTCCCAGCTTTGGGAAGGAGCTGGAAGGCTCTAGGGCCTGACCAGAGCCTCACATCTCCTTCCCAAAGCCTGAAGAAAGCTGGGGACTGTCAAATTTGGGCCTCACTCCCACCTCCCCTGCAACAAGGCAGTGAGCAGCCCGCAGGTTCATTGTTGAAGTACCCCACTTGGTATGAAACGTTGGACCACCCTGATTTAGATCACTGTAAAGGAGGCATACTCTGCTCAATAAATGAGAGGTATGGAAAAGTAAGCCATAGCATTTAAGGAAGCCCCTATCAGATTCAACAGAAAAGGGGCTGCCTATTGGGGGGTGGGGATATTGTTGAGGTGTGTGAGCCCCAATCACAAGCTGAAGCTGTTCATTGCCTCTTCAGAGAAGAAAACCTCAGGCATTGCTCCTCCCCCCTCTCAGCATCAGGGCTCACCTGCTGCCTACAACCCACTCCTTGCAGGAGCAGCAATGTTCTACTGATCACAGTCTTACTGCTTTCCCCAGGGATGAACAACACATGCACAGATAATGTCAGAATTGCATAAAGCTAAATTCCACTTAGTGGGAAGAGGTGAATGAGCACCGAAGAAAGCTGACCATGGTTTCTGTGTCTTCTTAATTTTTGTTTGCAAATGCAGAAAGCCACTTCTCTGTACTCCCCTCACTGAGAGGCTGCTCAAATGAGTCTGTGCAAGGGATGCATCTATTTTAATACACTCCTGTTTTCCTTGTGTTAGCAGCAGCAGACTTGCAGCCTTCTTACACCATGTGAGTATCAACTCTCTCATGGCATCTAACCTCCAATGGAGGATTTTGGAGAGGAGAAGTGTCTGTACTGCCTCTTTTCCCTCTCTTTGGCACATCACAAGATTGGCTCCAGGTTGTACCAGACACAAGCACTTCTCTCAATTGACACTTACACTGACAGGCAATGACTGGTGATTCCCCTTAGCTGGGAACAAAGTACAGGCCACATCTATATCTGAATTTTCAAGTCACTACATATTGGAGTTAAGTTGTGCCAAAAGGGGTAGAGTTCTGCAGCGACATATTAAAAGATCTTCCAGTCCAATTGTCTTTCTGGACGTCTTCACTAGTGTTTCATGTTGTTGCTTTTTGTTAGGGGTCACTACATTTTCCTACCTCTTTTCATTACGGAAACAAATGGCAAAATCATTTGTTACTGATCTTTTGTGGAAAGCTGCAGAAAATGGGTGCTTTCAAAGTTAATATAGTTTACTGGGCAAGATACCTCTGCACTGCAAAAAAACTCAAATACAGTGGTGCCTCGCAAGACGAAATTAATTTGTTCCGCAAGTCTCTTCGTCTTGCGTTTTTTTCGTCTTGCGATGCACGGTTTCCCATAGGAATGCATTGAAAATCAATTAATGCATTCCTAGGGAAACTTCTCCGCTGTCCGGGGCGATCTTAAAATGCTGGCGGGCGGCATTTTAAAATCGCCCCGGACAGCGGAAGACTTCTCCGCTGTCCGGGGCGATTTAAAAGCCCCTGGGAAGGCAGGCAGGGGGGACAAAGACTTTCGCCCCCTGCCCGCCTTCAGAAGGTGTCCCCGCCCCCCCTCCCCACTTCGGAACAGCTGCAAAAGACGTCCGGGGGAAGCGGGGAAGCGAAGCGCTTCGCTTCCCGCTTCCCCCGACGTCTTTTGCAGCAAGGGGCTGCAGGGAGATCGCTATCTCCCCCCAGCCCCTTGCGACCCTCCCCCGGCTGGAGAGGTGACACGCGCCTATGGCAGGAGCCTCCATAGGCGCACGTCACCTCTCCAGCTGGGAGAGCGCGCGGGGGGCTAAAGCAGCCCCCTGCGACCCTCCCCCGGCTGGAGAGGTGACACGCGCCTATGGCAGGAGCCTCCATAGGCGCGCGTCACCTCTCCAGCTGGGAGAGCACGCGGGGGGCTAAAGCAGACCCCTGCGACCCTCCCCCGGCTGGAGAGGTGACGCGCGCCTATGGCAGGAGCCTCCATAGGCGCGCGTCACCTCTCCAGCTGGGAGAGCACGCAGGGGGCTAAAGCAGCCCCCTGCGACCCTCCCCCGGCTGGAGAGGTGACGCGCGCCTATGGAGGCTCCTGCCCCGCTCGGGATGGCAGTCCCGGCAGGGCAGACAGCTCTGCGCCGCCATCCCGAGCGGGGCGGGACTTAGCGCCCCACTCGGGATGGTGGCGCAGATCTGCCTGCAGTCCCAGGACGGCAGACAGCTCTGCGCTGGCATCCAGAGCGGGGCGGGACTTAGCGCCCCGCTTGGGATGGCGGCGCAGATGTGCCTGCCGTCCCCGGACGGCAGACAGCTTTGCGCGGCCATCTGGAGCGGGGCGGCCTTCTCCCCCAGCTCCCGATGGCCGTGCAGAGCCCGCGCTGATCCCGGCACGGCAGACAGCTCTGCGCCGCCATCCCGAGCGGGGCGGGACTTCTCTGCTGTCCCGGGGAGATTTTAAAATGCTGGGGGTCGGCAGCGAACGCTTCGCTCCCGCCCGCCAGCATTTTAAGATCGCCCGGGGCAGCGGAGAAGTCTCCGCTGTCCCGGGAAGGCAGGCGGGGGGGGGGAGCAAAGACTTTTGCCCCCCGCCGGCCTTCAGAAGAGGTCCAGGACCTCTTCTGAAGGCCGGCTGTGGGCGAAAGTCTTTGCTCCTGACCGCCAGCAATTTAAAACAGGTCCCCGGAGATTTCCCTATGGGCTTTCGTCTTGCGAAGCAAGCCCATAGGGAAATTCGTCTTGCGAAGTGCCTCCGAAACAGAAAACCCTTTCGTCTTGCGGGTTTTCCGTCTTGCGAGGCATTCGTCTTGCGGGGTACCACTGTACAAAAATTTGCTGTAATGCAGGTGGATGCTATTCATGCAACTACTCTTTAGATCTGTGCCATTTTGTAAATACAGCTGCTGGAAATACCAGACAAAGGAGAACATCTTTAGCTCCTTCACAGATGTAATTCTTATTCCTGACTGCCCTCTAAGTAAAATAACATAAGGCAACAATTTTTTTTCAAAATGTAGAAAGAAACCTTTTCCAACAAAGAAGAATGAATAATCCCGAGAATGTTTTAGCAATAAATTGATACTGGGCACTATGAAATTTTCCTTTTCAGGTGTAACACTGAACCAGTTTAGTGCTAGATTCACCACCACCACTAGCAGCAAGCCTCGGGCTCTACACTCTCACCTTCTCTAGTGAACCGTGAGGAGAAGACTGAAAGCTTTGCCTTCTCTTTGCAGTCAAAACTGGGAGGGAACGCTGATTGGTTTAACCTGTAGTTTGTTCCAACAAGCCAGGATCGAACTGTGGTTCGTGCTCCTATCTTGCTTGAACAAACCACAGTTTGATCTAACCAAAGTCCCCAAAGTCCAGATGCAATCAAAAGCTCTGGTTTAAAACAGAAAGCAAAAGCTTCCAATCCACTCTCCTCTTTGGGCTTGCAAGAAGAACGAAGGGAAGGCAGGACTCCTCTAACCCAAGCTGCTCACCCACACAGTCATACTGTTTGGGGCTCTGACGGGCCACAGGTTCCTCATGCCTTGTTTAGCATTATGTCTGAACTAGGCCAAAGTTGGAGATCCCATAAGCATTGTTTTCTTTATAACAGCTTCTTCTAATGTTAAAAAGTATGTTTCGGAGGCATGCACATGCAAATCATAGCAGTAACAAAATTCATTGTATTCAAAAGACTGATAAGCATACCCACATGTAATTCAAGCACAGGTAAGTTAAGCTGCAGCTGGGATGCTCAGCCCAATTTACAGTTTTTGTTATGAGAGTGAAATGCAACAATAATGTAGCTTTAAGCACCATAAAAATTAACAGCTTGTATGTGCATGACAGCATCACACCCAAGCTGACATAGATTTTTCACTCTTTGTTTTTAATTATAGTTTGTAAAATATCGGCCCGTTTCAGACTTAACACTAAACCATGTTTAGCATGATGTGAGCCTCACACTCACAAGCTCCTCCTCCCTTCCTTTGTGAGGAAATGATTGGAAGCTTGTGAGTCCCATTTTAAACTAACTGGAGTTTATCATTACATCTGAACTGGGGTTGTCCAAATTCTATATCATTAATAAGGCAGGACCATAAACCTTACTTTTCTATAGTCAAAGCTTGAATTTCTTTTGAACTCTTTAATGTATGTGCATATATTTAACTGCACAGTGAAAACCTTCCAAAATTATACTAGGGGTTACATGTGGGTTGTCATTTTAAATTACTTCAAAACAATCACTCATCCATGTCTATCAATTAAATAGTGATACTGATGTTTGCCCAGGCACTGTAAACACTACAAACTTCAGAATCAAGCATTGATTCTGTCCCTGAGAAACTATCATATCTAGTTGTGCAGTGATCTTTCTTTCTGAGAAAGAAAATATATCCCTGTACTATATTATCTGAAATTATAGATGGTGCTTGCCAGTGCTAATGTGACATGCTGAAAGATCTTCCATCTCATTTTCCGTGAGTAAGTTACCATCTATAGCTAAGCACACTGAAGATCTCAGCAGCTATTCTGGTGACTAGGGGTTTTTCTAGCCGCTGCAATCTTTTACACATCTCTGCATCCGGTGTCATACTGCTCATGCGAGTAGACCACTCATGTGAGCAGTTAATTACAGTAATCTACCAGCTGCAATAACATGTGCATTGGCTTCAGTGTTCAAAGGGGCAAGGAAACTCTTATCTTATTAGGATTCCATTACCAATTAGAATAGCCCTGTTCAAGATTTCACACCGTACCACTAACTATTGTTTAAGTGGGTAGAGCAGAGCGGCACTCATGGGTCCTGCCTTCCCACGAGCCCCCGTTGTCCATGTACTGAGGAGGGAACACCTTGGGAGGGTAGTCTGGTTGCAGAGGGAGCCCAGGAACACACAGCAGGTTGCCCTCTCCAGCAGATGTCCACCAAAGCATGGACAGCAGGGAAAGTAGAAAATTCTCAGGAAGCCCTGTTCTCTGCCACTGCCTGATCCCACCTGTTGCCTCTGGGTAACTGTACAGAACATATGCTCTCCTTGCGCATGCGAATTAGCTGCAGAAAGGTATCGTCACCTTGGTTTTTTATAGCAATAGCGGAAAGAGTCTGAATATTAGCAAGCAGGTTGATGTTAAGTAGGAATTTCATTCTGCTTGAGAAATGTACAGGTAAGCCATGCAAGATATACTTGAAGGACAGAGGAAGTTAATTGCAAGTACTTAACATACTCCTCGTGAAACTGAATGCTTACTTTGTCCTTCAAGGCTCTTCTCATCAATTCCGAAAACACCTGTGCAAAGAGGTGTATTGCAGAACATGCTTCAAGCTGACAGAAAACAATGGAGACGAGAACAGACTGTGTTCTGTCCCAATGGGTTGTTGTGACACATATGAAGAAAGACCAAAAATAAGCAGTCCTGTAGATTGTTCACATTCAGTGTATTGGGTCCAGGCCTAGTCACCCTTAGATCAGACCCACCAAAATCTCCATGGGACTCACAAATTTCAATGGGTCTGTTCTAAGAATGAGTGGGTCTGGATCCAACCCAAAGCCTTTTGACCAGACTGACATGTTTCTGAAATCCTAATGCTCTTCAGAAGTAAAATATAATCCCACATAATATTTTTTTGGTCACAAAAGAGGTTAGAAAATGACGGATTTGTCCAAGTGAAAGCACAATGAATGTGATCACAAAGAGAGTGATCTCTGCTGCGGAGATTTAAAGAAACAAAACTAAACTCTCAAAATGACCTACCTGTTGGAATAAACGCTGCATGTTGCTGCAACTGTGCACTAGCAAGAGCCTGTTGGTAGTGCAAGAAACTGGGATTAAAAACAGCACTGGCCCCATTGCTTTTCTCAAGTGCTTGCCTCTTTGGTAAAGTGTGAAGAACACCAGGAGGAAAGGCCTGCAAATGGAATAATAAGAGTAGCAGTAGTAAGGTTGACAGAAGCTGTTAATAGGTTGTTCTGCTCTTAAAATATTACATTTGGTCGAAGATGCCTTGCCATGCACATTAGTTCAAAACAGGAACAATGTCAAATGGATGGCATTTTTTTGTTATTGATAGTAAATGCATGGCACAATTAAACTAAAATTATAGCACCACAACAATTAAACTGAAACGAAAACAACAAAAAAAAGCTTTTCAAGACTGAAGGGGTTTTTAAAGAAATCCAAAGTTCTTTCTTTAAATATGGCTAAAAATAGAAGAAGAAAAACAGCACTTGTCTTTCATAACATTTTAAAAAAAGTTAAATATCTTTGCACCGTTAACTATATTAATTAGCATAGAAGAAGCATCTTCAATTACAAAAGCAGGATGTTTAAAAAGCTTTTAAGGGAATATATTTGAAGATGAAACTGTGTTAGGAAAGGCGGAAAGTTGCTTTGCAATCACTACATGTGGAAATGAAATGGCTAAAATACGGAAATTATTTTTGTAAAATTAATAATACAAGAAAATTCAGTTAACATTAAAAATTATTTTGCATCTCGGAAAAGCTACATGCAAAGCAAAAGGTGAAAGGTCAAAGTACCAGGTCTACAGTTGCTTCGAGAGGTCGCTTCATTGCTTTGGCAGTCGACTGAGTCTTTTAATAACAGGCAGCGAGCACATGATGGCAGTGGGCCAATGGGATTCAAGCGAATTAACATACAGGTAAACAGCAAGCAGAGGTGCATCATGGGAACGGCATTGCATTGTGGATAGGTGAGAAGGAAAAAAATATTCTGAATGCAATATACAACATACAAAACACTAGGCATGCACAACAACAAAAATGTTTTGTTTTCTAAAGAAATGAATATTACATCTTGAATTAGTACCGAAGCAAAAAATGCATCTACTGTACCTTAGTTAAAAGCATATAAGAGAGTAAAATACAGATGTTTGAAATTTAGGAAAGTTGATTAAAACAGCAGCTTGCAGACACCCTTAAGCATTTATAAGCACCAGTAAGCTTGAATGCTACATAGGAAAGCATTATTTTAGGGGGGGGGAGGTGTTCCTAAAAGAATTTTTGATAAGTTAGTTATGCCATGTTAAAAAGCACAAGTTAATCTCCAAATGCTAACATTCAAATCTAAACAACTGAAAACGTTTTTTTTAAACGATTTAATGGAATGAGCACATAAGAGGTTTACCATGTTATTAGGAACAGATCTTCTATTAGCAAAGTGTAAAAATTTAAATCTGTTTTAATTTTAAAATCTATTTCTTTTTTTGGTGTATTTAGTAAATGTTATTTAGGATAATTAACTTATCAGCAAATTCAGCACGGGCCTTTTTCTTTTTCTATGCTGGCAACAACAGCTTAAAAGTTTTTTTCCAGTGAACTTACCGCACAAAGCAGAGAAAAACTGCACATTACTTTGAATTAGTACTTTCTATGTTGTTGTTTTTTCACCTTTAGTCAAATAATCTATATACCAAGTTTTAATAAAACATAGTAATGGAAAACACTGCTCATTACGAGTCAGAAGTTTTATGATCAAAGCAGAAATGGCAACACTGCACTGTATAATATTTTAAAGACATTACGTCCTGTGTAAGAACAAAAAGCATATGAAACTGCCTTCCACAAGGCCGTATCATTTATCCATCTACTCTGCTATTTTTTACCCTGTGTAGCAGTGGCTTTCCAGAGTCTTCTTTACCAGCCTTACTAATGCTGAACTGGAGGTTCTTGGGACCTCTTTCATACAAGTTTGGACCGTCAATATTTCAAAGTGACAAAGAGGGGTGGGCTTGACTACACCTCCAATAAATGTCTGTGAAGTTTTTCTTCTAAGCTAAAATTTTGAACTCTCATTTAGACTCTCAGCACAATAGGTTTCTCCTCTGGAGACAACGGTATTTGGGGGTCATATTTTCTTGTCGTGGCGCCACACTTGGAACAAGAAGAAAGCCTGATCTTTGCAGCATTGCCAGCACATAACTCTCCAAAGAGAATGGAGTCACTCAAAGGTCCTACTTATATACAAACAAAAAAAGGGAAGAGGCTCTGTAGGTACCAAGTTTGAGTCTGTGGATGCTTGGAAAGGGTTGTTGCTGCATTTGTACGACTGCATATGTTTATTCTTAGTACTTAAGAACGCTTAGAATGACATTTTAAGCAGCAATCAAAAAAAGTTGTGTGTGCATGTTTTGGAAACCCTCCGACCTTGCTTCTTAAGACAGCTGTCCCAGCAAGGGAGAGCTAAGAGCAGAAACAGGCTAAGATGTAATTAGTCAATGCACATGTTTGATGCACATCTGAATTTGTATTCTCATGCTCATCTGAGTCCACTGAAATGAATGTGTCTCTTCACAGAGGTGGAAATGCATAGCCATACCACTAGCTGTTGCGTACGACTGGTTGCACATGACAAGGTGTGGATCAAGGGCAATGATGGGCACAGAGGCTAAGAAACAAGTAAGGTAGCTTCTGGGCTTCTAATCCAAGATAAAATTATGTTCTTGACCCTAAGAAGGATATAACTGCTAGGCCAATGATTCTGCATTCCTATAGTCATCAATGGAACACACCATCCTTTTCAAATGTTCAGTTTGAACACTGGCTTATGTAAATTTAAAAGGAGGTGCAGTTTCTATGTGCTTCCGAGGCATTTTCGCTCTGAGCCGCATTTACACCCAAACCCTAAACTGCTTTTTAAGTTAAACAAACATCAGAATAACTGTGATGCTTTAAGATTATTCTGGTGTGCTGCGAACATACACTGAAGTGGGAGACATCCTCCTTTCTCCCTCTAAAACATGCGTATTCTTTGACCTTGAAATATTTCTGTTCTCTTCTTTGCAGAAGGTTGGCTTTCATTAAGTAAATTCTGTAGTGTGCTGTATTTCTCATACTGCATACATCAGAAGTCTGAAATATTTGCCCAGTGCCAGGAATGAGGACAACACCTCTTTGACCTGTGTGTGGAGTCAGCTTATCTTCCAGATAGGAAAATTCTGCTTCTACTGATACTAATTTGCTACCAATATAAAAGTTTTCAGGATGATAAGTACCCACATTCCAGAAGTAGTGAGAAAAATGTGAGGCAAAACCAGCTCTTTCAGCACTTCTGGAAAGATACTTTCTCTAGCCATCAGTATGACATTCCTGGCAGTCTTAAAAACAGCAGCAGAATGTGTCATGTGGTTAGCTCTATACGCACCTGAGCTCTTTCAGTGTACAGTGGGTACTTTCAGCATTCCTTTTTTAAAACTCAGTACAGTGCAATGAGCTTTTTCAGACGCCTGGGTGTACCTGCACAAACCCTTCTAAGCACTTAGGAGTTCTTGGAACTGTGCAAAAATGCTGTGGCAAGTCAGTGTATTAAGCTATCCTTCAACCTTCTGAGATAACAGTGTGTTCTTTTAATTTTTTACTTTAAAGAAAAATGAGGCGTCCGTTCAATCAATCATGGTGGTAACTGATGGCATTCCAAGGGCACTGAAGTCTGCCATGTCCAAGTTCAATCCCCATTTGGAAATTTTCTTTAGGAGATCTCAATTCACAAGATGCCACACTGGTTTGCGCATGTTCACCATGTTACCTCCACATCAAACTAGTCAGGTGAACAGACCCTAAATCAGGGGTAGGCAACCTAAGGCCCATGGGCCAGATGCGGCCCAATCGCCTTCTCAATCTGGCCCATGGGCAGTCCGAGAATCAGCATGTTTTTACATGAGTAGAATGTGTCCTTTTATTTAAAATGCATCTCTGGGTTATTTGTGGGGTCTGCCTTGTGTTTTTATATGAGTAGAATGTGTGCTTTTATTTAAAATGCATCTCTGGGTTATTTGTGGGGCCTGCCTGGTGTTTTTACATGAGTAGAAAGTGTGCTTTTATTAAAATTGCATCTCTGGGTTATTTGTGGGGCATAGGAATTCATTCATATTTTTTTTCAAAATATAGTCCAGCCCACCACATGGTCTAAGGGACGGTGGATCGGCCCACGGCTGAACAGGGTTGCTGGCCACTGCCCTAAATGCACATAAATTTAGGATTCTATTCTCTTCAGTCCTCAATACCTGCATATATAAAGCATTTTTTCCTCTTCTCCCTTGCTAGCTTTCATTTAACAAGTTTTATATCCTGCTTAATCAAAAAGCAACACTTCCAGTCACTAAGAAAACAGCAATCAACTTATCAGAGACTCCTATACAGCTACATCAAAACTATGGGTCCCAGAAACCACTATGCAAATCTTAACTGCATGTTGCTGTTTGACGAGCCTATCCAAATTTCTGAACATCCAAATAGACTCCTCACCCAGCCATTCCTAAAAAAAACCCGTCCTAAACGATGGCAAATAGGGCATTAAGTACGCTGTTCTCCAAAAGGATGCCTATTGTGCTAAAGGTACAAAGTGAAAAAGGACCTTGGATCACTGGATTATTTCGTTAGATCAGCATTCGTAAATTAATAGAAGACCATATTCTGGTAAAGGCTTTAAGCTAAATTACACTCTTAAAAGCAATGCTGGCTTCACAAAAGCAGTAATTACGGATCCTGCATTCTTGCACTTACCATCACTGTAGCAGCTGCAGCAGCTGCCTGGGCAGCCACTGCAGCCTGGTTGGCTTGGTGCTGAGCAGCTTTGATTTTGGCCTGCAAGTGAGCAGGAGGGTGAAAATATTTGCATTTCTCCCTCATGCAGCGCCCCTTTATGTAATCCATACAAACAGTTACGGTGTTGTCATTTGTATCAATCATTGTGCTGTCTGCAGGATGTGCAAAGCGGCAGTCAGTTTCGCCCCGCGCACAGTTTCCTCGCTGGAACTCCCTGCAAACCTGGTGCGCAAAACAATACTCATTATGCATACTAGATCAGGAGCGGTGGGGTGGGGTAGTTGCATATACTGAACAAGAGAAGACATTCAAAAATGTAACTCCCGAAGGCTCGAGACCAAATGACCTCCGGTGCTTTTCAAACCAAACTTCCAACTTCAACCTACAACCGCTTTGCAACTTATATATCTTCAGGCACACAGGTCTGGATCATAAGATAACGTAGGGCAAGGAAGTTCACTGAAGGAATGCTTCCTGTCTCCTCCTTCCCCCTTCAGCCACCTGCTTCCCCTGAAAAGACTTCCTTCTCTAGAAGCCGGTTTAAATAATGTGGCCTGGTGGCTCCTGGAGAAGAGGGGAATTGGCTAAAACGGGACTTGAATGCTAGGGTAAGTTATCAGAAGGAAGTTCACAGAAGGAAAATGTCTCATTCCTTCTTTTCACCCCCTCCCCAGCCCCCTGCCGCCCCCATGCCCCATGTCACATTGTTCAGGAAGAGCACCTGACCTTTCAGAGTAGAAGCCCAGGGGGCTGCAAGAGGGACAGGTGACTTTCCTTCCCTGAACTTTTAAGTTAATTTATCTCAGGATCCTCTCGCTTCAAATTAGCCCTTTCCCCATTTCCATCTCTGTTACATTGCCCTTTCCTCCTTCGCTGCAGGATAGTTTTCCTGCCATTGGCTCACCCCAACTTAGCGAAACTCACAACCCACAAGATGAAGACCAGCAGCCTAGATTTTCCTTCTACCTGCCTGCAATCAGCTTTGAGGCATTAGGAGAATTAGGTATTTTAACCCTTAATGCTTCCTCACAAATCTATAAAGTCGCCTAAGTGTGGTTAGAGATCTACAAGCACCTTCAAAAACACAAGCAAATTTTGCTCTTCTGCCCCTTGTTTATAGTGTCAGCAGAGCTGGTTAGTGGTAGGGGTCACACAGCAGCCGTATTGTCTGCCATCAGGAAGAGAGCAAAATGATGGAACCCTCGCTTCCGACTTAGCATAGAGCACTCCTGCTATCCCTCTGGCCCATTTTGTGCTAGTTGTCCTGTGTTACAAGGTTGGGAAAGTAGCTCCGCTTTACCAAAATACATTGTTTTCTTTTCATTCAAACTGGTAGGTTACTTAGGACAAGCAAACAATTGTGCATGTTTAGTTGGTAACAGACCTATAAATAGCTGGTGCGCAGAGTCTCTCCCTGGGTTTATGTTCCGGATTTATTAGGTCCTTTCCGTGTAAAACTGCTAACAGCCTCAAACCCACGCCATATAAAAACACAACAGCAGTAATATAATGATGTAATTACTTCTGTACTCCTGTTACTCTGAGCTGATCTCTGCTGTAGTATCTGCAATGCCTCTGCTCAGCGGTAACTAAGGTTAGGGAACTGCTTCACTGCACTAACCCCTCCCCCCCATTTTTCCAGAATCCTATCATACGAAATACGCATCAGCATAATGGTGCTCACCATACCTCTAGCTTATCGGTCCTGAGGAGTTTCTGGGTCGTGGTTGAACCAGGGACTGAGACAGGGGGGCTTCCAGGAACAATGACAGGCTGCGTGGGGACAATTTCAGTAGGAACTAATCCAACCCCAGGAGAGACGGGTGTTAAATATGGTGCAAAGCTAAGTGCTGTGTTGGATCCTATTGTTGGCCCTACAGGAAATGAGTGCTGAGGAAAGGGGGGGGGAGAGAGAGAGAGAGAGAGAGATGAAAAACAAACATGTAAATCCTATAGGCAAACATGGTTCTGTATTAAAAACAATAAGGGTCAAAATTGGTTTCAATTTCCATCCAGATACACCACTTTTTAGGAGAACCACAACTACACCGGCCAGCCTCCAGAACGCTGCTCCAGACTTTGCAGGGAACTTTGAAAAAAAGAATTTCTCTTGTTAAGATATAAACCGAGTCGACGTTCATGTGTCCAGAGCCTACAGTGATGGATAACTCACATTCCAGACAAACACTGCCGCAATAAACAGGTTCGTATCAAGGAAGCAGCTTGCCTGCAGAGAATTATGACAAAAGTCAATATGGTTCTACCCTGCATGGACTGTTTACAGCCTCCTCAGTATCTGAGTCTGGAGTTAGGCAATTTGCCAGGGGTGTGTGAGTGCAGGTGGGTGGGTTTTAATTACCGCATTTTTCGCCCCATTTAGGGCGCACCTAGTATTTTGGGGGGGAAATAAAGGGGGGAAAATTATTTTCCCCTCCCCCGGCGCGGGGGAAGCCCGAGCTTCCCCCGACCCCAGCCCCCAGAACAGGCTGCTCTCTGCAAGCCGTGGGAGCCCTCCCGCGGCTTGCGGAGAACTACCCGAAGCCACGGCGCGACTGCTTAGCGCGCCCAGGCTTCGGGATAGCGGCAGCTCTGCGCAAGCCGTGGGAGCCCGGCAGGAACTCCTGTGGGCTCCCAAGGCTTGCGGAGAGCTTCCTGAAGCCTGGAGAGTGAGAGGGGTCGGTGCGCACTCTCGCTCCCCAGGCTTCAGCGAAAGCCTGCATTCGCCCCATAGGACGCACACACATTTCCCCTTCATTTTTGGAGGGGGAAAAGTGCATCCTACAGGGTGAAAAATACGGTATTTCATTAAAAAGAAATAGTAAAATACAACCAAGCAGGTCCTTAAAAAAGTCAGTGTTCACTACAGAGTCAAACAATTGCCAGGTTGGAAAGAATATGCTGCTGAATTTGGCCAAAACAGGATGGGAGAACAGGGAAGCTTCCAGACATCTGAGCAGTTTCTTGAAGTGGGGGAATGATTTAACCATGTGAGACTGAAATATGTGGTTGTAGTTTGAAATTATGGACCTGAGGCTACTCAAAGAAAACATGGGATAGTATGTGTAATGTATGAGGGCTCACAATGCAAATAGATGGATGTTTCCAAACACATATCATTTCATTGTTTTTAAGTGACTCACCAGTCTGAAAAGCATTTGTGATTGTGTCTAGAATATATTACGTGCTGCTGAGGTAGCTTCCACTACAGGCCTCAGCCTCAGAGGAAAAACATGGCTTAGCCTCCATAAATTGGACCAAAAGGAATAACCAAAACAGACATTAAGAAGCAGAAAAATTGAAGTTCACATTTTATAACTGGCTCAATATGAGTTCTTAAGTCATTTTTGTGTGGGAGGATATATGAGTACTGCACATAAAGGCATAAGATAAAGATGGAAAAAGGCAGCACAACCAACCAGTAAATGGCTGGGTGATTTTACATCGGTAAAATTAACTAAACTATAAACCTGCAAATCCAGTTGAAGGCATATATTTGGAATGATCCTTCTGGAAAACTGTGAGGGGTACGCAATACTGTTTCAGGAAAAGGAAACCTGTGGTTATCCAGATAATGTTAACTCAAAATCCAAAACATTTCAGCCAGCATGACTTGCTCCCAAGTGTGACTGCAGAGTACAACCATCTGCATAACCCTTCTGAAGTCCAAAAAACAAATCTGAACCACGGTTTGTTATACATTATGGTATGGCCTACTTCTAGTTGGACTAAAGAAGGGTAAGTAGAAATTGTCAGTTACAGATTAGGAAATTCATAGGTATTATCTGAACCTATAAAGGAATAGCATGCACCTGAAACTGTGATGAGAAAAATGCTAAAGGACAATCAACAAGAATGCTAAACCAAAAGCTTGCAAGTTCATAATATGATTTCCACATTATAGGTTAAACTTTCAGAACAAAGCCATTCTAGAATAAGAACACCCCCAATAGCCCTGCCTTTAATGAAGAATGCATACAAATTATGGTATATAAAAATATTTTTATAAACTATCCAAATATAGCTCTACAGCTCAGACTTTCACTTATTGGCCTAATAATCAATAAGCTGCCTAGTCCTGAAACTGAAACGTTTCAAAACAGCTGCACAAATCTATTTATGTATATATCGATATAGATATATATGAATTTAATTTACAAAACCTAGATATATATCTATACACATATAGATATATATGAATTTAATTTACAAAACTGATCTAGGCATTTTATTTCAGAACTTCACAACAGCAATATTGTAATAACTACATAAGTTAAGGTGGAAATGTTAAAGTGCTTGAAAAGCGTTTGCCAGTTTATCTGGAAATGACTTGTAAAGGTAATAGAGACAGCTCTTTTGTTAAAGGTACTTACCATTGGCTGAAGAGGCGTTCCTGGAAACATAAATTGCATCTGCTGTGCAAGCATTGCTGCTGCAGTTTTCTGTTGGATCAGGTTGTTCCTTCCATTAATTTCTAGCTGCGTTTTCAAATGTGTTGGTGGATGAAGATATTTGCAGTTCTCCCTTGTGCAACGGCTCTGAAAAATGTGAAAATATTACTCAGTTCTGGAAATTTAACTATAGTCTGGTGTTATCACAAAAGCATCTGCAATGGTTGGCCTTTCTCCAAGGCATTACATCCCTATCCTAATAATACTGAGCATTCCATTGAAATCAATGGGAAGTACTTGTATGTAGCATATTTAGTATTGTGGTCTGATCACTAACAAACTTGCAAAATAATACTTCGGCAGTTAGGTGGAGCCTTGGTGCTGCTCTCTATGGATGGAATGAAGGGAGAAGTTGAAGGTTTAGGAGCATCATATCCAATGCAAAAAGGCAGAGGCATGCCCTGCTCTACTTCCAAACACACCCCATGACATATGCCACGATACTGGACGTAGTGCTCACAGAACTGCATTTCTCAGCCACACTCCAAGAGTTTCAATGGGGGAGACTCTAGAGCAGCAGTTCTCAACCTGTGGGTCCCCAGATGTTGTCGGACTACAACTCCCATCATCCCTGAGCTCTGGCCTTGCTAAGCTAGGGGTGATGGGAGTTGTAGTCCAACATCTGGGGACCCACAGGTTGAGAAAGGCTGCGCTAGAGTCTAGCTCCAGGCTCAATCCCACCTCAGGACACATCTCAGGGTGGGCTAATTACATTGCCAAGAGAGAGAGAAAAGGCCAATATAGAAAATAGGGACCACTTTTTATATGAGGCAGTAACTTGGCCATACAGAAGTGAGAAGGATGGGCTGTTAAGGCCTCTTAAAGACCCTCGAGTGCCCTGCAATTGAGAAGGGTCAAGAGGCATTCTCCCAGGACCAACCTTTGCTTGACACCATTCTCCTCCTTCCAGCAGATGTGATGAGAACTACCATGATTACAGTCTTCCATTCACCCACCCGCTTGGATATTCAATAAAGCTGCCGCCTACTTCATGAGATAAACCATAAATGTCCATACTATCTTAACTGACAGATATTCACAGTTCAAAAAGTAACAACGTACACATGACATAATGGGTTGGATCCAAAGGTCCAAAGCAGAACTCTCCACTCTTCCAGAAGCCAGTGAGATGTTGTGGTTAGAGAAACGGAGGTTCAAATTCCCACTTAACCCAGAAGCTCCTTAGGTGATCTCAGACAAGTCACTCTCTCTCTCTCTCTGTCTATATTATTTTATAGGGTTGTTGTGAGGACTAAATGAAGGGGGTGAGGAGAACCAGATATACTGCCCTGAGCTCATTGGAAGAAAGGTAGGATAGCAATGAATCATAGAATCATAGAGTTGGAAGAGACCACAAGGGCCATCGAGTCCAACCCCCTGCCAAGCAGGAAACACCATCAGAGCACTCCTGACATATGGTTTCTCCCTCCTCTATGTGACATCCTTTTATATATTTGAACATGGCTATCATATCACCCCTTAACCTCCTCTTCTCCAGGCTAAACATGCCCAGCTCCCTTAGCCATTCCTCATAAGGCATCATTTCCAGGCCTTTGACCATTTTGGTTGCCCTCCTCCTTTGGTTGCAATGTAGTAAATAAAGAAGTAGTAAAAATCTGCAGAGACCGCTGCTAAATTACAGCCCCCTCTGAAAACTTTAGAGCTGCTTCAGTTTACAGAAAGGCCACCTGGGATGTAACTCATTATGCCACATTTGAAATGTCTGATCTCAAAAGGAGAATGTTTTTGACAGCCCTTTGTTTTGATTTGTTCAACAATAAGAAACAGGCTTCATTTTAATGGCTGTGTGTAGAGAATCCTATCTCAGCTTAATAAGCTTTATATAAATGAGATATAAATGAGCTTTTTGTCTGTGCTTGCAGACCCTTCACAGCTTGGGGACTCAAACCAGGAAGTCTTTAATGAACCATGTTTTCTGTTTTGTGCAAACAGGGAAGCTATGGTTACCAGAACTGGGCCAAGACAGGATATTAAACCAAATTCAAACAGTGGATTAACATCCTGGCTGGTTCTGAAGTCAGGTTTCCCAGTTTGGGCAAAATGAGAAACAATGGTTAATTAGAGACTTAATGGTTTGAATGTCTGCACTGCAAAGAGAAGAGTGAAGGGACTGTGTGCACAACTAAAAAGGCCAAGATACAGTTGTTCAAACTGAGTCTTTCTATTTGATAAGAGTAAGGGATTCAATTTTTTTGTATGTAGACTTCCATTTGTTTTGTTACATTAGTCTCAGATTTCAATTTAACACAATTTTACATTTGATCAAGTTAAATAATAAAAAAATAGCATCCCTTCTTATACCCAGACAGAAAACCTGTTTGTTTTTTGTTTTGAAACTAGCGAGATTTTAACAGGGTGACATTTCCCCTAGAGATCACACACAGAGTGTCTCCAGTATCTTTCCTCTGATTCCCCCCACTCCTCTCTAGAACTACACAGTGCAGTTCTAACCTTACAAAATATCTGCTATTTTTACTTAAATCCATATATAATTGTTTATTACCTCCTACAAGCCTAAGCATAACACATTATTGACACTAAATAAATGTTTAGAAGCTGGAGCCCAATTTACTTTGCAAACTGCGAAGAAATCCTGTTACATACAGTAACGGAGGCATTTGGAAACCGAGGTTTGACTGTTTTGTGTAACTTAGCGTGTTTTTCTGTATTGTAATGTCTGCTGCATGATTTTAAATTTTTTTAAAAAAATAAATATTAAAGATTTTCTTGGTTTACAAAAGCACGTGCATCGTCTCTTTTTCAGGTTGTGTTTTCTACAGATCAGTTACATTTGTTGTGAGACTTTAGTGTTGAATAACATGGGAAGAAAGGAGGGGGGAAGAGACCCATACACTAAAGTAGAAGAATATAAGCTTTACCACCCCACCCAACCCTTGTATAATGTTTGTGATGGAAGAAGTCTTCTATCTGGTCAGGTGAAAGTCGGTTTATAACAGTCACTGGGGAACCCTAACTGACAGCTGGGAAGGGGCTGGAGAAGGAACTCTCAGTATGAAAAAGAAGGAGAGAAGGTCTGCAAATTCTGGTTGGTGGTAGAATTCTTAGTTGGACAGTGTGATTGGCTGGAGCTGGATGTGGGGTGGAGTCAGAAGAAATGCATATATGGCTAGGTGCTAGTCAGGATAAATCAATATAGGTTAGTGCTTGGTCCTTGTGGTGGACAGCCAGAAGAATACGAAAAACAGATCCTATGCTTGAATACGTGACCGAACAAGGGCTTTTGCCAAAGTCCTCAGTTACATTGTTAGTAAGGCTTAACTGGAGTGGAGTCAAATACCAAGGCAGAAGATTTTTTTTTTTTTTTTATTTTTATAATATTTTTTATTAGTTTTACAAAAGTTTTTATAACAAACAAACACAAAAAGAAAAACAAACAAACAAACAAAGAAGTGTGGTTTCATAATGTCATTTCGTAGACTTCTTTCCTCGGACTTCCCCATACCTCCCCTTTCTGCATCCTCATGTCCAAATTTTACAGCAACTTATACATATTTTTCCAACTCTAATTTATTATAGTCCTTTCTTATTCTAATCTTATATTACTGCAACCCTTTATCTCAGTCGAATCTCGACATTCTAAACTTCCTCAAGTTTATAATGGTCCTTAAGATAAATCTTGAATTTCTTCCAATCTTCTTCCGCAGTCTCCTTCCCCTGGTCTCGAATTCTGCTCGTCATTTCCGCCAAAGTCATGTAGTCAATCACTTTCATCTGCCATTCTTCCACGGTGGGTAGATCTTGTGTCTTCCAATACTTTGCTATCAATATTCTTGCTGCTGTTGTTGCATACATAAAGAAAGTTCTATCTTTTTTTTGCACCAATTGGCCGACAATGCCCAAGAGAAAGGCCTCTGGTTTCTTAAGAAAGGTATATTTAAATACCTTTTTCATTTCATTGTATATCATCTCCCAAAAGACCTTAATCTTCGGGCACGTCCACCAAAGATGATAAAAAGTACCTTCAGTTTCTTTACATTTCCAACATTTATTGTCGGGCAAATGATAAATTTTTGCCAGCTTGACTGGGGTCATGTACCACCTGTAAACCATTTTCATTACATTTTCCTTTAAGGCACTACATGCCGTAAATTTAATTCCGGTGTTCCACAACCTTTCCCAGTCAGCTGACATTATGTTATGACCGATGTCCTGTGCCCATTTAATCATGGCTGATTTAACTACTTCATCTTGTGTATTCCATTTTAACAGCAAGTTATACATTCTTGACAGATTCTTAGTATTGGGTTCTAACAATTCTGTCTCAAGTTTTGATTTTTCCACCTGGAAGCCAATTTTCCTGTCTTGTTTAAAAACCTCCGTTATTTGGTAATAGTGGAGCCAATCTTGTACTTTGGGTTTTAGGTTTTCATGGCTCTTTAGTTTCAGTCTCTCTCCATCTTGTTCTAGAATCTCACAATACTTTGGCCATCCGACCTCCATATTGAGTTTCTTGTGGGCCTTCGCCTCTAAAGGTGACAACCATCTAGGGGTTTTATTTTCCAGCAAGTCTTTATATCTCATCCAAACATTGAACAGCGCTTTCCTTACAATGTGATTTTTAAAGGCACTATGCACTTTAATTTTCTCATACCATAAATATGCATGCCAACCAAATGCATTATTAAAACCTTCTAAGTCCAAGATATCTGTATTCTCGAGGAGCATCCACTCTTTCAGCCAGCAGAATGCTGCTGCTTCATAATACAATTTTAAGTCCGGCAGGGCAAATCCCCCTCTTTCTTTTACGTCTGTTAATATTTTATATTTTATCCTGGGCTTTTTGCCCTGCCAGACAAATTTCGCGATATCTTTCTGCCACCTCTTGAAACAGTCCATCTTGTCAAGTATTTGCAAAGTTTGAAACAAAAATAACATTCTAGGCAATACATTCATCTTAATTACTGCAATTCGGCCTAACATTGATAATCTCAAGTTTGACCATATTTCTAGATCTTTTTTGATTTCTGTCCAACATTTTTCATAGTTGTCCTTATACAAATTCAAATTTTTAGATGTTAGGTTAACCCCTAGGTATTTCACCTTCTTAGTCACCGTCAAACCCGTCTCTTCTTGAAACTTGTTCTTTTCTATATCTGTCAAATTTTTCCCTAGGACTTTAGTTTTTTGTTTATTCAACTTAAATCCGGCTACCTGGCCAAATTGTTGGATTATCTCCAACACCTTTTTCGTACTAGTGTATGGCTCTTGTAAAGTCAGGACTAAATCATCTGCGAAAGCCCTTAACTTGTAATGTTTTGCTCCGACCTGTACCCCTTTAACCTGCTGGTCATTTCTAATCATATTCAGCAAAACCTCCAGGACAGAAATAAAAAGCAATGGGGAAATTGGGCATCCCTGTCGTGTTCCTTTTTCTATCTTAAGTTCCTCCGTTATCACATTATTTACAATCAACTTAGCTTTTTGTTCAGAGTATATTGCACCCACACCATTCTCAAAACCTTGTCCTACCCCCATCCCATGAAGATTCTTTTTCATAAAACTCCAAGAAATGTTGTCAAAGGCTTTCTCCGCGTCCACAAATATCAAAACTGCTTTGGTGTTTATATTCACCTCTAACTTTTCCAAAATGTCTATTATAATCCTAACATTGTCTGAGAGGTGTCTCTTTGGGAGAAAGCCTGCTTGGTCTCTGTGGATCTTTTCCATCAATACTCTTTTAAATCTTTTTGCTAAAATGTCTGCAAAAATTTTGTAATCCACATTGAGTAACGAGATTGGGCGGTAGTTCTTCAATTGAGTCTTTTCAGTCTCTGTCTTTGGTATGAGTGAAATATATGCTTCCTTCCACGATTCGGGTGCCTTTTTTCCCTCTAAGATCTCATTACAGACATCCTTTAACGGTTGAATCAGCCATTCCTTTAGCGATTTGTAATATCTGGAAGTCAAGCCATCTGGTCCTGGAGATTTGCCCAATTGCATGTCCTGAATGGCACCCTCTATCTCTTGTTCTGATATTCTCTGGTTTAAGTCCACCTTACTTTGAGGGGAGATTTTTTGTAATCCATATTTGTTAAGGAATTTATCTATATCTTCTTCATTTTGTGCTCCTTGAGAATAGAGTTTTTTAAAATAACTCACAAAACAGTTTCTTATTTCATTTGGTTTAGATATAGTCCTTCCATCCACTTCTAAACTTGTAACTGTATTTAATTTCTGTCTTTTCTTAAGTTGCCATGCCAAAAGCTTGCCACATTTGTCTGCCGACTCAAATGACTTTTGTCTCATTTGCTTTATTTTCCACTCTATCTCTTGGTTCATCAATTCCATATATTGTGTTTGATATAATTTAATCTCCCTCAAAATCTCCTGGGACTTTGGTTTTGACCTTAATTTTCTCTCTCCTTCTTTTATCTTTTCCAAAATTTTTTCTCTTTTCTCATTCTGCCTTCTCCTCTTTATTGAGTTTTGTTGAATCAAAAACCCTCGCATCACAGCTTTGCTTGCGTCCCAGACCACTCTTTTTTCCACATTGCCCCTTAGATTGATTTCGAAATAGTCCTTTAAAGTTTTTTGGGCCTTCAAGTGGAATTCTCTATCTCGAAACAGGGTGTCATTCATTCTCCACCTAAACTGACCAGTTGTTGTAAGTTTCATTTCCATCTTCACGGCGTTATGGTCGGAGCAGGTTTTTGGGCAGATCTCTACCGTCTTAATCCTCGGAGCCATTCCACTAGTGATCCAAATTTGATCAATTCTGGTCCAGGTCATCTGTGCTTGGGAGAAAAAGGTTCCCTCTCTTTCAAGAGGGTTCCTTGTTCTCCAAATGTCTATTAGGTCCATGTTCTCGGTCATTTCAAAAAAAGTCTTAGGGAGTCTCCCATCTTTAGTGAGTATCAGTCTTTGTGTCTTGTCCATATTTGTAGAAACTACACCATTCATATCTCCCATAATTATCATATTATAATCCAAATAGTCCATCAGAGTTTCATGAAGTTTTTTAAAGAATTCCGCTTTACCTTCATTTGGTGCGTAAATCCCAATTATCAAAAATTTTTCTCCTTGTACTTGTATCTCCACCGCTAAATATCTTCCTTCTTCATCTTTAAAGATCATTTTTGGAGCCCATTTCTCTTTTACATAGATCACAACTCCTCTTTTTTTCACTTTATCCGACGAGATAAATTCTTGTCCCAATTTTTTATTCATAAGTAGTCTCCTGTGGGCTCTAGTTATGTGAGTTTCCTGTAAGCAAGTCACGTCCAGTTGTTCTCTATACAAAATATGGAATACTTGTCGTCTCTTCAAAGGCATGTTCATCCCATTACAATTCCAACTGAGGAATTGCAGGGCCATCTTGTTATTTTTCTGGTATTCCTCCAACTGCTCCCAATTGTTGTTCCTCCTCTGTTGGTAGTGGAAGGTTCTGTCCAAACGAAAGGTTCAAGATGTCTATTACACCCTTTTGCTCAGCAATTGGGTCTACAGTTCCTTTCTGTAAATCTTCTTGATTTTTATGCAAGAACCTGTCTTTATCCTGTATCGTCTTTATTTTAACCTTCTTTCCCCTGTAGTCAAAGGACAGCCCCTGTGGGAATTCCCACCTAAAACGAATATCGTTCTTCTTGAGCAAGTAGACCAGGTCCTTATAAAAAGCTCTCAAGTCCAGGATATGTTTGGGGATATCTTTAAAAATCTGTATCGGTGAATTTCCAATTTGTAAGGCTTTTTCAAAATGCAGTCTTAGTATTTTATCTCTTTCCTCCTTTGATCTCAAGGTAATCAAGCAGTCTCTCGGTACCTTTCTATTTTGTCTTCTGCCCAATCTGAAAGCCGTTGTAATTTGGATTTCGTCTTCCTCTAGATCTTCCCAGGCATCTGCAAACTCCTTCATTAAGAAGTCTGTAAGGTTATCTCCTTCATCCTCTGGAATTGATCGTAATTTCAAATTCCTTTCTTTTCTTTGTAGTTCCCACAATGCCAGAGTTTCGTCGTGATCATAAACCTTTTTGGCAATCGGTTCTAATTTTTCCTGCGTCTCTCCAGCAATAGTTCTAGCTTCCTCCGCAATTTGACGTGTGGCAGAGTTCTCTTGCGTAAGCTTGTTTATAGATTCTGTGTTCAAGTCAAGTCTAGCTGTCAAGTCTGTCAATTTCTGTGAATTCTCTGTCAATTTCTTAGTATTCTCTGCCGTTTGCTTTGTCAAATTCTCCAGGGATTGGTTTATCTTGAGAAGGGCTTGCGATACTGCATCCATGGAGACTGCTGCACCTCTTTCTTGTCCTGTTGTCACTGTAGATGTTATTCCTGAGATCGAGCCTCTTTTCTTAAGTTGCTGTAGCTGCTTTGTCTTTGCTCTCGTGGTTATCTCGTCTGCTGGGCCACTCATGTCCCAAGGTCGTTTCCCACAGGAGCCTTCACCAAAAGGAAAATTCCACTGTCTCAAAGCGTAGCAACTTTCAGTTTACCCTCTAGAGGGAGCAAATCAGAATGTCCGCAAACCGAAATTACGAGTATTTATAACACAAATTTATCAGGAGGCTCCTATATGTATATTGCAGCACTTTCCCAATAGATAAAGTCCCAGCCTTCCCTGATAAATTGTATCCACCAAGTCCCAAAACTTTGTATCCAATAAACAGTAAAGCTTCCACTTTGTAACCTTCACAAGAATTTTAGAGTCAGTTCAGTGTTCCTTTGTTTTATGAGCAGTTCGTACCAGGTTGGGGGCTGCAGAAGTTTTCCTTTTCCGTTAAATTAATCATGCAGCTTGTAAAGTCGCTTTTTCCTCCCCTCTGCCCTGCAAGCTGGAGGGGATGATCAAAGTCCAAATGTCGGATTCAGGCAATTAAGAACAATTTTCCCTTACGGATGCAGCTTAATAACTTTCGTTGCTTCGATTGTCATGCAGTCGGGGGAAGGCAGACTTCCTTAATTTTTGCCTTCCCCGTTTTCAGCCTAATTTCAAATAATTTTGACACGAATACAGGTTCAGTCTTACTCACGGGTCCTTTTTGTCCAGATTGTTTAGGAAGGGAATCGACGCTCTCCACTAATGGCGACGCGGCTTCACTCTGCGGGCTGGGTAGCGATTCTCAGCACCGCGCTCCCCCGTTGTCGTTCCGGAGCCTTTAAAAAGGCTCTTTCTGCGGTAAAGAGGGGGCGCTTCGGGTGCCCACCGAATCTCCTTGTTCACAGGATCCGTTCCTGTGATTTTAGGGGTCCCCCGCTTGCCGAAGCGGGTCAGACCCGAACTCGCAGAGCCTTCCTCTCTCCGGAGCTCGGAGAGAGAGCAGCCATTAGCGCTGGCGCCGAACCGGAAGTTTCCAAGGCAGAAGATTTTTAATACGGTAACAGATTACATCCTCCAAGTTGTCTTGGTTGGTATTTCAGGTTCCAGTAACCAGTTAGAAAAGCGTATAAGCATTTAAGGAGACAGAACTATATTAAAGTAACCATATAAGCCTGTGTACTACATAATCTTGTAAGAAATAAACATTAATATCATAGTTAAGTATAGCAACTATACCAGATTGGCTTTGAAGCACGTCTATATCCCACTGGGCTATTAAGGACAGAGGTGGAATTAAATGGTGGCAGAAGTATGGGTTTAAGAAAACCATTGGAATAGAAGTTGGGTTTTGTTAATAAAGTAAGGAACCCCCCCTTTCCTCCACACAACACTATAATAAAGCCATCTGCATACTATAGTGAACATAAATTATAATTAATAAATTATCTGCTTCTGTTACATATGTTAAATCCCATCCTTTTGCACTAATTACATAAATGGAAACTCAATTACTAAAGGGGGCAAGTACAGCAGAGGAAATTAAAAGGACCTAAATTCTATTATTCTGACCATCTAACCATCCATAAGACCTGCCTGACTGAGACCATGGCTTCTCCTTTGCTGGAGAACAGGTTGAATTCTTCAGATCTGGGAACTAACTAGATGACACTGCTAATTGGAGAAATGGAAATAGGAGGTTATTAAGCAACTGGCCTGCAGAACAAGATGTGTTAAGAACGTATCAAGAAGGTCACCCAGGGCAGGATCCAGCCAAAGTATTATTTTAAGCACTGGTGATTTCAATAGGAATTAAATATGCTAAACTCTGGCTGGAAAATCAATACCAATGGTTTACATATTACTGTCTCTCTGAGGCAAGGTCTACATTTTTACTACATATGCCCCAAGTGCCTGGCACAATGCGAGTCTGATATCACCAACCGTCTCTAAGCTTTACTGTATTATGAACAATATACAGAGGCTTTATTTTATTAGTAGGCTTCATCCTTCATTGTCCAACCAGAAAAGTGGTTTTCCCAGAAAAGGGCAAAAAGCAACAATCTTGCAAAGCATTCAAGTAGATGGATGAAAATTCCACCACTATACAAAGGCACATTCTCTTATCTCTGTGTGAGGCTGGCTGGCAGGGTTTCATTGCTTAATGATACTGCCAGAGCTGCAACTGTGCCATTAACAATGCATGTGTTTAGGGGGGCAGGATTTCCCAACGAGAGGGCAGCATGATAAAACATTTCCAGTTCCTTGGGAAGGTGACAAAAAATTATGGGGAGCAGATTAAAAATAAACGAAGAACTTCATTGGCCAAGTCATTCATTAATCTTGATAAAGCAGAGCTTGAGGGGATTAAAGAAAATAAAAGACAGTCCAGGTTCCATTCACATTTATAGCTGAAATGAATACCTCACACGCCATGGCAGAGTTTGCATGCATCCTGCAAAAATTACATTAAAGCAGGGTCTGCCGGTGTAAACATTGCTTATTGGGAATGACCTTAGAGGCTGTGGGGAGAGGAAATTTGTCTTCTTCTGCCAGGATGCTCTTTTTCCTCCTTTGAGACTGAAAGTGCTCACCCTGCCATGGGGTAAACAAGCACAATACTTTTATTATCCACCTCTCTCACCTTTACAAGATCTAACCTGCAGTCTAGCATAACAGATCCGTCTGTTGGGTGGACCGGGTGTTGCTGCTCCTCCCAGCCTCAGTCAGCCTTCCTTGCCTGCCTTCCAACCTCTCCAGGTGATGGTGCTGCCTGTCAGCTTTGCCCTTCTCAGTCTCATTGCTGCTGTTATACAAATCATTGCTGAGAAGGGTGGGGTGGGGGGAACTGGAATGAGCTGGCTCCAACTCTCATCAAGTCATCTTCTTGGTTACTTGAGTTCTACAACTTTTGTCGGTCCTCCCATTAGGCGAGCCTGAACAAACTTAGCCTCATGAGACCAGGGCCCTGCAGGATCCGATTACTTTCCACAGAGTTGTTCCGGCTGGCCTTTGGCTTGGAATCAACTTGATCCCCTCCCCTATTTGGGGACTTCCCTGGCTTTTTTCTGGCCCACGTAGGACCATTCTGGATAGTTGGCCTTGGTGAAGATTTGACGTTTTCATCCCCAAAAAGTTTTTGATTTGAGTTTCTACTGAAATGAGGCTGCATTTTAAATGCTCTATTTTAATCTTGTTTTTAAGTTGTATTTTAATCAATTGTTTTTATACCTGGTGTTAGCCGCCCTGAGCCCGGTCTTGGCTGGGGAGGGCGGGGTATAGAAAAAAATTATTGTTGTTGTTGTTATCAGATGAGCTGCCTAGAGTGGATGGGGAAACCCAGCCAGATGAGCAGGGTATAAATAAAATTATTATGATTATTATTAGGTGCTATGCAAATAAAACACACCAAGAGTAGTAAGGGAATCAGGGAAGCTAGTCAAAATATGATTAACAAAATTAATCTGTCTCTGGCAATATCTGCAAAGCTGCCTAGCAGAAAAGTCAGAGTACGATGAAGGACATAGGTGGCAATTATTCTGAACAGACAACCCAAAGCAAATACTAGCTTAGTTCAGAAATCTGATTTCACTTGATCGAATTCTGGCATTCAAGATGGATATTTTTACATTCAGGATGACCACAGCATTGTAATACACAGCAAATGCATGTTTCTAATTATCTCCACGCCACAGTCCCAACCACTTATAACAAAGATGACTGAGTTACTTGTTTCAAGCTTTTCTTTCTGACATGTACCTCATACCATGATTAAAATCACCATGGCACTTCAGATCTGAAAGATATTTAGGTTAAAAATATAACAGAGCTTAAACTGTGCTCTATCATTAGTCCTTTTCAAGTTTAAGATTTTTCCGTAATGCTTTTCAAACGACATGTAGTCTAAAAATAACTGATTTACTTGAGTGAAGTCTATTTCTTTTTCTGTCTTATATCAGTGTGTGACAGTAAAATTATGATGGATAAGTAGCATTTTGTCTGAAGAAAATTCACACAGCCAGATCACTAGGCAACATCTGAGCTGGAGGGCAGAATTTCAAGTTTACTTTATTAAAAGAAATTAATAATTGTATGCGGCTGTTCCTTGAGGAAAGGGGATGAACAGCTCTCATCAACATGTCACTGCAAATGATTGCTACAGATTATTCCTATCAACAGATGTCTGAAATTAATTTTATACATACAGAGATCTACAAATTAGAACTGGACTTGCAAATCTGGTAGCTAGCTGTGATATCCAATCCTGTCAGAATTTTAGTGATCCTCACTTCTAAGCCAGGATGTTAAGGATCACATCTTAAATAGCAGCTAGTTTATTTAGGACTTTATTAAGTAATTGCTGCCTTCAAAATTTAGGTTGCAATCCTACCTCCCTATGTTGACAACAAGAAGTTAGTAACAGTGCAGCAGTCATCTCTCCACCGGCAGAGGTGAGAACTGATATGAAGGTCTCTCCTGCCAGCAGTAGTCAGGGGAAGGCACAAAATGGGATGTTTGGGCGCAAGGTCATGGAGACTTTGGATCAGTGACAACAACAAAAAGGAGGGAAAGCCTCTCATCACTTGCCAGGGCTTCAGTTGGGGTGGTATATCCATCATTATGCACTGCCCCAGCCCTTCAGTATTGATTTGCCCTGGTGCAATCCTATACATGAGGGGCTGCCGTCCCAGAACCCATGAAAGCTTTCAGGGAGCTCCTAAAAAGACGCCCCAGTTTCATGTTTTAAAAAAGTATTTTTCAAAGTGTGTGTGTGTGTGTGTGTGTGTGTGTGTGTGTGTATTGCACCTCAGAAGCTAATCCCAGACCCAGCTCTAGCCCTCTTGTCCCTAGAAAGTGACTCGCACCATGTGAGACTAGTAACAACATCCCACTGGAAATCTCAAGAGATGTGGTATAAAAATATATGGATTATATAGTTCTCAGAACATCTAACTTACCACCATTATTTAAGGGGGGACTGAACTTATAATCTTCATAGAACTCTAGCCCAATGGTTGCCATTAATTTGATTCTGAACTGATTTTAGAATGTGTTTCAATTAACTGACAGTGATTTTATGTAAACTGTGCTATTTTTACTGTTGCTAACCGCTCTGAGCCCGGCTTTGGCTGGGGAGGGCGGGATATAAATAAAATATTATTATTATTATTAATGAATGGTATCCCTTTTTAAGTGTCTTAATGAAGGGGGCAGGTTTAGACAGCCTCCAGCAATTCTTGACAGGAGAATTTGAAAATTCAGCAATGTTGCTTGGGCTCTTAGGTGTATTTGTACAGCAGACTTAACATCTTATGTAATTGTGTTGTACTCCATTACACCAAAGTTGTTCTTGATTTTTGTGTTTTGTTACTGTTAAAGAGATTTACAATAATAATCTAAAATAATAATAAAAAAGGTTTTCGCCCACTTGGAAAGCAAGCTATAGGGCAAAATGTGCATATAACTTCTGATTTCTGCAAAATGAGAGTGGTGTGGCTACTTCGTATATTTTTCCTGGTACTGATGAATGCTCTCTGTTGTTAATAGACAGCACCAGCATTAATGTTTGTATGTATGATCTCCATTATCAGGACCAGCAGGACACAGTGGACTTCCCACAAGAAGCATAAAGAAGGGGACGGTTGCCCCTCTCTAATTTTGTATTATGCCCCCCACCACCACGACACAACAGACATTTTGTGACTGGCACCCCATCACTTGCTCAATATTTGAAATTTCCACACTAGTTCTCGAAAGTTGGCAACTCCTACTATAATAAAGGTTTACTCAAAATACACACTTTCAATGGAGTTTACTGTAAAGGAGGATACATGGGGTGGTTTTTAAATATTTAACTTGCAATGATATGCACTGTCAGTCAAAAACCTTAAAATTTTACTCCTGGGTGTCTTCCCTTTGTAATCATGAATAGATCAGTACAGTGATACCTCTGGATATGAACAGGATCCGTTCCGGAGCCCCGTTCACATCCTGAAGTAAATGCAACTTGTATCTGCGCATGCACGGGTTGCGATTTGCTGCTTCCGTGCATGCGTGTGAGGTCATTTTGACCGTCTGCGCATGCGCGAGCGACGAAACCCAGAAGTAACATGTTCCGTTACTTCTGGGTCGCCGCAGAGCACAACCTGAAAGCACTCAACCTGAAGCAACTTCAACCCGAGGTATGACTGCAGTTCTAAATTAGAAATTCCTGGCTCATAATATTTCTAGCATTCCTAGATAAATCAACAAGTCTCATATCTAATTGTTTTAAATAATAATAATAATAATAATAATAATAATAATAATAATAATAATTTTTATTTATACCCCGCCCTCCCCAGCTAAGACCGGGCTCAGGGCGGCTAACAACCAATAAAAAACAAGATTAAAATACAACATTAAAACATTAAAATGCAGCCTCATCACAGGAGGAGAAAGGAAAAAGAAAGAGGGGGAGGGAATCAACTTGACTCCAAGCCAAAGGCCAGGCGGAACAACTCTGTCTTACAGGCCCTGTGGAAAGAAATCAGATCCTGCAGGGCCCTGGCCTCATGAGACAGATCATTCCACCAGGCCAGAGCCAGTGCTGAGAAGGCCCTGGCTCTGGTTGAGGCTAATCTAACTTCCTTAGGGCCCGGGACCTCTAGGGTGTTGCTATATATGGACTTTAAGGTCCTCCGTGGGGCATACCGGGAGAGGACATCACACATTTTCCATGGCATTTTTATTCCCCATTTCTACTCTCTCTGTTTCCCACTAGTTAAAGGTGGGGAGCACTAAATCTTGATTCTTTAAAGCTATAATCCTTAACACACTTACTAGAGGGGGAAATCCCCAATAAACACTGTGGTGCTTACTTCCAAGTAAGCACGAGGATTGTACTGTAAATCAATTACCATCTAATAATTAGGAAACTGCGCTGAATAGATTATATAATTTCTCTTAATGAACATTCAGCTTTTAAAAATGTACAATCCCAAACTTGAAAAGGAGAAGCAAACAAACATATTGTATTTTGTGGTTCTCTTTAAACAACCAAATATATTACAAGTTGTACACTTAATTGCTCATTTCAATGTAAGATGACAGTCTCTTCTGTTAGCAGAAGGCTACAATTTGAAACAAATCTATAATTACTAAGACAAGCTATTACAAGCCTGTGAATGTGTCTTTATATCTTGATGTTTCTACTTCAAGAGATGCTACAGCTGCAAAAACAAAAAATCCCCGAAAACCTGAAAAACAAAACCCAGTTCTACTAAATATGTTGGTAAATATCACTGGTTGACCTATTCTTCCAATTATAAGGCTGAGTGGTTTTTTTTTTGGGGGGGGTGATTTAAAAGGAGGTCTGAATACAATACAAATATGCTAAATTCAAACATCTTAAAGCAAAGTCATTTACAACTGACTCCATGACCCTCTTTCAAACATAATGAGGAGATCTCTCTATCTATATACAGAAGCAGTGCATTATTATGGTAACCAGAGAAAGAACAGGGACTACAAAATCATCAAAAGTATTGTGATCCAGCCCCTAGGTCCAAGAAGCCAATCTCTTTTCATTCAGAATAATCCATGAACAGAATCCAGTTTTATACCCTCCAGCTACCTCAGCAGTCAGCTCAGCTCTAAAAAAATTATTTTAAAAAATACATTATTCTCTGTAAAGAATGTGAACTCTTCTTCTGGGATTGACATGTGTCTAATGAACAACAAGCAGAAGCCCGTGCTTTCAAATCAAATCACAGTGAGATCCTATAGAGGCATACTCAAAAGTAGCGTCATTAAGTTTAGTGAGGCTTACTCTCAGAGCATGCAAGTATAGAGAACTGTGTGAGTTTGTGGAGGCATCTAGAGGATGGATAACAGATTGAGATTGAATCTCGACAAGACAGAAGTACTAGGGACAGCAAGTGGGCAGGTGTGGAGGACTCCCTGGAACTATGCCCCTAGGACCAGGTACGCATCCTGGGGTTATTTTGGATTCCATGGAGGCACAGGCCAATTATGTGTCCAGGAGCTCCATCCAGTACGCCAGCTGAGACCCTACTTGTCTGCGTCCTGTCTCACCAGAGTGGTATATGCTTTGGTTATCTCCCGCTTGGACTACTGCAATGTGCTCTACGTGGGGTTACCTTTGAGGTGACCCGGAAACTACAATTACCGTATTTTTCGCTCTATAACACGCACCTGACCATAACACGCAGATCGTTTTTAGAGGAGGAAAACAAGGGAAAAAATATTCTGAATGAAACAGTGGACGTATCATTTTTGTGCTCCATGCTGTGGCCACAGACATGTGATCTGATGGTGAATTTGGGGTGACCCAATGCAAAAATCCTGAGAATCCCTGTGGATCCATGCTTTGTAACCACGTTTTTGCACCATTGCAGCCCCAGGCAACAGTGGGTGCGTGATTTTTTTTGGGGGGGCAGGCTGTAGCCATGGACATGCTATGTGATCTGATGGTGAATTTTGGCTGACCCAATGCAAAGATCCTGAGGATCCATGTGGATCCATGCTTTGTAACCACGTTTTTGCACCATTGCAGCCCCAGGCAACAATGGGTGTGTGATTTTGGGGGGGCAGGCTGTAGCCATGGACATGCTGTGTGCTCTGATGGTGAATTTGGGGTGACCCAATGCAAAGTTCCTGAGGATCCATGTGGATCCATGCTTTGTAACCACATTTTAAGTGGGGAGGGAAGGAAAAACACAGAAGGCTAAGAATGCAGGAGAGGGCTATAACGTGAGGAAAGGAAGGCAAAAGTTTCCCCCCACCCACCCACCCACCCACACAAGCCAGCCACTGTTTAAGGATTTCATCCTTTTAAATGGAAGAAAGCATATTTGAATGCTGTGTGTCTCCAAAAACAAAAAGCAGGAAGTCAAATCAGAATTTTAAGCCGAACCTGTAATCTCTCTTCCCTTCACAAACATTGTTCCCTCCGGAGCAGGGAGAGGATAGAGCGACGCTCTGCTTTCCTCTCTACTTGCCTGGAGGGGAGGGGCTTTCCCTGCTCTTTGTTCCGTTTGAGCAAACACAGCAACGAAACAGAGAGGGCGGGCAGTAAGACCCTGAGGCAGAATGCAGGAAAGCAGCAACTTCCTGTCTCACGGAGCTCCCTTCTCCCTGAAGCGCGGTTTGATTTTTGCCTTATTTTTCGGCTCCAGAGACCACACATTCGCTGCATAACACGCACAGACATTTCCCCTTCCTTTTTAGGAGAAAAAATCTGCGTGTTATAGAGCGAAAAATACGGTAATCCAGAATGCAGCAGCTAGACTGGTGACCAGGAGTGGCCGCCGAGACCATGTAACACTGGTCCTGAAAGACCTACATTGGCTCCCAGTACGTTTCCGAGCACAATTCAAAGTGTTGGTGAGGACCTTTAAAGCCCTAAACGGCATTGGCCCTGCATACCTGAAGGAGCATCTCTATCGCCCCCCATCGTTCAACCCAGCTGGAAAGAGAGGTCCAGTTTTCAGGACCTTCTGGTGGTTTCTTCATTGTAAGAAGTGAAATTACAGGGAACCGGGCAGAGGGCCTTCTTGGTAGTGGCGCCTGCTCTGTGGAATGCCCTCCCCTCAGATGTCAAAGAGAGACACAATTATGCAACTTTCCGTAGTCATCAGGATGTTTTTAATGCCTGATGTTTCATTATGTTCTATTAGATTTTTTTGGAAACTGCCTAGAGTGGCTTGGGCAACTCAGACAGATGGGTGTAGTACAACTAATAAATTATGTTGTTGTTGTTGTTGTACTGATGTACAACCAACTTTAGAAAATATCTGACTAGTAAAAATGAAGTTTGATTTAAATCATTTTAAAGCAGGATTTTTCTTATTTATTTAGTATGAAAGCCTTAAAAAGAGGGGGTTATTAGATTATAAGAATCTAAGGGAAGCTGCACTTGCTTAAATCATTTTTATGTGATTATTAAATTCAAAAAATTCTAACGACATATATACATTAGTAGGGTCTGAACTGGTGATGACTGGCCAGGAAAGAGATACTGGGGTTGTTGTCGCTGTGCGCCAGCTCCATCTTAGGGAGTATTAGGAAAGGAGTTTAAAAAAATGCTAATATGGTAATGCCATTATACAAATGTATGGTGCAATTGCAGTTGGAGTGCTGGTTCAAATCTCACCCCTGCCATGAATCTACTATGTGTCCTTAGGCATGACATTCTCTTTCAGCAACAGTCCATTCATCTGAAATATGGGGATAATAATGTTTGCACACCTTGCAGAGTCAGAAGGATTACAACCACAGAAAGCACGTGAAGCACTGTGAACAAGTGAAAACGCTTTACAACCATTAAGTATTGTTAAAATACAGCCTGATTTAAACAGTACCTTTTAAAATTACAACCAAGGTTTTTGCCATCTCCCTTAGTAAAAATGAATATGGGGGGGGTTGTTTGATGCTACTGTTCATCATTTACTTAAAGGTATGTGGATAGCCTGCATTAAATCTGTTTCAGCAGCAAAGATATAATCTCAGATCCAGTATCAACTTTAAACATTAATAGGCCATGCACATCAGATATGCTCTATTATAGGGCTGGCAACATGTTCCCTATTGAAACTGAGATATGTATTTGCTAAGTTTAGTATTAGTACCTTGTTCTCAGGCAGAGAACACTCCGGCACAGGGCTAGCTATTGGTGCGACTTGTGCTTCTAGGTAACAATTCTTAAGGAACATGATGCATTGAAGTTCCAAACAATTTAAGTCTCAAACATTTGGGGCCAATTTTATGTGTATGGAATGGAAAAATTAGCATGCATGTTTTCTTCAAATATTTATCTCATTATAATCCATGTGATTACTCCAGTATTGATCTGGATTAAATGGCTGAAGAGTGGAGGGCCACAATTTTAGATCTGGGATTAGTTACTGTTGAACTCCTGCCACCCCTAGGTAAGATGTAAGCATTATGTATGTATTCATATTTTGGTACAGAAAACAGATGTCTTTAAAACAGACAAGGTGCTTATTTCAGGGATTGGATGCATTCAGATCCTCACAGTTCCCATGTCCCAGGAGCATCAGTCTATAAAATAGGTTGATGACATCCAGCCCTTTCTGCATCTCAGACAAGTGAGGTGTTCAGACTGTTGAATCACTGCCTGGGATAGACAATGGGATGGGTGAAGGCTATTAAACAGAAACTCAATCCTAACAAGGTGGAAGTTCTATTATTTTATTTAAGGCACGGGTGTCAAACACAAGGCCCGCGGGCCGAATCCGGCCCGCGAGACCTCGTCATGTGGCCCGTGTAGCCGCTGTTCTCGCTGCTGTTCTCGCCCGTCCAGTGCACCATCGCCTGGTTGTGCGCCGCGTCGCCTTTCAGCACGAAGGAGGTGGTGAGCAGAGAGTCCGCCTCCGGAGGTCCTCCGCCGGCGTGACCCCGCAGGCCGCCCGCCTTGTCCCATGGGCTGCCGCGTCTCTGGCGGCAGCTCCCGTCCGGCAGGCGCGCCGCCCAGGAGGCGCCCAGAGCGAGGAGCAGCAGCAAGCGGAGCGGAGCTGCCCGGCCGGACGCTCTTCCACGCGCCCCAGCAGCTGCTGCTGGCGCCATGCTCGGCCTCCGCTGCGCCGCCACCGCCGGGCAGGGATGTGAGTCTGGCAGGCGAGGTGCGGAGGACGGGAGGGAGCGAGCCGAGATAGCGGCGGGAGCGCAGCGCAGGAAACAACGTCCCAGAAGGGCTTCCACGCCCAGGCGAGGCGCAGCGCCGCCCTCTGCCGGCGGGCCCCACCGAGCCCCAGAGCCCGGCTGGCCGCCTTCCCCGACGGCTGCTGGCAGCATGGCTGCAGCGGGCGCGCCGGAGCAAGTGGATGGGACCCCGGAGCCTGGCAAGCGAATGTCCCCCTGAGCTTCGGCTTGCCACGGAGGGCAAGGGGAGGCGGCTGCCTCAGGCAGCAGGATCCACAGGGGCAGCTCGGCCCGTCGTGGAAATGTGCTTCCTCCACCAGCGCCAGATTTGGGGCCGCGCGGGCGCCTCACCCGTCCCGAGCCAAGGGAGCACAAAATAATGATAACGATGACTATTTATTCTATGGGGGGGGCACCAAATTTTGTCCTCACTCAGGGTGGGTGCCGTATTACCAAAGTCCGCCCCTGCCCCCCCTCAATGGGATTTGAAATCCAGGGATTTGAAATCCAATAAATTCTTAGGAGTGCCCGTGTCCGTACCGAGTAAGCCCCTCAGCCCCTAAAAGCAGACGATACCAACTTTTCAACATTGTGATAGTGATGTTGTGATACGGTAGCGATATATTGCAGTGTTGAAAAGCAGAGGGAGGAACAAGCAGCATTGGCCCCCGTCAGAAACTGGGGTGCAACCGGCACATCTCCCCCCCCCCACCAGCGCCTGGCACAGGGAGGAGGCAGCAACAGGCGGAGAAGGAAGAGAAGGCGCAGACAAGCCCCAGCCACAAGACACAGTCCAGTAAAGGTGCCCTCAGACTGGGCCTGCACAATGTTATGATATATCACCACAGGGGCAGACTTTAGTAATCTTTCATAACAGGGGTGTCAGCCTGAATAAAATATTGAGGGGGGGGCAGGTAAGCCCCACCTCACATCATCATAATAATTTATTACTGGTCAAAGACCAGCTCGAACCTCACATAATTTATCACATGCCACACACACCCCATTTAAATGTAAAAGCCTATCAACTTCAGGGGTCTCAGCCTGCTCAAATATTTTAGGCCAATACAACCGGCCCCTTGAGGGTGACCAAACTGCTGATGCGGCCCCCGATGAATTTGAGTTTGACACCCCTGATTTAAGGCATTCATGCCCCACTTTTCACCATATGTCCAAAAGTGGCTATGGGTAAGGGGTACATCTGGTCAGGCAGATGGTGTTCAGCCTGTTCTGAATTGATTTGCACTCCCCCTAAAATGATCAGGTTCCTAGGTATGGCCCAAGTGACCTCTGTTCATGAAGCACCTTTCCATCAGCTTCAGCTGATGAAGAGATAACCCAGCCACTGTTATCCAATGAAGCTGTCTTTCAAAACTGCACAGAAACTGTAGTTCAAAATACAGCCTCTGGGCTTATAAAGGCCAGTTATTGGGCAGAAATATTTCAAAATATTGCATTTTTATAATTATTATGCAACACCCCCTACAAACATGATTGCTTATAATGTTAAAGGAAAACAAAAACACCTGGTATCTTGCCAGTCAATACAGCTAACAAATATTAATGTGAAATATGGATAGTAATGTTAAGCTGTCTTTTGCTTTGGCCCTGGTTATCCAATAATTTGTCTAAGGCTATTGCCTGTATGTATGTGTTAATTCTCTTCTGGAAGTTTGCAAATATAATATTATATCAGAAATGTTAACTTGGTATAGCTGGAATATAACTTCTAGGCAGGAGAAAGGCGTAAAGGAGGAGTAAGGTGGCAGAAAAGTTGGCATGATGAAAACACACCACTGGCTCTGCTGGTGCTTCTACACTGTGCCAACTTCCTGTAAGCAATAGTGACCCACCTAACAGGACGTCAGAGTGGTATCTCTGCTACACCCAGTGAGTCATTTCTGCTAGTAACCACTGAGAATCTGAAGCAAATTTGGCCAAGTGATTAGTATCACAGTTAAGGATTTCATGAAGATGGAATAAAAGTTGTAAAAATATATGGCCGTCAAAATGCTTTCAATTAGGAATTTCCTTTTCTCTAGAACCCCGATACTTTCATACACATGCTCTGCTGCAGCCCCTCTGGGGTTATGTCTCTTGTAAATATGGACTAGAAGGAGAGCAGATTCTGAGCAGCAGGCAAGAAGTTTTCATGCGCCCTAATCATTTTACAGTTCTCCACCTTGTTCATTCATTCAGCTTGGAGGGAGGTGCTTAATCTTTTACTGAGATTGAGAACAGAGACTGAGATATTGTGACTTGCCCCAAATCAGCAAGTGAGTTAATGACAGAGTGGTTTGGGGCAGCTGTGCTTGCTGTTCCCATATCTGTCCAATCAGACAAAAAGCAACGGATAGGTGGGTCAATTTTTTGACAAAAAAAGAAGGGTGCTGGCAGGGGCTGAACTTTCCACACCATCATTGTGAGGAGTGACAGGTGCCCCCCCTTTCTTTCTTTCTAGACCTTCACCGCTCACACTACCTGTGAATAAGGGCATATCCACGAAGAAACAAATGTCTTTGCTTCCATCATGCTGAGTTTGTCCCTGTGCTGTGACTTGCGAACAAGCCTCCCAGCCCCCAGGGTCATCATGCAAACTTGCTAACATAAAAATTTAAGCAAAGATAACTCTGCTTGTATGAAAAGCATGGCAATGGTGACTCTCACGCACATTCAATCACTTGGACTCCTGTTCCTGCTGCTAAATATTTAACTGCACATAGCACCAAGTCTTCCTTGGTATTATACAAATTCACAAAAGTGGCAAAGAGTTGACAACGGACACGCAATACAGCGATGGAGGAGAGGTCAGGGACTGACAGTGAATAATGGGGATGAGCAAGTCTGATGTTAGGAGTTAACCCAGGAGTGGGTTACGGCAGCAAGGCAAGTTGCGTTGGACATAAAATGGTTTATATGCGGCGCATATAGACTAAGAGAGCAAAGGATGCGCATGTAACAATAAAACATGAGTGCTTCCACTGTCCTAAATGAGCTAGAACATCTCTTAAGAAGCTATTAAAATACAATATGATAATCCATGGATTAAGGTCATTAATAGTGCACAAAGGCAATTGTTTGTCTGAAGGACTTGCATGATATAAAGCCAACAGATTTTCCTGAAGGGGCCTTTCTTTTTTCTACAGTTACTTCTCTCCCCGCCCCCCCTTAACATACATCTCTCTCCAGACCAGACACACACCAGAAATATCCTAAAGGAAGGTTATCGTGTGAACCTGTTTACTGCCAGCATGTATATTTGCAGACTAACTTGCATCTTGGTGGTGATGCAAACACTTCCTCTTCTTAAAGGGTATGCATACATCCAAATGTCTTAGATTTAAGACATACAAAGTTGAAAAACATTTTATGGAAGGGGGCTCCAAGCCAAAGAGAGAATGGGCATGATAGACAAGTACTTACCATTCCGAGAAATAGAGCATAAAAGTCTACACACTAGCCAAGTACCACCACTAGCCAAAAATAGCCTTAATCATTTAACCACATCAACGTTTTAAAACTAAACAGGTCTTTTGATTCTCAGAACTAAGCATTTGACTCTTAATATACCTGTATAAACAACCAAACCAATTACAATAAAAAATGCACGATAAAACTTTTGTTACTCCTATGCTTTATACAAACAAAAAGTTTCAAGAAGCCAGACAGACTTTCTCAGGCTGATCCCACAGTTTGACTGTGAGGAGCAGGGCTGAAAAGCCAATGGTCTCCCAGAAACCCTGCTGCCCTTAGCTTAGGAAGGTTGTGGCTGAAGAAAGAAGACATGTGCACCTTGTAGCATCAACTGACTATCAAACAGCTTTGGTGAAGCTCTACAGCTTCTGGGATGCTGAGTATGCTAATTGGAAATGTTGGGGTTTATAGGAGAGTGGGTTTAGGGACGCAGGCAAGAGATACTGGGCTCTGACTCTCACACACCAGGCCAGTTGACTTGGGTAGGATAGAATAAGCAAGGGAAGAAGAAGTACCTCATCTAAAGGTGTCATTTGCAGGAATCTGTGGCTAAAGGAGCTTGGGGTGCTTTCTGAATATGACAGTATTAAACACATTTGAATCTCTTGATTTTTCTAAATCGCATCATCAGTTTTAATTCTAGAGGGGATTGAGTAAAGTTGAGTGTGCATCCAGCGCATCTAGTTTGTACATTCACATTAGAAGTTTTCAAAACATAGCCATTTAAGACTCATTTGAGAAAGTGGCCTTATAGACAAGTTGTTCACAATGTATTAGCCTGTGTGTAAGAATTACCTCCACACTGTGGAGGCTAACAGGAGGGAGGTAAGGCCAGAGCAATTAAAGCTGCAGGAACAGTGGGCAGCCTCCTTTGGTAGTACTTTGGGAACATAGGAGCTTATAATTATGTAAATCAATTTATTACTCATGGCATACTAGGTGACACCACAGACTTTGAGATTCACAGCTACAAGGAAAATATGCAGTCTCCCCCTCCCCTTCCCCCCCCCTTCTTCTTCAAATAAGATACAACACAGGCTGAATTCAGACAATACCTCAAATAAAAGGAGTGGTGATCTAGTTTGGATGCAATGGAAAACCCATGTTTGGCTTTCGTTAATAGTTTCAGGCTCATGCGTTCCCCTTCACCCGCCTCCATTCTCCTATTCCCTCCTTGACTTCCTAGTCCAGGCATAGGCAAACTCAGCCCTCCAGATGTCTTGGGGCTGCAACTTCCATCATCCCTAGCTAGCAGGACCAGTGGTCAGGGTTGATGGGATGGGAAAACATCTGAAGGGCCGAGTTTGCCTATGCCTGTCCTAGTCTGTGGAACACCATAGTCTGCTGTTCTATCCAGACCAGACTTTTGAAACACAGACAGCAGTGAATTTAATTAAGCTGGGTATAGAGAGGGGTTGGGGAAACAAAAAGAGGCAAGTTCCAATCCATGGTTTGCCTGCTGTACGTTTGGAAGCTCACATCGTAGTCTGGATTCTAAGCTGCTGTTAATACAAACCATAATTTGTATTTAATTTACACTGCAACTATTAACCATTATTTCTTGCCATAAACAAGACACATAATGTTTAGTTCTTACCTTTAGGGAATCAAAGCAGGCAATAACTCTTCCATTTTCAACCTGGCAGCTTTTGGGTGGATGTGCAAATTTACATTCCTCATCTGAGCGTGAACACGTTCCTCTCTGAAACTGCCTGCACACTTCTAATGTCAGCCATTTTGTATCTCTTACAGGAGCAACATTCAAAGCCATGATGTACAACTGATTTAGATTTTGAGAGTTGCTGTTAATGAAATCACCTCGAGTTATGAATTCCAACAACTCGGGGAAACCCTTTCAATGTAAATAGCTCCTTGCAGCAATGATGTAATAAATGCTTCAGAGAGTCCAATGCGCACAAAGCTGAATGAGACAACTATTTATCAGCAAGCATGTCAATCATCAATCAATATGTGCCACTTGTAGACTTTTGGCTGCACAATATTCATGCTCGGTAGCATTTCTGGATGTAGAAAATGTGAGTCCCTCGATGGTTTTGTTGACACCGTTTTGTTAAGCAAGTTTTATTTTCATGCAATGACATTCCTCAACAACATTTTAGCCCACTGTGTCCTCTTTGTTGGCATTGATTACACGGAAAGAGCTACACATTCAGCAGTTTTCATGCCCAAACTAATATTTTCCTCAGGCTCTGTAAATGCAGGAGTCAGTTTTGCATCAAGTGTCTGGCAAACTGCTGCAGATGACACACAAGGTAAGAGCTGGCAGAGAAATCGTTCTGGAAAAAAGCAGACAAATTGTTTCTTGTACGAGTGACTTCAGAAAGGCACTTGCAATGCATGGACCTGTGAAAATAAAGCAGAAATCTTATTCAAACAACTTTCAAATTACCTGTGGTTTTTCGCCCTATCTAAGTAGCTTTATGGCATTAGCTGCTTCTTACAATGTGCCACAGATTTTTAAAGCCAAGGATATGTAAAGGAAATATAGCACAAACTGCACAATGAGCTAATCTCTTCATCCTTAAATGACAAACACAAGTTTTGCAGGAAACACTCCTTCTTTTTTTATTATTATTAACTAGTCACTTTCACTATCAGTATCAGTTGAAGGTTTTTTCCACCTCAGACCTGCTAACACAAATGAGCATTTTCCACTGTTACTTGATATTTGTCTGTCTGGGCTGACTTTGGGAGGGAAGGATTAAGCTGGGAGAAGACAAAGTTCTTAATGTTTTAACGCATTTGACACTCAGTCTTGGGGCTAGCTACATATTTTAAAATTAAAAATATAAAACAAATTACTGATCATTCTAGTCCTAGCATAATGCAGATGAACATGCTTACTATTCAGAAGGCTCTATAACAGTTTCCAGTTCATCATTTTACTACTCATAAGGCAATCCTATGCATGCTCAGTGTTTAGGGCTGCAGTCCCAGTTTGCATTATTCAGCAGCTATCTCCAAGCAGTCTGTCCTCATTTCCTCAGGAGGTAAAGGCCTTCTCTGAATGTGCCTTCTTCCAGGAAAAAAATAGCGTTCCTCATCTCTTAGCAGAGACAAGGTCTGTAACCCTAAATAGATTTCATTGCAAAACATCGTGACTGGCACCACAGAATTAAACTTAAAATGTAGCAAAACGTGTACTAGGAATCAAATGGATGGGATTATTTTGCAAGGCTGATCAAGCTTTATTTGTTTTCTTATTTATAATGTTCACCTACAAGTAACAATTTCATTAAAATGAACCACATCTTCCTTGCCAGGATTACTTAATCTGATCCACTGATCCACTGGCCACTATAAGGTAGGTTGGGTTTTTTTTAATGTGCTATTTACAGGATAGCAATGAGCTTATTAAGAAAATCTATTGGGTTTACTTCAAAGCTGGCTTTATATTATAATAGCACGGGTGGCGTTCAGGCCATGTGGGAAAGCGGGACGAAAAATCTACCACCAGCTGCAAAGGAAGCAGGGCCCATGTTGCTACAACGGCAAAAACTCTCCAGAAAAGAATTCCTTTATGCAAGGCTGGATAATTGTGTATTGGGTCAGCTTAGTTAATGTATTTTGAAATCTGTTGTGACAAGAGAAGGCACCCCTTGTGCCCCGATAATGGCAGTGAGGATTCATCACAGGTTGTTGTACTGCCAACATCATCTCCCTTCCCATCATGGTTAAATCCTTGAACTGGTCCTTAAGCAACAGGACAGGGTGGCTGTATCTCTCCCTACAACGCTGGGACCTTCCTGGGTGTGGTGGGTGTTGGGATTCAAGCCTGCCTTCAGGAGAAACTGGCAACTCTCCAGGCACCCGGCTTGATTCTCCGGTTGACCTCCCTGTCTGCATTCCCCGGCAGGATACAGGCTAGGTCGCGATCGGCGATCCTCCTCAGCGTGAGAAGAACACACCACTCTTTCCTGCCCCCCCCCAGGCAGGGGAAAGAGATAGACAGAAACGTATTTACATGCCTTTATTTCTGTCTTTGCAGCGTTACAGAAGCACGTCTGCTCTCTTCAAACTCCAATAGCAGAGAGACAAACTCCTCCCGTACTTCCAGTACAGCTCATATTACACTGTGAGCTAATTCCGGTGCTTCGCACTGTGAAAAGACCGTCCCTCTGTTTCCCATGGAACAGTCTCAACATTCCCATTATGTTTTGCTTCCAAGCTAGCAGCAGCTCGCAGCCGCATTGCTTCAATATCATAACAGTGGGTTATCGTGCTCCTCTGTATGGTGCTGCAGACCAGGGTCTGAAGGATTCAGGACTCCACGGACCCTCACATCAGCTGCAATGTTCTACTAGGTGAGCTGAGAAGAGCAAGTCTGAGGGTCTTTGGACTTTGGGGAGTGGCCATGGCTTAGCAACAGAGCACATCCAAAGGGCCCCAGGAAGGGCTGGAAAAGAGCACGATCTGAAAACCTAGAAAGTTACTTCCAGGCAGAAAAAACAATACTGAACTAGATAGACCATTAGTCTGACAAGCTTCCTAAAGTCACTTCCGTGGCAACTCCACCCTCTCCGGCACGCAGTACAGCACCAAAGTGGTTCTTCTCCCTACTTGGGACAGTCATTTGCAAAACGGTTGTGCTGGGAGATGGATGCTCTCCTCTGCGGCAATTATGCCATGGGGATCCTAAAGGCTCCATTTTATCCCCCATGCTTTTCAATATCCACACAAAACTGCTTGCAGATCCCTGTGGGAGTCCGGCAGCACCTTTTTCTTCTTACACAATTCTTAGATCATTACTCTCTTCCTTTTTGTTATGATTTTCTCTGCTTCATTCAGAAATGAGCTAAAACTGGTCAACCCCATCAAATGCACATAAAATAAACTTCTGTACGCAGCACTTCTTGGGGATATACTAGCACTACACCAGTGTCTTGACTAACACACATTAAGTGTGAAGGGCAGATGCACACCAACAGCTGTCTGCACATGCTAACAGCTCTAGCTGGCTGAAGGTCCCCTTCTGGTGTGCATTCAGCATTACAAGTCCACAAATTATACCTGCTTGAGAAACTGAGCAGCAAACGCAGGTATTGCATGACGTGTGAGGCTGTTCTAAACAACTCATCAGAAACAAATCTCAAAGAATCTGCAGTGTATCTAATGTTAAGAACAGAAGACACGATCATAGAATGAAAGAGTTGGGAAGGGACCGTGAGGATCATGTAGTCCAACCCTCTGCAATGAAGGAATCTTTTGCCCAATGTAGGGCTTGACCCCACAACCCTGAGATGAACAGTCTCATGCTCTACCAACTGAGGTATCCCTAGCTGAGATTCCTGTATTGCAGGGGGTTGGACGAGATGACATTTGCAGTCCCCTTCAATTCTATGATTCTTCCCCTCCAATTCTATGCTTCTAAGATAACTCACCTAAGAATAGGCTGAAATAAGAATACACACATATTAAGGTAAAACTTAAAGAACTTCGAAGTCACTACAATGTGTATAGGGGCTTGCTTGTACACTGAATTCACTGCAGAGAGACATCCATTCTTTGTTGGGATGCGCTTTGAAAAGCCAACAGGCCAATTACGTTTAGCTTACCATACTGGTTCACATGTCATGCTCACCTAATCAACAAATGATTGGGAATGTTCCACAAGTTTGAGCAGTCCTTGTTCTGCCCCATTCCCCTCACGCGCAGCAGCTTCACCCCTCCCTTCTGTGGTTTGCAATAACCAAAGCTTGCCAATGCCATGCAACTTAAGGCCAGCCCTAACCAGGACCGCTTCCAAACCTACGTCACACTAGGATTTCAATTTCAAACAAGGATTTGGAAGCAGTTTGTGAAATCTTTAATAAAATCTGCTGCCTTAGGTCTACTCTGCCTGTGGGTTTGTCGGTCAAGCCCAGGCAAGATGTAATGGATAACAACTCTTGCAAGTGGAAAGTGATCAGGCCAGTCAGGTTAGTTTCAAAGCCATTAGTAACTCGCTGCAAAAAGGCACATTGCTTAAATGAGGGTGTCTTTCCTGATGCCACAAAAGCAAGTTAAAAGTGTAAGTAGGCGTATGCTATGTTAGCAAATGCAAACTTGCAACAGCTCTGAAAGTGGAAAGATTCTATAGGACACCTTTACGCTGAGGTCTGATTTAAAGGTTACCTTTGCCGGGCGGGAGCTGCCTCTCTGGCTGTGTACACACCACAAGTTTAATGCACATTGAAAGCACATGACTTTCCCCGAAGTAGTCTAGGAACTAAATGCTGGAAATTGTAGCTCTGCAATGGTTAAACTACCGTTTCCAGGATTCTTTGAGGTAAGTCATGTGCTTTAAATATACAGTGTGTGTGTATGTGCTGTCTCCAGATCTCAACTCCTTTGAGCCCTGTTTCTTCATCCCAATCACGTGGGAGAGTTCAAACTGCTTAGCTACTATCTAGTAAGTCCCCACAGAATCTGGTTTCTGCTGTTAATGTCAGCAGTACTTCTTAATTCTCATAGGATTTGGACATACAGAGGTTTTTTGGTAGTGTGAAATCCCATTGTGATGAATTGGCTCAACCATCAAGAAGGTAATATTTCAACTGAATCGGGAGATAAATAAAAACCAAAGACTTCAGTATAAACACACTTCCTAGGAAGCAAGACCTGCCAAAATTATTGGAATTTATTTTCCATGTAATCACAGTTAGGATTAGGATCAGAGTGTAAAGTATCCACAAATTCTCCAAGCCAATAAACCCAATTGAAATCAATGGGATTTGATATATTGGGGTTTTAATATGTATGGTTATTAAATTACAAAATGTATATAATGGTCTGCATCCCTTGTCAACTATTGAAACATGTTTTGAATGGGTACATATGTAATGTTAATTCGTGCTTCACTCCAGGTAGTAGGAAGGAGTGAGGGGAACACAGGAAAGAATTTACCATCAGAAGCTAAAATTAAATTAGCAAAAGAATGGCAATTAAGATCAATACACTCAAGGGAGCAACAGCAGAGCACAGTATATCAAAGAGATGATATGCGGATATTAATTAATTCATGCAGGAACTCAAATTGTAGATGTGCTGTTATTTACCAATTACCAGATGGATGTTTGCGGAATTCGAGGACATAAGGCAAATTTCAAATCTTATTTCTGCACGAGACTGTCCTCTTTGCTTAATAGTAGTTTTATTTTATCAATGTCATTCTTAAGTATCCATATATTGTATTCTAAATTCAAATACCACATCAGCAAATATCACCTAACAACAACAACTACTACAACAACAACTCCAACTAGTATCTTTATATTAAATGTATTTTTGTGTTTTTATACTGTAAACCGCCCAATGATCCTTGGGCTGAAGGGCTGTTAATTAATTAACTGATTGGAATGATTGATTGATTGAACGTAGGTGCACATAAGCCCCATTAAATTCAATAGGGAATATACACAAGTTATGTTTATTAAGCATTACCTCTTCTGTTTTCCAAAAAGCTAATGCACTAATGAGATATAAATCAAAAGGCCAAAGTCTTGCCAGTCCAAAGATTTTAAGCATCTATTGATTTCAGTGCAAGTTATTTAAACACATGGTTAATATTCCCATTAAAATCAGTGGAACCGGATCATGCCCCAAGAGTCAACACGATAACATGCAATAGCAACCATACCAATTTCCACCATCACTCCCTCTAATATCAGTGCATAAATGAAACCTTCATGGTTGCTAACGAATTCTTCTTATACCTGCAGGTGAATACGGCACCTGGCATTTGGAGTACCTTTCCACCCTATTCTAATGTATTCTGCTAGCAGCCTCAGGCAACATCCATCACGAGTAAAAGCAAAGAGTGTTAAATACTTCTGGAATAGTTTTTTCAGGCTAGCATGCCTTACCTCAGTGTCCACATGTATATTTAGAGATGTATATACTTCACATTTTCCTCACACTACTTGAAGTTAAAAATATACTGCCAAGTTCTCTTGAGCTGTGCTTTCTGCAATGAGAGCATTCAGTGCCCACCCAATGAAGGGCCCACACCTTGGTAATCACAGACTTTTTGCCACAAGTGTTCTAGCACAATTTCCTGCCTAACAGCAGGACTTATCCATTCACAAGTCTTGGCAGTCCAGAGCACAATGTGCCACAAGCAGAGAGAGATGACGCACTGCACAAAACAACTTAGAAAGCAAATAGTTGTTGATGTCTCAAGCAAAAGGACGGAGGCGCATGCGACTCCTGCTCAGTGGTGTCCAGCCTATATGTACAGACAATTCTTTTCCAAACTAGTCAGATCCCCAGAGGATCGTGCAAAAAGGAAATTATGCATGACACAACTCCATCGCATCCCAAGTACTGTGGCATAGGGCCAATTCAGAGTACCATCATCCTAATAAAGGTTGTCTCGACCCAAAACTGTCACTAGAAGAATGAAAAAAATCTTGGGTTTTAGGTAGCTAGTACTGCAAACGTATGATTCAGGTGCACTATATCTTGCTTGCCTTGCCCAGTGTCCTCCACAAGGGGAGTGCCCCAGCTACTATTGTTACAGCGCATTCCCACACTTCATGCTCAATTTCCTTCCCATTTGCTATCGCAGTGGCTGCTTTCCTCCAAGTCTGCTTTCCATTATTACTGCTGCTGTTGTTGTTGCTGCTGCTGCTGCTGTTATTGGCATCCGTATCAAGAGACAATGGAGTGCACCTCCACGGGTGAACATTAGCAGCACCAGTGACCTACCTGGGATGCAAACCTGCGCATTGTGTATGGAGGTCCTGGGCTGCCCAGACAACAAGGTCTCTCTGATGTGGGCCAAAGGAAAGCAGAGCAACACGTTTGACAACAGCTTGGCTGCAGAATTTTCCAGAAGGAGGCATGTAAGTCCCCATCCAACTGTCTTAGGGACACCACTCTGAATTTGTGTAGGGTTTACTCCTTGGCCTTTTCTTCTCCCAAAGATATCATGTAAGGCTGTGGAGGTTTAGGACCAGAATTCTCCTTCTCTTGTATGGGTTGCCTTCTCAGGTTGATGAGCCCAATCTGCCCCTCACTTCCCTCTATGGCATGTGCCAAAACTGCCTTCTTGACCATTGGACCCGCTATTGCTTTTTTCCACTCCATCTGCTGGAGCCTATCTTTGCATGTAGGGGAAATCCCTAACTCACTGAGGGTTTGAGACCCTGCTTTAGCCAGCCAGTTGAAGCCTTTCCTGGTGTGTGGCTGCTGTCACATACTGACAGCTTCTAGGAGCCACAGGTGAGAGCTGAGTGCATAGTGGGGATCAGAGGTGCTACTCCTCCCCTATCACCCCATAATGGTAAAGGTAAAGGGACCCCTGACCATTAGGTCCAGTCGTGTCCGACTCTGGGGTTGTGGAGCTCATCTATCTTTATTGGCCGAGGGAGCCAGCATACAGCTTCCGGGTCATGTGGCCAGCATGACAAAGCTGCTTCTGGCGAACCAGAACAGCACACGAAAACACTGTTTACCTTCCTGCTGGAGCGGTACCTATTTATCTACTTGCACTCTGACGTGCTTTCGAACTGCTAGGTTGGCAGGAGCAGGTACTGAGCAATGGGAGCTCACCCCGTTGCGGGGATTTGAACTGCCGACCTTCTGATAGGCAAGTCCGAGGCTCTGTGGTTTAACCCACAGTGCCACCCGCGTCCCTTAACACCCCATACATCATTGTTAATTATCATTATTATCATTGTCATCATCATCATCATCCTATCCTTCCCCCAAGGTCCCTGAGCAGGTTACAACATTTAAAAAAACAGTATTAAAAACATTTTAAAACAACTTACAACACCCAAAACAAGGTGGGTCCTAAAAATATACACCCTGAGTGTCAAAAGCCAGTTAATGCAGTACGTCTTCAGAACTGGCCGCAAGCTGTATAATGAGCATTCCAGACCTACCTCTGTAAGTAAGGAGTTCCACAACACAGTGACTGTCACAGAGAATGCCCTCTCTTCCAGTCACTACTACACCAAACTTCCACAGGCAGAGGAACTACCCTCTGTTGATCTTAGCCCCCAAGAGGGTCTGTAGAGAAGGAAGTGTCCTTTCATATATTTGGGGCCTAGGTTGTTTATGGTTTAAAACACTAACATGAGAACCATGAATTGGGCCTGAAAACGAGCTGGCAATCTAGCCCCAAAGTACTAGTGCTATGTGCTTCCTCTTATATCTGCTGAAACGATGCTGTGTAAGATGCTGAAACACTCCAAACTAGCCTTCCACAATCTTTAGATGTTTTGAACTGCAGTTTCCATCATCCGTGATTACTGACCACACTGGCAGAGGTTGGTGGAGGCTGTAGAATCCAAAACATCTCGAGGTCACCAGGTTGTGGCTAAGAAAAGTTATTTAAATCATATATTAGATATATGTGACAGATATCTTACTTATAGATAATACTAACAGAATACAAATAAAAACTTGGGTCTTGTTTATTGTTAGGGTGGCACCTTATCTTCATCTTGGACTCGTAGATTTGGTGTTTCAATTTATCTATCAGAGTTTACATATAACATCAGCCAGCGAGTTGCATAGTAGTGTCCTCCCTTTACTATCTTTACAAGCAATCTGAAGTTGGGAGAATTAAAAAACAATGCCATACAAGGAGCTACAATTACAGGGGAAATGATAAAATGATCCACTGGGATGAGTGGGTTAGGATCCAGCAGATCTCTGGCTGAGAAGGGAGATTATTGGCACAGCTGGGCTACACTGTCTTAACTCCCTCAACCTCGGCTCAGCCAGAGATATGCCAGTATCTCCTCCATCCCAGCTTACCTGAGATCCAGTGAATCTTAAACTGGAGAAAGCCCTGAAAATGGGGTGTTCTGGGGTGTGGTGGGACTTTGTCTGGATTCTAAGCCCTTTCAGCTCAGTCATATGAACAGCTAACCCAGAATTAATCAAACCAGGAAAAAGGGAAATGTAACTAAAACACTATTTAAAGGCTTGTTTTTGCTCCACCAGGCTTAGGCCTGGTAGCAACAACCCCTCTGCTTAACAGAGTTTGGATCTGGTGTAACTTTAAAACTGGCTTACTTTATGGCAAGCTTGCTTTATGCTGCTGTAGAATTACTCCTTAAGTATTCCTAAAGGCAATTCTCTCCCCCCCCCCTTTTTTTTTAGTAATTTCAAGCAGCCTATATCAATATCAACCTTCCAGCAGCTCTTTGAACAAATGAAGGCAATCACAGAACAATCCTACACATATCTACCCAAAAGTCTCATTGGGTTCAATAAAGTTTAATCCCAGAAAACTGGATATATAATTGCAGCTATATTGCACCAGCTATATTCCAATCAACACTCTGCCATATCAGGAAGTAAATGATAGGACAAATGAGAAGTTAAGCGACTCCTCACTTAACAGATACTGTACAAGAAAAATCCCTTGCGCATTCGGATTAACTAAAAATTATGTGCAACTTTGTAAAGATAGGTACAACATTTTTCAGTGAAACAAAATTGGAACATTTCTTAAAATTACAGAGATGTTGCACTGCATAGAAGCAACTTGATAAATCTTTAAGTAGATGCCCTAAAAACCAGACAGTTACTATTCTGCTTTTGCAATACCAGTTTGTTTGGTAGCAGCTAAATACGATATTATAGTTCAACTCTGAAAGCATGCTCAGTCTGAACTCCTTTAATTGAGAAATGTTTTGAGAAATGAACTGTATGCTTAAATATCCATGACAGATCATGAATTAGTATTTTTCATGCTTCAGTTTTAAAAACCTTCATCATAAAATCATGTGTGTGTAAAAACAATAGTCAAGAATGAAAAAAATGAGAGAAATGAACAACTAACAACCAATTTCTGCAAATTAATTTCTTCTTGAACACAGTGGGTATAGAAGACAGTGAAATTAACAGTAAACTCTGCCTTTCCAAACCCAACTTTCTATTCAGAAGAATCAAGAGTCTTTCATCCCAACTGCAGCTTTCCCCAATCTCGTATTCAACATAAAGCTTCTGTTGCTGCTTGTAGCTAGTTCTTATCAAGTAAACTGACATGTCTCGGCTTTAAAAGCCAGACCTCCTCATTAAATTATTCTGCTGGCTGTGTGTTCTCATTAAAAATGTATATAGATAAGATATCTGCAGTAACTATTACTAGCCTGGCCATTTCTGTTTTATATAAGGGTTCTACAGTACTGACAACTTTGGAAATAACATGACAAGTTTGAAAATAACACTCCAAATCAATCACTGCTATCAAATCATGGAGACGTACATTGCAATGGGCTACGATTTCCACTGTTCTTTTGTGAAGAAACAGATTCCTTTTAGAAATTATGGCCATTGCCAAATTTTGGCAGGTAGCTTAACTAAAACAATCACAGGCTTACCTGGGAGTAAGCCCCATTGAACACAGCGGGGCTTATTTCTGACGAAACTGGCACAGGGTTGTGCTGTTAGTTTAAGCTGACATCCGCCCCCCCCCCCAAGACAGAATGTTTTATTCCATGAACTCCTTTCGAATCTGTCTGTTGCAAAGTTCATTAATCCCCTTCCCAGATTCAAGGTTCTTGGGATTCATTTAGACATGCAATACTTTTTGGAAACATTGACTGCTTGTTTCCCCACAAAAAAGGTGTTATTTTTCAATAGATCTGTCCCATCACCCTATAGAGAGACAGGATCACTTGAATTGCTTTACACTGAATTCTCTTAATAAAACACAAACATCCTACAGAGACTCTTTGTACAGGGGGGGTGTCTCTTTTTCTGCCCCTCTAAGCAACACATATGGTATGCAGCATACTGCAGCAAACTCTTTAAACATTCAGTAAAAGAAAACCCGCCTCCTACGTACCTTGTGTTGCTCTGTCTATCTGACACTTAAATCACGCAAACAAAACACTCTAATGCAATAGCGGTCCTATCTTTTCGATTGCATCATGACGATGAACAAGTCTCCGGTGAAATAATTACCGCTGCTTATTTTCTCCCGCCTCTCTGGAAGCCGTACGCTTTATCTGGGGATTTTCCTTTCGATGATGAAGCAAAGGCAGCCTGAACTCTGTTGGGGAACAACCGCAGCCCTTCCTTCCAGCAAAATCCCTCCCAGTCCACTGTAGCCAATCACACAGAAGTTCAGCAGCTCTGTTGGTCTTAAACTGGTTGGAATGCATTGACTGACAAGGCAGCGCAGCTTGCCTAATGTGCAAAAACAATGCGTCCACGCCAATGAGAAAGGAATCTCCCTGGAAAATGGTGTTTCTTGGGAAGGTAAAATGACACCTCTACAAGAAAACAGAAATGCGAGAAGCGGGTAGGCGAGAAACACCACCAGATGCTCAGGTACCGATTCAATCGCAGGCTGATTTGAGAATGCTTTGAAAGAAAACACATGAGAACATGCACACAAATACTGAAGGAAATAATTTACATTTTAAAATCAGACTAAAGAGTCAACATCCCCCCCTCAGAAGCAGTAGTGCTGGCATGTACAGGGTTATGGGTAACAGACTGCCATCTGTTGGTACTGAGATTTGTTCGTGCATATTAATCCAAGTAATGTAACCTTCACTTTTTTTAAAAAAAGGTTGCCAAAATAAAAGCTGATGAATTTAGACAAGCAGTTTATAATCTCCACATTCAATGCGGAAATTGCATTTTTTCTTAGAAAGAGGTTTGCCACAAACAACGTACTACAGCATTACCTCATTTATTTAGCTTCTAAATTTGAAAAAGAGTCCGATGTTATATTTTTAAAGTTACATTCGGCACACATGAGGTAGGAAAAGACCTGAGAGACTGTCTTCATCCCTACAGAATTATTATTTTTTGGGGAGAGGGGGGTGTTAAGATCAGCAGAGGGTTCCCTCTTGGTGGTTTTGCCACCTTCAGAAGTTCAGGATGTGGCAGCCCAGCCACAGAGAGGGCACACCTGTGGAACTAGCTCCCCACAGAAGCACAGCTGGCATTTTTGTTGCATAGTTTCCTGATGTTTGATAGTTGAGATTCAGAGCCGTAGCCAACTAGATTTTACTCAGAGTAGGCCCACTGAAATTAATGGATCTAAGTTAGTCATGCTCATTAATTTCTATTGATGCACTCTGAATTAAAACTAACATTGGATACAACCCGTATAATTTAGGAATCGCTCAGTTTTTCTGTTGTAAATTGTTTTAACTTATTTTATATTGTTGCAGCTTGCCCTGGGACCTACTGTCAAAGTAAGAAATCCTATAAATAAATGGGTTATATATAAAACACGTATCTACCAATAATTTGGATGCTGAGGTACAGATTGAGATATAATTCCTGGGGCACACTAGAGATGCGTTTTTTAATTAGCTCCCGCGATTTCTTGGCATGGTTTGGTTGGTTGTAAGTCGCTTCAGGTTGCCTTGGACAAGATAAAGAGACTAACAAATTTAATAAATAAGTATTATTATTATTTCCTGAGAGTTTCGCTTCATGGAAAAACTAACACTTGAAGAATAAACAGTTCCTTTAGGTTCCTTCCTACACTACAATGCTCTATAATGGCTAATACATGCATTCAACGAGATAATGGTCTAGAGCAGGGGTCTGCAACCCGCGGCTCCGGAGCCGCATGTGGCTCTTTTACATCTTTGCTGCAGCTCCGGGGCAGATACTAGTGAGGGGAGGAGGCGCATTGTGCACCCCGACACTCCTCACTGTGGCGGGCGCTGTACTGGCTGTGACGTCGCATGGGGGCGGTGCGTGCGTTAGTCACGCACCGCCCCGACGTCACCTTCCCGCCCGCTGTCAGATCGTGGCTCCGGAGATATATTTGTTTTAAATGTCGCAATGGTTTTGCGGCTCCCAGTTGTTGTTTTTTCTTCGGAAACGGGTCCAAGTGGCTCTTTTTGTCTTAAAGGTTGCAGACCCCTGGTCTAGAGCCATGGTTCCCAAACATTCCCCACCACCCATGGACCACTTGAAAAATGCTGAGTGTCTTAGAAGACAACTTGTCTGCCTCTTGCAGCAATTATAACGCACTGTGCTAGAAGCTGTACAATGTTACTTCTCATACGCTGTATTTTACTGCGTGCTGTAGATTTCGAATTGCAATACATTAAATCATAAGAAATAAAAGAAACAATAAAATGCAATTCAAAATCACTAGGAATACTTATTGCAATGGACGTGCCATCACTCATCTTCAACCACAAATACATAGACATCATCATCATTATTATTATTATTATTAATTAAATTTGTATACCGCCTACAACCGCAGGTCTTAGGGAGGTTCACAGGATACACTGCTGACCACCTGAATGATGCCTGTGGACACTTTTCTTCCATGGACCAGCTTGTTAAGACATGGTCTAGACTAGAGCATCCCTATATTCAGTCACCGAAGTGTAAGCATTGGACATTTAATAGCACTCTGAAGAACAAATGTGATTTATTCTAACGGGAACGAAAGGGAAGCCTAACTGAACACATGCAAAGGAGCCATAACTGATGAGGCAAGATTATCTCCTTACTGGGTTCTGTCAAGTGGGACTCCACAGGAGTTGATACTATTACACAGTGCTCAACACACACACACAAAGCCATGGGGCAAGATAGTCTGGAGCTGTGCAGTTGGGTATCATCATCGTGTTGATGAAACCCAGTTCTATACTTCATTAACTAAACAGCTAGGTGCTAAAGCAAGTGTTCGGAACTGATGAAGTGGATGAGGTTGATTAGGCTGAGACTGAATGCAGACATCGTCTGTCTGATGCTGATGCTCAAGGGGCATTTTGCTCTATCCCATCAAAGTAGACTTACAGGCCAATGTTGCTCCTGGACTCAATACTGCACCTCACAGGAGTGCCTTCTGTCACTTACACCCGCAGCATAGGCTACACACCTTCTTGCAAAAAAGGTTTGCTGTCCTCCTACAAGATTCTGCCAACCTACTGAGAACTTAGAGGGAAGCCCTGCTCCACATCCTGTTCAGCTGGTGAATACATGGAAGATGGCCTTCATGGATGAAGTATCCAAACTCTGAAACTCTCTCCTTCAAGAAGCATATCTAGTGCCTTCTCTCTTAACGTTTAGGAAGACTGTGAAAAGCATCCCATCATTTCCCTAAAGCTAAGTATGACTTGTGTGTTTTGTTTTTAAATTTCAAGTGCAACGCTTTGAGGGTGTTTTGACAAAGAAGAGCAGCTTATATATTTTAAAAATAAATAAATAGAGGCTCAGCACCCAATCCATGCTTATAATTTATGGTGGGTAGGACAGTATGAAAGCCACTCAGTCCAATAAAGGCTTTTAAAGGTTAAAACCAGCACTTTGAATTCAGTACGGAAGCGAACCAACAGCAAGTGAAACGGTTGCAGAATGGACTGGATATGCTCCCAGCCCCAGTGTTTTGCTCTAGGTTGGGGGTTCCCAAACTGTGGCCTGAAAACTTATTTTGGTCCATGGCACATATGTGGCTGCATGGTGGAAGATGGAAGGCAACAATCCATCAGTTTAAATACAGTGGTACCTCGGGTTAAGAACTTAATTCGTTCTAGAGGTCCGTTCTTAACCTGAAACTGTTCTTAACCTGAAGCACCACTTTAGCTAATGGGGCCTCCCGCTACCGCCACACTGCCGCCGCGCAATTTCTGTTCTCGTCCTGAAGCAAAGTTCTTAATCCGAGGTACTATTTATGGGTTAGCGGAGTCTGTAACCTGAAGCGTCTGTAACCTGAAGCGTCTGTAACCCAAGGTACCACTGTATTAATATTGCATTTTTATTCATTTGGTCCATGGCATATCTGTGGGTGCATGGTGGAATACGGAAGGCAACAATCCATCAGTTTAAATATTAATATTGCATTTTATTTCTTTCCTTTCTTATATTGGTTTGCATTACAATCTGAAACCTATAGAATGCAATATATAAGTAACAAAATAATAAGTAAAAAGTCAACAAAATCATACAGCATCTAGCCCAGCGCATTACAACTCCTGTGCTCTTGCCAGTGTGTTTGCACTGCGCCAACCTCACAGCTGCCTTACCCATACCACTCTCTTTCCCATTATGCAGCAGCAACTCAGCCAGAGGCAGCCCTGCCATGTTGTCTGCTACAGTCAATATGAATTCCCCAAACACTTATGACTTATAGGTCAAGGCCAAGACATAGAATTGGGGAGTCCATTCAGATTACGAAGCACAAACATGCAGGGCAACATCAGGTTTAAATCAGTCTTTTCATGCTACTAATGGGCCCCGGCTGGTTCTACCACCCGAGTTCCCATACGGCACATCTCCTTTGTACACTCACTTTGGTCTCCTTATCTCCACAGACATGCCACCTGGCAGCAGGCAGTTATTGCTTAGTGTGTGATCTGAGCCAAAAGGAGACAACCAAAAGGAGGCCTGGAAACGATGCCTTATGAGGAATAGCTAAGGGAGCTGGGCATGTTTAGCCTGGAGAAGAGGAGGTTAAGGAGTGATATGATAGCCATGTTCAAATATATAAAAGGATGTCACATAGAGGAGGGAGAAAGGTTGTTTTTGCTGCTCCAGAGAAGCGGACACGGAGCAATGGATCCAAACTACAAGAAAGAAGATTCCACCTAAACATTAGGAAGAACTTCCTGACAGTAAGAGCTGTTCGACAGTGGAATTTGCTGCCAAGGAGTGTGGTGGAGTCTCCTTCTTTGGAGGTCTTTAAGCAGAGGCTTGACAACCATATGTCAGGAGTGCTCTGATGGTGTTTCCTGCTTGGCAGGGGGTTGGACTTGATGGCCCTTGTGGTCTCTTCCAACTCTATGATTCTATGATTCTATTCTATGAACCACCAGGTTACATTCCCCAAGAACGTCAGGCATTGCCTCTGCCATGATGGCCACCTGCTGCATAACAGAGCCAAGTATCAGCTAAGCCCCCGTACTGCTTCTGGATAAGCATGATGAAAAGAAAGAGGGCACAAAGACAAGGGAAGTGACTGAAGAATGTAACAGCGTGGTGGCAGCAGTGTCATGCCACAGCTCTGGTGGTGGAAGGGATTCCAATGGCAGTGGAATTGGCAATGACCCCGTCTGAGCTCCCAGTGCTTAGGTAGGTGCCCAACAATGCTGACAGTTGACCCACGTCATGTGCTGTGCCAGTGATGACCTAATCCGGCAAGCAGATTGACTCCTGCTGTACTCTGCACCAGCTGAAGCCTCGAAACCAACTTCAAGAGCAATCTTGCATTGTGTGCATTAGTGATACAGTGGTACCTCAGGTTAAGAACTTAATTAGTTCTGGAGGTCCGTTCTTAACCTGAAACTGTTCTTAACCTGAGGTACCACTTTAGCTAATGGGACCTCCTGCTGCTGCTGCGCCGCCACCGCACGATTTCTGTTCTCATCCTGAAGCAAAGTTCTTAACCAGAGGTAATATTTCTGGGTTAGTGGAGTCTGTAACCTGAAGCGTATGTAACCTGAAGTGTATGTAACCCGAGGTACCGCTGTACAGCCTTAAGAATCTGACACAAAAGCATTCCAGCCTATCCTGAAGTGCCAAGTACAAGAGTAGTTTATGCAAGTCCCCAAGGTTTTAGACCTGAGTGACAAGAGGAGACGGATCCCTATCTGTTATGGGTGTCCCTATCATTCCCACTGAGGACACAATACCTGTCAATCTTCATTAATTCAATTTAATCTGGACACGGCTTTGGTAAATAGACATGCATGGAGTCCTTCACTGTGGCCAGCTACACAGTAAGCACTTCACACCACAAGATCTGAAGACTGTTTTACCCTTTACTGGTTTCAAGGTAAGCCGAAAATGTTTTCTGTGTACAGCCAATAACATCTAGAGGGCTACAGCTTCTCCAACCCTGGCTGTAATTTGCTTCTATAATTTTACCTGGTAGATGCCTATGTTGGAGAAGGTGGATGCAGCTCTTGCAAGGACAACTCCCAGGGCATAATGAGCAGCCAAACAGCATCACCGTTTGGCAGGTACTGACAAATGCCCTGGCCAGAACACCAGGAAGGAAAACTGTCCTCCCCCCTACAAAACAAAAAAAAAGAGCTCCCAAACAGATCCATTTTTTAAATAACTCTTAAAAGAATGGGAGGATAAGGAGACAGCTGCCTCCTCTCACACAATGCACATTCTCACCATTTAATAGGCAAAATGCACAGAAACTGCAAACTCTATGAAAAGAATGTGGTAAACTGGTATATTTGTATGAGAATTAACTACTCTGGAGAGGGTTTGTCCTGAGGCTAGGCTGATAAGAGAACATCAAGAGGATTCCTTTCAGGCATGCTTAACCATAATTTGCTTTTATTTTACTGTTATTTTACTTTTGCTTTTTCTTCATTGCCCCATCATCTGCTTTGCGCAATAGTTGCCTGATGAAGAGAAAGTCTGCCACTATTTTGTGACATTTTGGTTGGTCCTAATTAGAGGGGTTTTGTCATTATAAGCCACAGAAATTCCATGGCTTATAATGATTGCACCTTGACATGGGGTTTGGGGGCCACAAGGGAGTCTAAATTTGGGCTCTTCCAAAAATAAGATGATCCACTTATTTTTAAGTACCTTAACTTATTTTTTACTCAACCCAATGTGAGCTGGGGTGGGGTGGGGTGGGCAGTCAACAATATCTAAGTTTATCTTGCCATTGATAAAATTTCAAAAATGGACAAGCATTTTCCATCAGAGACCTGTGCTCAACCCACACCCCAAAATTAAAAAAGTGATCTCTCTCCTTAATGCAGGGCTATTTTTGCAGAAGAGCTAGCCTCAGTTCATTTACACTCATGCATGTAGTGCTAGACCATGGTTCAGCAATATGTACAAGTGCAGCCATTGTAAACAGGCAGTAGCCCATTTTCTTTGAACATCTGGCATTCCATGTGATTCAATGATAGCCTATTGAGATACCAGCTTTAAGGATCAGGTTTAGACATGTGTAAAGAAGTAATAGATGCTGCCTGGCAATGGTTGCATCTTCCTTTGGGTAGGGTGTGTTTGCAGAGTTAAACATTAAATGAGAAAACTATGAGTGTGCAACAAGTTGCAGCTTGGATGAGAATAGGAGAACAAAAGAAAGGAGTTGATGACACATCAGTTCTTCCACAACTTGAAGAATCGTTCTCTCATTTTTCTACATGCCCCTATTAAGATATTTAATTAAACACTGTATTCATTATATCTGAGTTGGGCCCTTTCCCCCATGACATACAGCAGCTACAACCCCACTACTTTTATGACATAGTAAATTAAGGAGGCAACCAGGCAGTATACCGTATTTTTGGCACCATAACACTCACTTTTTTCCTCCTAGAAAGTAAGGGGAAATGTCTGTGTGTGTTATGGAGCGAATGCCTGCGGGTGGCGGGGGGATCTGCTGCAGTCGTGAGCAGAGGATCCATGGTTCCCCTTCCTTCCCTCCTCCGTGGTTACAAAGCACGGATCCACATGGATCCTCAGGATTTTTGCATTGGGCTACTCCAAACTGTCAGATCACATGTCTGTGGCCACAGCATGAACCACAAAAATCATATATCCACTATTTCGTTTAGAATATTTTTTTTTCATTTTCCTTGTCTAAAAACTATGTGTGTGTTATGGTCTGGTGCGTGTTATAGAGCGAAAAATACGGTAATTATCAGATGCTACAGTGATACAAAATTCACTTATCTGGAGCAAAGTTAAATTACGATCCACATACAGTATTGTTTTCTCCCAATGAATTCAATGGGACTTAACCCAAGAATATCCAAAGCAAGTCATTTTGGTATGACTGTTCGGTATTCTCACTAGTCAGGAAAAAACCAACAACCCCACATTTCTAAAAGAAATGAACCAACGTGCAACAGAATCCTTTTCCATGTTTACTTTGAAGCAAGCTCTATTGTGTCCACTTCCTAGTTACTAACTCCCTATGCAGGGCCAATATAGCCTTAGGTTTATAGATTTAAGCAACCACTGCAATTCAGAGTTCATTTACTGGATGTGTGGTCTACCCAAGTCGATGGAACAATGTTAGGTGCCCACCAACATTTCACTACCATATGTTGGTTTCATACATCCTAAAAGTGGCTCCAAGGCACCCATATAGTGCTAATTTTATCCTTTAATATAACATTGCATTTAAGTGTTTATAAAATTATTATAATTAGTTCAGAACTACAAAGGCAAGCTGCAAGTCTAAATGCCACAGCTCAGCAGCTTGAAACACGTGATAATATTTTTGATGGGAATCACAGTTCAGTTCAGGTTTTTTAATATAAAGTTCAAAAGTTTTCATATATTTAAAATGTTCTCAAGCTGCCTGTTAAGACGAAACGAAATACATTGAGACAACTGAATCAAATAAATAATGCTAAGGCAGCAACTTAAAAGCAACAAGACAGCGCTAGCCAGGTACAAAACAAACAAATGTCAGCTATGCTGCCAGCTTTTCCCACATGTTGACAATTGCACAGAACCTTTAATGCCATTTTTAAAGCATGTTATGATCATTTTAATTTGCAAACTCTCCCTAGGCAACAATCTCCCCTCACTAAATGGGAAGTTTTAATATGAGTTCAGTACGGGTAAGGCTACACCTTTTTGTTCCAACCCACCAAGAGAGATACATGCAGGAAGCAGAGTCCACCATCACCAATGGTGGACTGGGAGACTGGATATGGGTGCGCAAATTAACAAATGTATATGACCCCCTTCTACCATGCATGGTTTGAATGGAGTGTGCCACCTTCCTATCTATCTTATAATACGCATGAGAATGTAAGATGGCACCCACTGTTTCACACCACTGGTATGTAGCCTTTGGTGCACGATTGTGTCAGGAGTGGGAGCTTGTTCCACTAAAACCAAGGTGGTTCTCTTCACCGAGTCCAGTGGAGGCGGAGGAGACTGCACTCACAGCACAAATCTAAGCACATATACTCAGAAGTAAATCTCAAGTGATTTCAGTGGGATGTAGTCTGAAATTCCATGCAGGTTTAACTGGGAGGAAGACTGAAATCCTAAACATAGTTGCTTAGGGAGCAAGCACCACTAGTGAACTTACTTCTGAGTAAAAACACATTGCACTTTAAGTATCAGTGAGCACATGGGACTTCCTTCTGAGTAGGCATAGGATTGCAGCATTTTTACAAATGTAATGTTTTCTTGCATTCAGACAATATCATACAGCATAAAATGGGATTTTATGAATTGCAAGCCTGCAGAAAAAATATACCATCCCAATGCAGCCTCAGTGTCTGAAGCCTTGTTTTTATGTAAAATTCCTCTGTCTCTAGTGTTGCATTTTCTTTCATCTTTCCCTCTTACAGCCAAGAGAACAACATATTTTACTGTCTCTGAACTCTGTTTCTGGCGCCAGATCACTTCTGTAAATGCAATGTCCCTACGAATGTTACTTCTTGCACCAATCTCGCCAACAGCTGCAACTACAGAACCAGGAAACAAAACATTTAGAAAACACCACCATACAAAGCACCTTGCAGTCAGGCTCTCTTCCTTGCTTGAAACAACTCAGCCAAATGCAAACATGAGCTGCTCGCTGCTGCTACCACCAAAAGCACCGGGGGTTGCCAAATGCTGAGTTAACAAAACTGTGAATCTGCACTGAACCAAAAGTAATAGGGAGTGCGTGGCTTTCTTTCCACACGTTCTCAGTAGCCTGACACTGTTGTACCCTGGACAGACAGGCACGTAACTTTATTCTTCTTTCCGCAAGGGCAGACGCAGATGCGTCAGATCTTTTAAAAAACTGTTGAAAACCAACGCATTTGTGCCTCATTCAAGCGGATCCCAAGTTACATATGCTACTCATTACTCGGGGAGAGGAGGGGAGGGGAAAGATTTGAAAAAGGCCTGAGTCAGCTGCAGGAGACCTTGGCGTTGGTGTCATTATGATTATTACTATTATTAGGGGGGGGGATTGAAGGAGTAGTAGACCAAGTTGGCATACCCTAAGGGAAAGGGATCTGGCTCCCATCATGGCTTTTAATCTTATCTAAGTCAGAACTACTCCTCCCTCCTCCCTGAGCAAAGAGAGGGAGAGGCGTTCTGCTCCTTCGCACGCGCGTCCCTTGCAAATAACGCCTCTCCCGACGCTCCACCAGCCGCGGGGGGAGCCGGACAGCCAGGGGTTAAACCCGGCAGCCCCTCGGGCGCGAACTGCTCGTGTGAATGCGCGAGCGTCGGGTCCCCGGGAACAGAGCACGCCAAACGCGTAAACCCGGGTCTAGAGGGTAAACAGGGCGCCTGGCAACGCCGCGGCTCTTCTTGCGCAGCGAACCTGCGCTCATCGCCATAGCACCCGCTGCGCGCGGGCGGGCGGAGAGGTGCCGCCGCCGCCGCCGCGACCCTCCGCCCAGCCCGCGTTCCCTACGTGCGTTCCCGCCGCCCCCGGGAGAGAGGCCGGCGGCGTCCTCCCCTCAGCCCGCCGCCCGCCCCTGGCCACCCGCCGCGCGCTCTCGGGAGGAGCCGGCGCGCCTCGCCAAGGTTCCCCTCGCCCTCGCCCGCCTCCGCTTCGTCCCCTCACCTGCCGCGGAGAGACCGAGCCGCGTCTGGGGCTGGGCGCGAAAGGCAGGAACTTGCCAGCTCTGCCGGCGCGGCGGCGGGGGCGGCCGCTGGGGACGGGCTGGCCCGGGCCCACCCCGAAGGGCCGGGCCAAAGCCGCCGCGGCGCCGCCTCTTCTCCTCCTCCTCCTCCTCACAGAGCCGCCGCCGCAGCCCCCGCCGGCAGGCAGCGCGCGAGGAGACGCCGGGCGGCGGGAGACGCGGGCGGCTTCCCTCAGCCCGCTGCTCCCCCGGCGCCTCTGCGGCCCATGCCCGGGGGTCGCCGCGCGTCCCTCGGAGGCGCACCCGCCTCGCAGCTTTAGGCACCGGCGTGGGGCGGCCTCGGCTTTCAGCTCGCCGGCCCTCCCCTCCGTGTCAGGGAGGCAGGCGCGGGCGAAGCGTGACGTGGGGCGGAAACCGACAGTCCCTCTCGCGGCGCTTCAGGCCTCGCCGCCGCCGCCGCCTCAGTCCTGCGGCTCCGCCAAGGTGAACGCGGAGGGGCTGGGCTGGCTGACGGGGAAGCCGAGGCCCCTCTTCGCCTTGCCTGGGGGGGCCCTCGGCCCTCACGAGTTGTGAAAAAGTGACAGATCATAACCATCATATTTCTTAGTTATCATAACCATCATATTTCTTATTTTTTTCTCTTCCCCACCCTATTGATAAAGCACGAAAAACGGGCATTATTTGCCCTTGAAATGGGCTTGCTTTCAAAACATGCACACCGTGATAGGAACCAGGCGTCATAGAACATGAGAATCAACAGCCGAATAAGCCTGGCTTTTTCCAGCTTGCACCGTTTGAGTGAAAGACACAAAACAAATCTCTGAATTGAGCTCTTAGCTCGGCTGTCACTAGTCTTTTTTTAAAAAAGTAATGTTTATTAAGAGTTTTAAAATTACAAAAAGAAGAAAAAGAGTTAAACAAAGCAAAACAATACAATACATAATAAACAAAAAACACTGCTTATCTTAACAAAAACAAGAACAAAAACAGAAACAATTAAAAACACATCCAATATTTCCATATCTTGTCTTTCATTTACTTGTTTCGACGACCTCCTCACACCTCCCTTTTTTGTATTCTAGTTCAGTTAGCTATTTCAGCAAATCCTTTCCATCTTTCTCAGTTTTTGTCCCATAATTTATCTTAACACAATCTAACCTTATTTTTTCCCCTTTAGCCCATTAACAGTCTATTTTTACTTAATTCTTTATAACATTTCTGCTAAAGCCATATAACTTCATTCCAGCATCCTTTTAACATTCATTAATTTTACAGTGTTTCTGTAAATAGTCTTTAATTTTTTTCCAATCTTCTTCCACCGACTCTTCTCCCTGGTCTCGGATTCTGCCAGTCATTTCCGCCAGTTCCATGTAGTCCATCAGCTTCATCTGCCATTCTTTCCGGGTGGGTAAATCTTGTGTCTTCCAATACTTTGCAATAAGTATTCTTGCTGCTGTTGTAGCATACATAAAGAAAGTTCTATCCTTCTTTGTCAGGCTGTCACTAGTCTTGCTTCTCTCCCCAGTCCATTAGGTGGGATATCATTTGAGGGGTTGGAATTAAAAGTCCTCTGGCAGGGCCTGCCGTACAAGCTGATTATGGGTGTTGTGAAAGGACAGTGAATTGTTGGTCATTTAATTTATTGTCATCATCATCATTACTGTATTTTTACTACCAGAGAGGAGGAAAGGCACCTGTGGGATTTTCTACCTCAGGTTCCAAATAACTTTATGCATTTTTAACTGAGTGGTAGAGGCACCATTTGCCGTCCCACTTCAGGCAGTAGAGTATCTTGGGCTGGCATTTGCAGATTGCATATTTCTCCATTACATATATCACTTTATACTGTACATAGTTTTCAAAGGAGAAAACTGTTCCTGAAATGTGGGGATGGTGAGCGGAGGAGCATCTTGGCGATATGAACACCAGTCCCTCAGCATCACCCAGAGCTAGTTTCTGCTGCAAACAGGGCCCCATCTGCACTTTTGATTTAAACTTTTAAAGCAATGTAATACTACTTAAAGCACCCATGTCTCTCCCCAGAGAATCCTGGGAACTGTAGTTTGTTAAGTGTACTAAGGGTACCCCTGCTCCCCTCACAGAGTGACATTTTCTCAAATGCATTAACAATGGCTCTTCCTAGGGAACTCTGGGAATTGTAGCTCTGCTAGGAGAAATCTGACAACTCTCAGCACCCTTAACAAACTACATTTCCCAAGATTCTTGGTGTGGTGTGCGGAGAGCTGTGATTGTTCAAAGTGGTATGATACAGCTTTCAGTGTATTGCGCAGAAGGGACATGCATGATAGCCTTAAGTTATCACACCTGGTTGATGTCTCATTCACCATTGTCACGAGAAGCTCCACGTCCCCCTACTCTTTGCATAGGGGCAGGATTGTGACACACCTGTTACGAATTGGAAATAGTAACAAGCAAAATGGGAGCAGAGGCGGGGAGAAGAGGCAAACAATTCTTCTTAGTAACCTCTTAAATCTGGGTTCCACTTTCTCACTAACCAAAAGTGAAAAACCGACTAGCATAATTAGACCCAAGACAATATTCCCTATTATTTTGTAATCATTACTTGCACAGCAGAAATCTTTATTGATAACCACTGCTTTGATCAATGCTGTGTATCTCTCTGAAGATATTCTTTGCTTTATATACATGTAGTTACAACGCAGTATATTGTTCCAGCTTGTCAATGATGAATTAATGGGTATATTTCATTAATGAAATACTATCATTGTACAAAGTGTGTGTGTTCTGCCTTTTGTTATGAAGTACTATCATAGAGTGAGGATCATAGCTCAGTCACAGAGTGCATGTTGTGCATAACAAATGCCTCCCTATCTCCAGGTAAAGGTAAAGGGACCCCTGACCATTAGGTCCAGTCGCGGACGACTCTGGGGTTGCGGCGCTCATCTCACTTTACTGGCCAAAGGAGCCGATGTTTGTCCGCAGACAGCTTCCAGATCATGTGGTCAGCGTGACTAAGCCGCTTCTGGCAAACCAGAGCAGTGCACGGAAACGCTGTTTACCTTCCCGCAGGAGTGGTACCTATTTATCTACTTGTATTTCGTGCTTTCAAACTGCTAGGTTGGCAGGAGCAGGGACCGAGCAACAGGAGCTCACCCTCTCGCAGGGATTCAAACCACCGACCTTCTGATTGGCAAGCCCTAGGCTCCGTGGTTTAACCTACGGCGCCACCCGCGTCCCTTATCTCCAGGTAGGACTAGGGAAATTCCCTGCCTGAAACCCGGGAGACTCGATGCCAGTTCATCATGGCATTAAAGGTCTGACCTGGTATAAAGTAGATTCCTGTGTATCTGAGGTGATTGCTCCCTGGCTGCTCGTAAGGCCTGAGACCCGGTGTCCATCCACTATGGCTCCTTTCTCTTCCTTCTTGGGAATATTGCTGCTTTTCATGCCGGGTTCTGCATGGAGAATTTAAGGAGATATTGCTAAGTTGCTCCTGATCACCAGCTGATATTCAGACAAAGGGCCGGAAGGATGTTCCTTTCACAATCCTCTGCTTGCCTGCTCTTAGTCCCAAGAAATATTTGTTAGAAATGGCCGTTTGTCAAGTGGGCGGGAACTGAAGTAGCACCCCCTGGAGCATGGGAAAATGTGTGCCTTAGGCATCCCGGGAGGTGGAAGATGAGTTCCGCAGAGTGGTGGAAATAAAATGCCACATCAGTCTTCTAATGTGAATTCCCATCATGTGCCAAATGATCACGCACCTAGTGGGTGGGTATTGAAAGAGCAATCTCGGGAACGTTACAAACTGCACCTCATTTATTGCCCTTTGTGCTGTTACATCAGCTCACTTCTTTCTTTGAAAGGGATGCATATTTTAAGTTGTTCACTTGTTTCAGGTGGCCAAAGAGGCCAGTACTGTTAAAAATGGATAACTTCCATGAAGCAGCAGTCTTCCTTTCATAGCTGCATTACACTTGGGGTTGCCTTTGAAGACTGTTCAGAAACTGCAGCTGGTAGAGAATTTGGCAGCCAGGTTGGGGCAAGTCGCTGGGGCAAGATGGTCTGAGCACATAATGCCAATCCTGGACCGATTGCACTGGCTACCAGTCATTTGCTGGGCCCAATTCAAAGTGATATTTTTGACCTATCCAGTATTATGTGGCTCATGACCCCGATACATCAAGGACTGTTTTCCCCTATATGAATTAACCAAGATGCTGCAGTCATCATCTGAGACACTTCATCATATTCCCCTTCCATGATGGGAGGTCTGCTTGTGGCATGCTCTCCCCAAGGAGAATCGCCTGGTGCCATCATTACATGTCTTTAAGTGCCAGGCAAAAACATTTCTTTTTCATCAAGCCTTTGGCTTTTAATTAATTGTAGCCTTTTCTGCGGGTAGGATGTTTTAATCCAGTTTTCTAAAAAACGGAATTTTCTTTTAGATTTTTTTAAACACTGGTTTTAATACGTTTTTAATTTTTTGTGTGTGTGCACACAAACACAGTTTGTGCTTGTAAAGGAGCATATATACTTTTGGTCCCTCAGATTTGCACAAAACCAGAAAATGCAAAGTATGTGCTCAGAATTTACAGGTGTGTGACTGTGTGCTTTTGCGCACTTCCTGGATGGGGAAATTTAAAAAACAACTACCAGGTGCGCACACAGCTATCTGCACATGTTCCCTGTTGGTAGTTAATCTGTCTAGTTGATCAATCTGTATAACAGAATTTTAAAAAATTGAAGGTGGTGATAAATACAAAAGGGACAAATGTAAAATGGGAAAAACCAAAGGTGCTTCTCATACAAATTCAATATGTGTGGGTGTGGACTACTTTGGTTTAATCCGAATGTGGTGGGGAGTGGTTTAACAGCTAAATAAAGCTCAAATGTGGACAAACCCAGAACTTCTTTCTGTGACTCTGAAGGCTCAGGAAAGTCCAGAACTATGTGGCATTATTATGATTCTTGTAGCTTTTTTAAGATACAATGTTTATAGCCTTACTTTCTGCCCCTTGTCTCACTTTAGCAGGGCAAAAAATACAGACATATTCTCTTGCGGGGGGAGAGTCATTTATGCAGTGTTTGGAATAAATGCACAGAACAATGCAAATGAAAACAACAACAGTACCAATGAAAATGGAAGTCACTGAAGACTTATTAAGCAACTCTACAGCTACTCTAAACAAATAATAGCACATATTAAGCAAATTGGGATAAGAAGCAGGACCAAGGATGATATATAGGTTTGTTAACGTAACAGAATTATTATTTATATTAAAATATACCGGGCTTGAGTTTCCCAAGTGACATGTGAGTGCGTATGATCACAAGGAGGATGAAATTGCCTGGAAAATTGCATGCCTTCCTCTTAAGGCCTGTTGAGGGAATTCCCTGCATTTCATTGTCAGGAGTTCTCAGATGTTATTAAACCATTGATTTTTCAACTGTAGTTGTGAAGTTTTCTCATTTGACCCTGACTTCAGTTAGCTCAAATGTACCTGTATTGAGCCTCTGATGCTACTATCGTAGGCCCATGGCTCTCTGCATAGCTGCAGAGAACCTCCTTCCCTGCACAGTAAAGGAGTCGCAAATATTAGAATGACTCCACTCATCCAGACATGCCTCAACAGGACAGGCTGTTCAAAATCAGAATTTGCCTGGGTAATGCCAGTCATCCAAGCCTGTTGGTTTATTCAGACATTTCAGCTTGCTGCCTGGCTCTGACCTGATGGCTTAACAGCTATTGCTCTGCCCTGACAGCTGCCTGAAGCTCAACTTTGACAATACATCTTAACCCTGGTGTTTGCTGCTCAAAAAATTAGGGGAGTTAGAAATGAATAACTTTGCGAGGGGCGGGCAAGCGTTGCAAAGCTGCAGTTGCACTGGATTTTCTCCTGTACATTCCTTGTGCTCTCTTTGCTCCCAGCTAAGTCACCACCTCCAAGACTTCAGATAGTGAAATATACTCAGAGTCTCAAAGGGATTTCATGCTCTTTATTCAGCTCATAGTGGTGAGGAGGAATGAATGAAAGTCCCCTCACAGTATCTGCTTTATATACATGATTTACACAATGGGCTGCACATGATTGGCTAATTCCGGAATTCTACTGTAAGCCAATCAGGTTGTGGATTCACTTCTATCTGGAGCAGGATTGGGTGGTTCCTGCCAACCAATCATACTGCTGCATTGTTCTAGGATCAATCAGACTGCTGCATTCTGAATCCTATTGTTCTAGGACCAATCAGACTGCTGCAGTTTGGATCCTATTCAACTCAGTACATAACAGATAGCAATGCAGTTCTAAAGTAGGAACCGCCAGCCTCACAGGCTGAATGTGTCCCTCCAGGCTTCTCCGTCTGACCCACATAATTCTCACTGGGCGCACAACTCACTCGCCCTGCTTCTCACCTGCGTTCCCTTGCATCCCTGGATGGAAGATAAAAGAGACTGTGCGTGTCTATCCATTGTTCCACCCACTCTTGTTTCGGCTCTATTCTCCCCTGACATGTGGTCCTTGGGTGGTTGCCCAGAAGGAAATGCACCTCTTGGCACTGAGAAAGTTTCTCCACCTTTGACGTAAGATGAACAAGTATGGATTCGGTCCGAGGGGAAGACGGATGAATGATGGCTGGTCTCCGCTACTCTGTAAGATGTTGAAATAAGCCAGCCAGAGAGTAACTTTACAACGTCCCCCTTATTCCTTGTAAACACTCGGCAGCATTTATTATTGTGACCGCACACCCCAGTCATTTCGGGCGCAGACTCGGTTTCTTCTGGTGGAACCCACCCGGTGGATTAAATAATTAATATACCTCTTATCTGCTTGTTTGTTCCCCCCTAGTCATGTGTTTTAAGTGCATTTAAGTGCTCAAACAATGGCCATGTGGATAGGTTGTCAAGAATAGAATGTTCCCGTTCTCAATTCCATCTCTTTCATTCAGCAAAGAGGCAGAAGGCGCCAAAGAAAAGGTGGGGGGGGGGTGTTTGCGTGTTTCACTTGGTGGAAAAGCATCAACATGTCTGCCACATCCAGCAACCTTGGTTTAAAACAAAACACAAAAAAGCCAGCGCTCTGGCGGTTTTCAAATGTTTCATTTGTGCTTCTGTTTCAGCAATAGCATAATTTGCATCTGCGCGCCTCATGCTACATTCTAAATAACCCATTGCAGGCAGAAAAACCACCCTGCCCTCGTTTCATCGTGAAAGCTGCCTTCAACAGTCTCTTAGCAAGGGAGGGAAAATACATTGCCTATGACTAAAATGAATTCTGTTGGATCTTGCTGCCCTAGAATATTTAGAAAACAAGCTAATGAATTGGTAATTTATTTGCTCGCACGTAACTAATGTGCACATAACTTTGGCTGGGTCATGCTCTGTGCTTCTACCTTGCTAGTCTATTACTATTACAGAGGGTTTTTTGGGTTAACAGGCATGGCCAAACTTGGCCCTCCAGCTGTTTTGGGTCTACAACTCCCAGCGCCTGGGGCAGAGCTTTTTTTGCCCCTCCCACCCTTGCCTTCCTACGCTACTGATAACATACCTGTACTGTGAAATAAACAACATACATGATCAAAAGCAAAATTCATATTCATTCGTTCAAGGTTTGTTCTCTCTCTCCGTTCTATTATTTCCTAAGGGTAGCCGCGTTAGTCTGTTGCAGAAAAAAAGAACGAAAATCTTCTGTCTCCTTAAAGACTCACAAAGTGGATTCTAGCCTATGCGAGCTATACCCATGGCTGCTCTGTTTTATTCTACAGTGGTACCTCGGGTTAAGTACTTAATTCGTTCCGCAGGTCTGTTCTTAACCTGAAACTGCTTAACCTGAAGCACCACTTTAGCTAATGGGGCCTCCTGCTGCCGCCGTGCTGCCGGAGCACGATTTCTGTTCTCATCCTGAAGCAAAGTTCTTAACCTGAGGCACTATTTCTGGGTTAGTGGAGTCTGTAACCTGAAGCGTATGTAACCTGAAGCGTATGTAACCCGAGGTACCACTGTATTTGCCTTTCTGTTCAGCAGAACTGTGCTTGTCAGTGGAGGGTTGATTATGAGTAGCAAATTTCATGAAACATTCCTGATCACCATGAGACAAGACAGAAATTCTGTATCTTCTAACATCTACATATAGTTACCACATGTAAATGACTGCTTTATACTCCTGCATGATGGATGTAATATCCCTGTATGATGGTTTGGAGAAAAGCTTGGTACTATAATACTGAATCCAGATTACCTGCCAAAATGACCCAGTTTCTCCATTTCAGAGTAGCTGTTTGGTCAAGTTTCAAGCATCTTCTCCAGGTAGAAAGGCTGGAATTTCATTCCTGTTCTGTCCCCTCCCATTCCACCCCCACTTCTTCATAATATTGTTCATCAGATGTATGTAGGAGATTTCTCCCCCTCCACACCTTTCCTTTCTCTTTCCCTGGGTTGGAGAAGCATTCATGGCCCATCTCCTGAAATGTTCCTTGCTTATATCCTTCCTTCCTTGACTACTGTAAATCGCTCTACCTTGAAGCTGTCCCAGAAACTCCAGCGGGTGCAGAATGCTGCAGCAAGGCTCCTTACGGGGTCCTTGCCGCGGGATCACATTCATCCAGTGCTTTACCAACTGCACTGGCTCCCGGTGGAGTACAGGGTCAGGTTTAAGGTGCTGGTTTTGACCTTTAAAGCCCTATATGGCCTAGGACCCTCGTACCTACGGGACCACCTCTCCTGATATGCCCCGTGGTGGACCTTAAGTTCCATAAATAACAACACTTTGGAGGTTAGATTGGTCTCAACTAGGGCGAGGGCCTTTTCAGTACTGGCCCCGACTTGGTTGAACGCTCACAAGAGACTAGGGCCCTGCGGGACTTGACATCTTTCCGCAGGGCCTGCAAGACAGAGTTGTTCCACCTGGCCTTTGGCTTAGAATCAGTTTGATTCCCTCCCCCTCTTTCTTTTTCCTTTCTCCTCCTGTGAAGAGGCTGCATCCTAATGTTTTAATGTTGTATTTTGATCTTTTTAAATTGTATTTTAATCAACTTGTTTTTATTATTGGTTGTTAGCTGCCCTGAGCCCGGTCTTGGCTGGGGAGGGTGGGGTATAAATAAATAATAATAATAATAATAATAATAATAAAATTGCATGCATCAAACCAGCCTTCCTGCCCCAAGCAATCAGACTCCATGATAAACAGCCAGGCTGTAGGTGATGTTTCCTCTCTAGCGTGGACACAAACTGCAAGGGACCTGCTCCTTTTCCCGCCGTCATGCAACAAACCAAAGACAGAGGAGACTTGCCAGAATCTGCAGTTCCAGAGACCTAGTTCTGCCCTTCAGGAAGCACCCCAATAAAACACGGTTATCTTGCCATATGGGATAGAGTGTTAGACCTGCACCAGATTCCCAGTGGGAAGGGTTGTTGATTTTTCAAATCAGCAGAACTATGGCTAATGCCAACTGCAGTTCTTCAACTCATTTTTACCAGACCCCCCCCCCCAGACTATTCTATTTTCAAATAGTTCTTAGTAACAGTTTCTGAATTTTGATAATGGCCTTTAATAATGGGGCTGTGGGAATAAGAGGTGTGTCAAGAAAGATAAAACTCATTTTATCGGTGCATTCTGCTGTAGCTCTTTATGTTGTTTCAGCTGCAGATATCTATAGGGATCAAGGTGATAAGCTCCTTTGAGGGGGAAGGGAGAACTTTCAGGTTTATATTTAGAAACTGGAACAGGATGTCTACATTTCATCTTCACTCCCCCCCCCCTTTGGCCATGAACTTTGATTGCACAATATGAGGAGCACAATCCCGTTTACTTAAATCTGCCCCACTGAACTTGAGGTGTAAAATATTTAATTTTATCCAGACCGAGCCCCTGGCTTGGTAACTCCCTCTTCTGCCTGACTGCCTCTTGGTATATGGAAGGACAGGGAAATGAAAATAAAAAATCCGTGACTGAGAAGAGTAAATGTATGAGGGGGAAAGTCTTATTTTGCATTATCACAGCTCTTGACTCACTAAAAATCTTTTTAAATGCATGAGCTATTTCCCAATGGGTGGAACAGATGTTGCTGATAACATTTTAATGGCTATTTATTATGACAAGTCACTCAAACTGCACTTCTACTCCCCTTAGCAGAGCAACTAAGGAGGCCTTTTACCAAAAGGCAAAACGGTGGCATTGCCAGGCCAGCCTATAATTCTGAAACTGGGATGAGAATGTCCTCCATCAAAAACCCTGATGAGCTACTGCCAGTCAGTGTAGACAATACTGAGCTAGGTGACCCAATGATCTGACTCAGTATCAGGCACCTTCGTATGTTCAAAGGATGTAACCCTAAAGGGAGTTTCAGCACATTATACAAATCCGCATTCTACTGAGGCCAATGGAAAACCTTCCCCATTTACCGTATTTTTCGCTCCATAAGACACACTTTTTTCTTCCTAAAAAGTAAGGGGAAATGACTGTGCATCTTATAGAGCGAATGCGTGGTCCCTGGAGCCGAATTGCCCAGGGGCGAAAAGCAGATCCTGCCTTTTTTTTGAAAGAGGGAAGTGGGTGTTGAACCAAAGCCGCTGATCGGAAGCGATCGGAAGCAAGATAAGAGACGCTAGCAATAAAGGAGGCTGTCTGGGAGGGGGGAGGTAAAGACAGCAACTTGCAAGGAGAGGAGACAGGAAGACTAAATCAATGAGGAGAGAAATTAGAAGAAAAGGAGGAGCGAAAAACTGCTCCAGCTAAGGAAAAGACACTAAGGCAAACATGAGGGGAGGGAGTGCTGAAAGGAAGCAGCTGTTTGGTGGGGTTGGGAGAGAGATAAGGGACATTAGCGATAAAGGAGGCTGCCTGGGAGTGGTGAGGTAAAAGCCCATGGATCCTCAGGATTTTTGCATTGGGTCACCCCAAATTCACCATTAGATCACATAGCATGTCCATGGCTACAGCCTGCACCAAAATAATCACGCACCCACTGTTGCCTGGGTGCAAAAACATGGTTACAAAGCACGGATCCACATGGATTCTCAGGATTTTTGCATTGAGCTACCCCAAACTCACCGTCAAATCACATGTCTGTGGCCACAGCATGAACCACAAAAATCATACATCCACTGTTTCGTTCAGAATATTTTTTTTCTTGTTTTCCTCCTCTAAAAAACTAGGTGCGTCTTATGGCCAGGTGCATCTTATGGAGCGAAAAATACGGTATTTTAATGAATCTGGATTACATACCACCCAACATTTCTCCAATGAAAATAGGGACATCCTAAGGAAAACCGGGACATTCCAGGACCAAATCAGAAACCAGGACTGTCCCTGGAAAATAGGGACACTTGGAGGGTCTGGGATTACATTGGGATGGGGCCTAAAATTCCTCTTCAGAGGACAAAAGACGGCCATCCTTGGAAGCCAGTCCCAACGATGGGAGCTATGGGCTCCAGACTTAGCAAGCTGCCCTACAATTTTACGCTTGCAGAACCCAGGTGTTTGTTTTTGGTCCCTAGGCCTCACATACCCTGAAACATTTCTCCACTGAAAATGTCCCATTCCATAATGATTATTTTACTATTTATACACCACACATCTTACTGGGTTGCCCCAGCCACTCTGGGCAGCTTCCAACATATATAAAAACATGATAAAACATTAAACAGTTAAAAAAACCTATCTATACAGGATTGCCTTCAGACAGACTCCATACCCTCCAACATTTCTCTGATTAAAATAGGGACATTCTAAGGAAAAGTGGGACATTCCGGGATCAAATCAGAAACCGGGATGGCTTTTCTAAATCAGGGAAGTCCCTGGAAACTAGGGACACTTGGAGGGTCCGGACCTCAGTGAAGCACGGTGCATAAATCAGTGTTTCCCATTCTCTGGATAACTTTCTTTCTGCTGAAAAATCGTAGGCCCATGTGGTTCATTTCTGCAGGTGCGAGAGGAAGAACTGCTCCCGGCAGAGATGTTTCTGTGCACAAGTTGTTGGAAGGAGGGCAGAGCCCTGGGCAAGCACTCACACAGAGATGCAACAGGCAGCCTCCTTCTGAGGGCAAGTAATCTTGCTGCGTCTCTGATTGAATCTTCCAGTCACATCTGATGCACAAATCACAGCAGCGTCGCTCCCTCTCCACCACAGAGGCCGCAAAAAAAGGAACAAGGCCGGAGCGCTAGGCCTCCTTTGTGAACAGCCTTCTTTGTGGGTGGGCACTGGGGCTCACAAAACCCTGTAGCTATTAATGAGTTTCTCGCAGCACATTAGCAGTTCTCCTGTGGCAGCGTGCCTGAGCACAAGGCTTGGGAATTGCCTGCATGATGTGGAAACCCTCTCAGCATTGCAAGAGCCACTGCCAACTCCCAGCAAATCCTGGTCCTACTGTTGTTGCTCCTCCTGCTTGCAGTCGATGCCTGTTCAGCAGTCCTCTCTGAGCATGCAGGCAGAGACCCTCCAACTGTCCCTATTTTCAGGGACAGTCCCAGATTTACAGAAGCCGGTTTCTGATTTGATCCCGGAATTTCCCACTTTCCCTTATTTTCATTGGAGAAATATTGGAGGGTATGGAGTTAGCTGACCCCCAAGCCATCTGAAGGCAGCCCTGTATAGGGAAGGGGTTTTTTTTAATGTCCAATGCAATGCTTCTTCTTTTTTTAAGCAAAAATGGTGCTGGTACTGCTACCTTAAGTAACCTCAGAAAAAAGCACCGGTTTAATGTTTTATTATGTTTTCATATATATATTGGAAGCCGTCCAGAGTAGCTGGGGCAACCCGGTCAGATGGGCAAGGTATAAATAGTAAAATCATCATCATCTTGGAATAGGATGTCTCTATTCTCATCAGATAAATGTTGGAGGGTATGCAAGCAGTGACCACTGTGAGGAGCCAGAGCAGCACCCTGCCTTTGGAAAGAGGGAAATTGAATGGGCAGCAGTGCGAGAAACAAGGAAGTGGGGGACACAAGACACAAAGCATCTTGGCCAAGGACACCTCCCAATATACCGGTATATCCCCAAACCTGGAATCAGCACTGCTTGGTCCAGTCACTCCCTGTTTTCCAGGTCTCTGTGTTGCGTGCATCTTATCTAGTTACTTCTCACTTGCCTTTCATCATGATGTCCTAGGGTGGGTGCCATAACCATATAATCGTACAATTAAAATCAAGTAAAACAAGTATACATTTTAAAAACAAGCAAAGCCTTTCCCAGACAGGAGGAGTGGAGGTTAAACGAAGCAGGAAAGGTGCGTCCCACAGTGATATCTGTCAAAGGCCGGGGTAAAGAGGCGCACCTTTGGCAGAAGGAAGAAGCTATATCACGTTTTATTGTGTGTTTAATATTCTGTTGGGAGCCGCCCAGCAAACCCAGCTAGATGAGCAGGGTATAAATAAATCATCATCATCATCATAGTTGAGATGGTTAGAGCATGGTGCTGATAACACCAAGGTTGCAGGTTCGATCCCCATATGAGACAGCTGCATATTCCCTGATGATCCGCAGGGTCCCTTTCAACTCTATGATTCTATGAAGACACCAGGCATAGGAGATGTCCCCAGTGGCGTAGCGTGAGTTGTCAGCACCCGGGGCAAGGCAAGTAATTTGCGCCCCCTAACCCGTGGATTTGCGCCCCCTAACCCGTGGATTTGCGCCCCCTAACCCGTGGATTTGTGCCCCCTAACCCTAACCCCCAGATGTTGCGCCCGGTGCGGCCGGCCCCCCTGCACCCCCACGCTACGCCACTGGATGTCCCACAATTTATGGGTTGCCTCAGAGGAAGTCACCACCACCACCACCACCACATTTCCCTGCACTTCTGAGATGCTAGAACTAAAAGCATAAGAACAGCCCGCCGGATCTATTCGAGCTTCCTGGTCTCACAGTAGCCATGTGGATGCCCAGGGAAGCCCACACAAAAGGACCTGAATGCAACAGCATTTTTGCCGCCAGCGATTCTCAGCAGCTGGTATTCAGAAGCATACGGCTCTGAGAGCAGAGGCAGAACAGGGCCATCATAGCTGGTAGTCCTGGATAGCCTGATCATCCACGAATTTCACGCATTTCCTCTTTTAAAACTGTCTAAGTTTGTAGCCATCACCGCTCACTAGCAAATGGGCCTCTCTCTGCCAATTTTAACACCTGAAAGGGTTGGAAGTGGTCTTTTAGATATTTGCTACCTACGTCGCTTAGGGCTTTAAACACCAGCGTGAGCCAGTTTTGTCACCCTTTATCTTGGCAAGAACAACAGCAACAACAAAGCAAGCAGGAATAAAGATATAAAGATGATTGCCTATAATTTTCCACGGCACAAATTCATGTCGGTGATGACGAAGCTTTCGGAAATGAGTCATTCCGAGCTCCTAGAAAGTTTGCCCTCTTCTTCAGCTTAATCGTGTCTCTCTGACATAAAGATTTAAATGAGCCCAGCAAGAAGTGTTCTGGGGGAAAAATAATGTTCTCCCCGATGTTATAAAGAGCAAACTGTATTGTGGCACACAGTGCTCTTAACAAAAACGTTTGTCAAGCTGCTGCCTTTGTAGGAAGGAGGAAAGAGCAATCACACCTTTCCAACTCATGTGGTAAACATGTGTGTCTCTTTCTGTCTCCATGTGTATGGCACACAGCTAGAGAATGAATGAAACGCAGGATCTGAGCTCTGAATAAACACACTCCGCCCTGGATTCTAGTGAGCTGCTAGAACTTGGATCTGTGGTACTTCACAATCAAACATTTGTGTGTTCCAAATACAACTGCAGCTCAGTCCTTAAATTGCTCTGCCCACATCTACTTCTTATTAAATGTCTCCGGAGAAAGTCTGGCAGGCTTGCCAACTTCCTCTCCTTTAAGCTCCCACTCTTGACTCTCAACTCTGCCCCTTTTTTTTCTAATCAGCTTACTGGCTATCTCCTGTCAACTTCCCCTACATTCAGTTTCTTCCTTAAGCTCCTCTCCCCAGTCTTCCTCTTTGTCCCTTCTCAGGAGATTATCCAAAAAGAAAAAGAAAAGTAACATCATCTCCTAAACAGCCATCTTTTCCTTCATCTGTACAAGAAAACTGTCTTGTGGGCTTCCTTTCTCATGCAGCAGCTCAGTCCCGTTTGAATTGTTCATTTGGAAGAAAATCCTACTGAGTCCAGTGGAGTTTACCCCAAAGGAAGTGCCTACAGGGCTGCCGACTTAGGATGTGTACGCACTGCCTGATAACACACATTCACTGCTGGATGCAGGCATCTTTATGGGGGGGGGGAGCACTGTACACATGACATCATCCATGCGTACAGTGGGTGCGAGCAGGTGGCGCTGTGGTCTAAACCACTGAGCCTCTTGGGCTTGCCAATCTGAAAGCCAGCGGTTCAAATCCACGCAATGGGGTGAGCTCCCATTGCTCTGTCCCAGCTCCTGCCAACCTGCAGTTCGATAGCATGCCCGTGCAAGTAGATAAATAGGTACCACTGCAGCGGGAAGGTAAACGCCATTTCTTTGTGCTCTGGCACTTATCATGGTGTTCTGTTGCACCAGAAGTGGTTTAGAAGCTGGCTTGGAAAGCTGTCTGCGGACAAACGCCAGCTCACCTTGACCAGAAGCGAGATGACTATCCAGGGCTCCTTTACCTTTTAGCATCCCCATGCCCTCCCTGCCCTACACTATTTGTCAATCTAAAGTGCATTCTGCTGGAACAATTATAATCCACTTTGTGCCAGGAATGCATTTCTCAAGCACAGTCCTGTGATTTCCAGATGAAGCAGGCGTATATAAATTTAATTAAGAATACTAATAATAAATAACAAAGCAGAGACGGCAACCACCACGGAGACATGTGAACAGTAGCATGATGTGCCAAATAAGACCAAGTCTGAGCTACCAAGGCTTACACATGTGTTCTGAAGTAAGATCTAGGCATGCAACACAATCAAACAGCCGAACTGTGACGGGGAATCTGCAACGAAATGCAGTGAAACTGCAAAAATGTCACCCCTTCGGTACAGACCTTGCAGGAGACCTTAGCTGGGATTCCTGCATTGCAGACTGTTGGAATACAATGCCCTCTGGGTCCTTTCCAACTCTACGGTTCTGTGATTCTTACATTATAAAGAATCCGTAGGACTGAGAGCTCTTTTAATTTTCATCTTCTCCTGTGGCCTTTTCAAAATGAGGGATATGCTGTAACTTTTAAAGTAACAGATTTAAGCACAGAGCACTGTAGCACAACCGGGAAATGTCCCTGGGGCGAGGCAGGTACCATTTGTCCTTGAGAGTCTGCCACGTTAATAGTGGGGTGCCTCCTCCTATGCCAGTTCTATAGCCTGGCATGTATAGATTAAAACCTCACGTACAGGTCAGATGCTCTACCGCTTCTTGTTCAATCCGTGTGCAGTTGTAGCCCTAAGGGCAAGCTGCCCAGTCAGTGTGTGACTCAAGGATCCCATTTAATTATTTTCATTTCATAAAATTTATACACCGCTTGGTTATTAAAAACAACAACCTCAAAGCAATTTACAAAAAGATAAAACCATAAAACAAGGAAAAAAATCACAACACATACAAGAAGTTAAAATACCAAACTTTTACCTGTGAAAAAGAAGACATGCCCTTGAAAAAGAGGATAAATGGCAACCCTATGCCTACACCAATAGTAGGCAACAGAAGGAAAGAACAATATCTCCATCTCCACCCCACCCCCGTTTCCTTTCCGCCAACTGCAAGATGTCTATGATGAAAGTGTCTCTCACCAGACATAAACAAACTGTGAAAAAGACCATGAATTTAAAGTGGAGACAATAGATGTACCTTTTCCTGCTTATCTGTTTGCTTTGTAACACAAAAAACCCTTAATAAAAACTTTTTTTAAAAAAAGAAGTTAAAATACTGAAACAGACTAAAATTCGCATCAGCATTTCTCAGCATCTGGGTAGGCTGATCCAACCAAGAATGTTGTTAGCAGGTACCAAAAGGAATACAGCGAAGGAACTTGCTTGATCTCAATAGGCAAAGGTGTCTCTGAAGTTCCACTTTTAACAGGAAGTGAGAGAAGACCACAAACAGTGAGAACTGTCCATACCCTTCCTTCACTTTGAAGCCAGCATTTAAGCAATCAGAACGTAAATTCATTTAAAAAAGAAAGAAAGGTGACATGGCTGTAATTTGAATTTTGCATACATGGACATTATTCATTTATTTAAAGAGTAAAGGGAAAGGGACCCCTGACCGTTAAGTCCAGTCGCGGACGACTCTGGGGTTGCGGCGCTCATCTCGCTTTAGTGGACGAGGGAGCCGGTGTTTGTCTGCAGACAGCTTCTGGGTCATGTGGCCGGCATGACTAAGCCGCTTCTGGCGAACCAGAGCAGCACATGGAAACGCCGTTTACCTTCCCGCCGGAGCGTAACTTATTTATCTACTTGCACTTGACGTGCTTTTAAACTGCTAGATTGGCAGGAGCTGGGACCAAACAACGGGAGCTCAGCCCATCATGGGGATTCGAATCACTGACCTTCTGATCGGCAAGCCCTAGGTTCTGTGGTTTAGACCACAGCATCATCCACATCCCTTATTAAAGAGTAAGGTAAAGGTAAAGGGACCCCTGACCATTAGGTCCAGTCGCGGACAACTGTGAGGTTGCGACGCTGATCTCACTTTACTGGCCGAGGGAGCTGGCGTACAGCTTCCGGGTCATGTGGCCAGCATGACTAAGCCACCAGGGCTTTAAAAAAAAGTGGGGGAGGCACAGGTGCAATCTGGAAACCAACAAAAACAGTGGCGGACTTGGGGTCTCAAATTTCAGCAGCGTCTTGTGCGACACTAAAATTCGCCCCCACGCACACCTCAACAGCATGGTTGAGGTGCCCCCTGTGACATGGTACCTTGTGCGGCCGAACCGGTTCTGCTATCCTAAAACCATCTCTGACAAAAATCTGGAGCCAGACTATTACCCTCCAAAGTGTTGTGACCTGCAAGTCTAGTAAATCTAAAATTATTTAACTGTAACACTAACACAGGGATTCAAAGTATTAAACAAGTGCAATTAAACCAAGGGGAAGCCAACAGGATGCCTCTGGGATATTGCCAGACTCCCATTGGCCTCTGCCAGCATGGGATTATGGGAGTTGTAGTCCACAGCTTCTGGAGGGCACCATGTCGGGTCCCCCTGAGTTAAACTCTCTGATCTGAATTGCAACTCATTACCAAACTTAAAACCATGGAGAGACCTGGTCTGAACAAAGACATTGGATTCTTATCTCATTATACATGACTAAGCCATTTCTCACCTTCTCACCCCTTGCCTTTTCCTGTAAGACCTATTGTAGTCGTTTAGAGTCGTCAACAGGCTCATCTCAGCTATCTGCCAATCTCCCATTCCCACCACCCTTCTGAGTAATACCCCTCCCCACCTTCTCACTATATAGAAGGATCTGGCAACTTCTGTTTCAGTGTATCTGAAGAAGTGTGCATGCACACGAAAGCTCATACCAAGAACTAACTTAGTTGGTCTTTAAGGTGCTACTGGAAGGAATTTTTTTATTTTGACTATGGCAGACCAACACGGCTACCTATCTGTCTCTGATCTGAGTTTGTTTTTCTCAGCAAGTCTCTTGTATGTGTGAGTCTGGAACCGAGCCACACATTCACCCAAGCACCACCCTGCTCTTAGATCTTAAGACACCAAAATGTCCTCATCACCGATAGCAATTGTCGGCATTCTTGAATGATCCAGCCTTTGTTGACAGAAATGAAATGTTTCCTGTTGACCTCAGTGCCCACTGGACTAAGCCCTCAGTTTGGAAACAAAAATGCTGGATCGTCCTGCATTCTGCACCACTACAGTTTGTGCGCTAGCTAAGCCTCAGCACTTCCTGTACACAAAGCAAGTCATAAAAACTGCACAGGCAGAGAAAATATAAATTAACTCATAATTAAGCTCAGTTTGAATTACAGAAATGCAAAAGGATGTTGGAACGAAGCCAGGGCCCGGTATACATTCAGGGATTGTGAACCTAACAGATTTGATATATGAATCGAGATATTCTAAGGTGAGGTAGCAGCATGAAATGAGACAGAATGCCTTGGATTGGGTGCAGGGGGCAATTTGCTATGGCAGCTTGGAAAATAAGTCAAAAATAGGTTGCTCTTACACAATCCTTGGACTGCAGGGGGGAAGAATTTCCAGTAGCAACCAGGATGGATAATATAGGTTTGGAACATTTGTGGATCAAGTCCAAATGTCCTCTGGGAACCCACATGGAGTTTTAGGTACATATCTGTTGTTGCTGTTTAGTCGTTTAGTCATGTCTGACTCTTCGTGACCCCATGGACCAGAGCACGCCAGGCACTCCTGTCTTCCGCTGCCTCCCGCAGTTTGGTCAAACTCATGCTGGTAGCTTCAAGAACACTATCCAACCATCTCGTCCTCTGTCGTCCCCTTCTCCTTGTGCCCTCCATCTTTCCCAACATCAGGGTCTTTTCCAGGGAGTCTTCTCTTCTCATGAGGTGGCCAAAGTATTGGAGCCTCAGCTTCAGGATCTGTCCTTCCAGTGAGCACTCAGGGCTGATTTCCTTAAGAATGGATAGGTTTGTTCTTCTTGCAGTCCATGGGACTCTCAAGAGTCTCCTCCAGCACCATAATTCAAAAGCATCAATTCTTTGGCGATCAGCCTTCTTTATGGTCCAGCTCTCACTTCCATACATGACTACTGGGAAAGCCATAGCTTTAACTATCTATTTTTACATTTTTTACATATTTTTACATATTTACATATTTTTACATACATATTTTTACATATCTAGGAACATACATATAATGGTGGAATTGCAAGTCGTTTTCTGTGGTCAGCAGGAGCTTTTTCTCCTAGTGGATATTCTGTTCTACCCAAGAATTCCCCAAAGGTCTAGAAGATCCATGCTAATTCCATTAAATGGATTAATGGCAATTTCAGGCAATTCACTCTCAGCCTTTGGCACTAAAACACAGAATGCAAATATACAAGCTGAGAAGGACTTAAACAAAGAAGAAAACAATCTGAGATGAAATAAAGGGATGTATCACTTAAACATCAACACTTTTTCTTTTCTTTTCTGTACCTTATTTTTCTGTTTTGATCTGCACTGCTGAGGACAAAGGTAGATATCTCAGTAATCTTAAAAGCATCAACGAGAGGAATCTGGATGCTGAATGTTATTGACCGAGGCAAACAGAATGTAAAAGCCTTGCCCTCTGTGCCCTTATCCTCTGGCATGCTTCAAGCCAAGTGAAAAATCAGACTCACGGTCAACTTGGGGGAATACATCTTTCGAGTTCGTGTCAAGAATTTAGGGCAGCATTTCCCAAAATTAAAATTGGAGTCACACTTTGCTCTTAGGTTTAAAAAAAGGAAAGATACCTGTGTGTCAACTTGTTTTTAAACATTGAATTTTACTGCTATTTTAAAGGAATATATAAACCTCTTAGAGTGTTGTTGTTTTTTTGGTGATTAAGTGGTTTATGCTGTCAACTGCCCTGTGATCCTTGGATGAGGGACGGTATATACTTTTACTTATGTATTTAATTATCCAGTTAAATTAAAGGAAGGATGAAAGCTGGCAACTCTTAAAGAAAAGGATGGCTCAGTTACTCAGTTATTATTAGTTGTTTTCTTTATTTCATAAACTTTATATACCTCTCGACTGTAAAACAACAACAACACAAAACCTCATTGTAGGGTGGCTGGGCGTACATGTAAAATTCACCTTTCCTCCAGGGAGCTCACCTGTTGTATATTATTCTCCCCTTTCGCTCATTTTATCTTCACAACAAACCTGCGAGGTAGAATAAGGTAGGAGACAGTGACTGGCTCAAGGTCACTCTGTGAGCTTCGTGGCCCAGTGGAAATTTGAACCTTCACTTGCCAGACTGTAGTCCAAAACTCCCCTTTGCTCAGGACTGAGGAATGGAAATGAACTTCCCCAGAGATTGTAATAATACTTCTAGGACCATCACTTCTCCTCTAGATGATCTCCCTGTCTTTATACCAGTAGAGGAGGAGCCTTACATGGGTTTCCTGGGCATAGAGTGATGATGTCATTCAACCTCATGGCTTAATTTTTCGAGGTACACTTCAGCCCTTCTTATTACCAGACAAGCACTGACATAGAATGTAATGCCATCTTCGCAGGCTGGCCCAAGACATTTTGCTGACTGAGATGAAGGAAAAACAGGCTCCCTCCCCACATTCCATGTAAAGAAGCAGACTGGATGAGCAGTCAAATATTACTTCAACACTGGCAAAGGAGAGGTATCCTTCACTGTACCTGAGGGCAGCAGTCTACTTTAGGAGACGCACAACAAGTTGTGCGGTACAGCACAATGGTCTGTCCTCCAGCACCTTGTTGTTGCTCCCTGCTCTCCAGCATTTGCTGCCTGAGAAAGCCTCCTCACTCTGTCTAACAGTAGGACTGGCCCTGAAAGTGTTCTTCTCTGTATGAGGACGTAAAAAGAAGGGAAAAAAGAAAGCTGAGATTTTCAGAATTTTTGAATGATCTCCCTTTTTCAGTCATTCACCACCAATTTCAGTATTTCTGCATTATAACTATTACAGTCACAGCTAGCATGTTTTTTTGTAGCTACGTGAAAGCATCTATTACCACATTAGTTGCTATATATATGCTCCAATTATCCCCATTTGTTCTTGTGGTTTTGAGAATGCTATTATTTCTCTCCCCAGGAAATACATCACAAAACAAAGTAATAAAAGCAAGTTTTCTTCCATGCGGATTTAACACTATACACACACATACTCACACATGCTGCCTTGAAACTATATTAACATAAAGACACTTATTTAGATGGGTGGATCACAGGGACATAGATCAGTGCAGTTTCATTTCTCAAGATGGCACAATCAACTGTAAAGCAGGAAAATGCAGATAAACAAAAGAAGCCTTGATCTCTGTGGGACAGATGGATCAACAATTGATATCAAATAGCATCTCCATATGGCAACGGAAACTGCTTGTGAATGGAGTGAAGGGAGTGTGATGCAATGAGTTCAAAATGCACTTGTAATGCGCAGCTAGGAAAGGACCTTAATAGGCTCATGCTTTGCCAACTGCAGGGGTTCAAAATGCTGACGCTTGTCTCTACATATTTCCTGTCCAAACACGAAGGCAAGAGTTCTCAAACTTTCTATTAAGGAAAAGCCCCTAGCCAGTGCTTTATCAGTTCCTTAAGTATTGCTGCTTTTAGGCCACAACGTATTTATTGATCATTCATCCTGATTGGCTTGCATGAAGGTTAGATTGTACCCAGTCTTTACTGAGCATTCGTTCTGGTTTGTTTACAGGGTGGCTATATAGCAATGAGCATTCATCCTGAATGTTTATGTGTCTCCTTTAGTCATTTGTTCGTGTCACGCTTTTCATTGCATTTCCATGTCACTTTCCAAACCACAATAAGTTCTATTCTTTTTAACAAGTGGGTTGATAGCAAGGGGATGGTATCCACAATATACAAAATACTGCTCAAAAATCCCACAAACCCCCTCTACATAATAATAAAAAAATGTGAGTACAATACAGTGGTACCTCGGGTTACAAACACCTTGGATTACAAACACTTTGGGTTACAGACTCAGGTTAGTACCTCGGGATAAGAACTTTGCCCCAGGATGAGAATAGAAATTGTGCACTGGCAGCGCAGCGGCAGTGGGAGGCCCCATTAGCTAAAGTGGTACCTCAGGTTAAGAACGGTTTCAGGTTAAGAACGGACCTCCGGAATGAATTAAGTTCATAGCCAGAGGTACCACTGTATAGGCTATGAAATAAACCCTACCCAATGGACTAGAATGTGGTCTAAACCTCCCTTTAAATCCATCTCAGCCTAAAGAAAATAACTCACTCTGAAACTCACTTACAGATGGTACCTAACACCACAGAAACTGGCGCTGATATACCCAGAAACCTCACCAAAATGCTGGAGAGGCTGCAACTCTGCAGGTACATATCTCCACATGAGGTGGAAATGCCTCAAAATCCAACCCTTTTGGACAGCAGTCCTAATATGCAAAATAACTACCATACTTTTCCATGTGTAAGACTAGGTTTTTTTAACTTTAAAATAAGTTACAATTCTAGGGGCGTCTAATACATGCATAGTGTATATGCCCATTTTCTAAATTCGGGGTCCCCAAAAGTAGGGGGTGTCTTAGACATGGGGGCATCTTATACACGCAAAAATATGGTAAACAGGTATTAGAAGTCACCCCAGAACTGGCCCTACTGAACATTTCCCAAGATAATAATGCCCACTCACACTATAAAGAGCTCATCACCGACCTATTCTCAGCAGCCAGAAGCACCATAGCCAGACACCGGAGAGACCTGTCAGCTGTAAGGTAAAAGGTAAAAGGGAAAGGACCCCTGGATGGTTAAGTCCAGTCAAAGGCGACTATGGGGTGTGGTGCTCATCTCACTTTCAAGTTGAGGGAGCCGGCGTTTGTCCTCAGATAGCTTTCCGGGTCATGTGGCCAGCATGACTAAACCGCTTCTGGTGCAATGGAACACTGTAACAGAAACCAGAGTACACAGAAACGCCATTTATGTTTCCGCTGCAGCGGTACCTATTTATCTACTTGCACGGGTGTGCTTTCGAACTGCTAGGTTGGCAGGAGATGGGACAGAGCAACGGGAGCTCACGCCGTCACAGGGATTCGAACCGCTGACCTTCTGATCAGCAAGCCCAAGAGGCTCAGTGGTTTAGGCCGCCTTGTCAGGAGTGAACATGGACCACTGGTACCAAATGGTATGGGGAACAGCCTTACTAGAAAAGCTGACCAACAGACTGAAACTGACATGGGGACAAATATAATAGGACACCTTCACTCCACTATAGCTCCCCTTTATCAAATCACAGCCCAACAAGACGGCAAGAACCCACTGACAGCATGAAAAATCAAGATGGCTTCGTTGACCCAACACCCCCCCCATGCAAACAAATCTCACCGCAGCCAGTTACAGACAACCAAGCATACCCTAGAGCTCTCCAATCCCTCTCACTACTAAGGAAATGTAATAAGTGAATAAAAAGAGAACCTAGCCAGTTGACGCTGACACAAAACCCCACATGTACACTATATAAAAGAATATGTTTCACCACCCCACCCCTCCTCTCCCCCTCTCTTCTTCCCCAACCTTATACAGAATACAACACTAACGTCTCATATCAAATGTAACTGATCTGCAGAAAAGACTTCACAACCTGAAAAAAGAGACAACGCACATACGTTTGGGCCTCTGTTAGGATCAAACTAGACTTGGGCTGTGTACGCATTTAAAGCACCCACCCCACCCCAAGAATTCTGGGAACCTTAGTTTGACCCTCACAGGATATTGTCAGCGCTCATAACAAACTACAGTTCCAGGATTCTTCCAGGGAAGTGAATATTGTGCTGGTGTAAAGTTACAACAGATCCAGTCTTCATTCAGGAGTGGGGACTACGCTTGTTGAAACACCCTAAGCCTGAACAGAGAGAAAACATGCCTTTAAAATAGCAGTTGAGTCATACCACCCTATCTGCTAGCTAAATTTACAACGGCTTATCAGGTCATGTAATTGAGTTGAATGAATTTAGTATCTGGCCTAAGCTTCCCCCTCTCTGGACGTGCCCCTACCTTGCTCCCATAATACCCCTCAATCAATGCTTATGCTGGTTTAAGATCCACCAAGCTCTGCCCAGCCAGCTGGGACAATAGGGGAGATATGCTGGCTCAGCCAGAGACCCACTGGATCCTACCCCACTCATCCCTCCTCCCCTTGCTATAGGATTGTTCCCTAAAGCTGGGGAACGTTGCCTCTTAAATAGTGTCATCTGCATAGCCGAAGCTGGTCAAAAAAATATCGCCTGCTAAGGAAGGGTTCCAGATAGATTTGATCCCAAGGAAACAGACTATATCTTGGGCATATGGGACTCATGGACTCTAGACATGCCTATTCTTACACTGGGAAGGCAAAGGCAGCACTTATCAAGGACAAAAGGGAAAGAAAGCAGAGGCTAGCCAAGAGACGCAAGACTCAGGGTAATGCTTAGTAAATTGGCCAGCAGCCCAGACCTTAGGTACTCCTTCAAATAGGCTGATGTGCAGAGATTGATTAAAGGGTAAATGAGGACACTGGGCAAAAATCCACCAAGCACTGCAGACGGTCAACCTTCATTCACTTAGGAAAACTGATATCCAATTGTGTAACAGAGCCTGATGAAACATAAACCTAGAAAACAGGGGGGTAGTCTGTGTCGGTCCCTCCTCTCTCGAGCGTCAATGAAATCTATGCTGGACAATAAGCAGCCATGCTTGGTGAATTATTACTGCACCTAAAAGCGTCAGACCGTATATTTTAAAATGGCAGCTCCCCCCCCCCAACAATGCCTCGTTTCTAGAATTTTTGAAGTGCCTTCAGCAATCCCGCTGAGGTCCCAGGAGGCAGAACGGACAGGTGCTTTCTTTAGCTCACGGGAAAATTCCACCGCAAGTCTTGTTTGCAAATGGTCGAGAGTTAAAGGTGAGCAGTGAGGTGGCCCAATTTGCTGGCGCTATTGAGCTGTTCAGGGTCACTGAAACAAAACAATCACCTCAGGGCAGTTGTGGCTGGTGCTCTGTGGGACTGGTAGGGAGGAAGCAGGGCTGGCCCACCCACGAGGCAAGGTGAGGCAACTGCCTCAGGTGGCAAGATCCCTTGCTGCTGCTGTGGTGCATTCCTTGGAGGTCAGATCTGCCTCCTCAGCAGCCACCCAAATCCCACTTCTACAGCAGCCTCTTAGAGACTAGGAGGCGCTGCTGGTCTCCTCTCACCCTTGTTCCCAGTGTAGATAATTATTTCTCCCTTGTTCCTGATGTAGATCTTCACTTGCCCCTGCTTCCCTTTGAAGGAGGAGCACCCATTTGTGGTTCTCATGGGCCAAAATGTTTTGGGCCACCACCAACAGTAAAAGGTAAAGGTAAAGGTACCCCTGCCCGAACGGGCCAGTCTTGACAGACTCTGGGGTTTGTGCGCCCATCTCACATCTATTGGCTGGGGGCCAGCGCTGTCCGGGGACACTTCCGGGTCACGTGGCCAGCGTGACAAAGCTGCATCTGGCGAGCCAGCGCAGCACACGGAACGCCGTTTACCTTCCCGCTGGTAAGCGGTACCTATTTATCTACTTGCACCCGGGGGTGCTTTCGAACTGCTAGGTTGGCAGGCGCTGGGACCGAGCAGCGGGAGCGCACCCCGCCGCGGGGATTCGAACCGCCGACCTTTCGATCGGCAAGCCCTAGGCGCTGAGGCTTTAACCCACAGCGCCACCCTCGTCCCACCAACAGTAGGTGGTGTCAAAGTCAGGAAGAGCCAACTGATTCTAGTTTTGTCCTCCTCCACCAGGACAACTGTTATGTACTGAGTTGAATAGGATCCAAAATGCAGCAGTCTGATTGGTCCTAGAACAATGCAGCAGTATGATTGGTCTGCAGGAGCCACCCAATCCGACTCCAGATGGAAGTGAATCCACAACCTGATTGGCCTACAGGAGAATTCCGGAATTAGCCAATCACGTGTAGCCCATTGTGTAAATAATGTATATAAAGCAGATACTTTGAGGGGACTTCCATTCCCTTCTTACCACTATGAGCTGAATAAAGAGCATGAAATCCACTCTCGACTCTGAGTATATTTCAACAACATTGGAGGAGGGGGAATTAGGAAGGTTGTGGTTGGTGGGTATCTGGCTGGCTGAGACTAGGCTGAGGATGGTGAAGCAGTGACCCACTCATTTTAATGGACCAGTCTCTCAGCTACTTCTTCCTCATCCCTCCACCCTTACCTCAGCTTCCTCTCAATCCACTGTCTCTTTGCAGCTGCCTAGCTGCTGGGTTCTCGTCTCCCAGCCTCGCAAAGTCCTGATACCTCTTTCTATTCCTGTCCTGTCTCTCAAAACTTCTCCCTAGGACCTCTGTTGGGTTTTAATCGCAGCCAGAATGATAGCTTTCCCTGCAGAGACTCTTGATAGCTCTATTTCCCAAGTTTATCCTATCATACCAGCTTATCAACATCAAACGCTTCGTCATATCAAGCACGATACATACAGATTGGATGGGAGCGGACTTATTCTAACAAACAAACAAAACTTGAGATGTGCTTTAGCTTGTTACAGGCTTCTAGGAAGCAAAGTAGTTTTTGATATTGATTTGCTGATTTGTTTGTTTGTTTGTGAAATGGATATCCCAGCTTTCCGCCAAAAGATGCCCACAGCAGCTAAAAATGGTAAAAACTAGGCACAGAATAAAATAATAATAATAAAGTATAAAAAGCAGCTAACACATTTTTTAAAATCAATAAAATAATAATAAACATTCCTATTATGATAACTGTTAACAAACATTTTTTAGGTTATAGCTATTTATATTTATGATTATCTCTCCAAATTAACAGCACAATCCTATACATGTCTACAGGGAAATAAGCTCCTGGAGAGGATGCTGTGGTTTGCAAGGAGTCGGTAGTGCTAATAGTTCAAACCCTTAGGCTGCATCACACTTTGAGTGGCTAGAATATCACTTGCACATTTTCATTCTCACTAAGCCAATTGGCAAGAGCTTCCTTGTCTTTATACTTCTTTTATTTTTATTTAAGCAAGCCCACCGGAGGATGTGTAGACCTAATGTTTCTCTGCACAGGCTCACTGTATCGTCTTGGGTACTCTGGAACCCTTTCAATCCAAGGGGTAGCCAGCTTAGTCAGCTTACAGCTGAAACGAAGCAATAGACAAGTTGCACTTCAAACATGGGCAAATGCCTTATTGAACAAGCATGAACAAGCAAGAACGATGCATCTGATGGACTTTAGCCAAAAAAAGGGGGGGGGAGCTTAAGCATAATAAATTTGTTTGTCCTTAAGGTGCTGGTAGTGTTCCTTTTGTTGTTGTGCTCACATTGCATTGTGGTCCATTTTACAGGGTGTTGAGAGAGTGAAAAGAGCATAAAACACTTTGGCAAATTCAAAATAGTATTACGAAAAGCAGGGTGGTGCAGAGGAAGGTTCAGATGACAACTCAGAGAGCAGCACCTATGGGAGCACGGATTGCACTCAGCCTGCACATCCCATCACAACCTCTTTGGCCACGCCTCCATGATCTCTTTGGTTGCCAAGCAACCCCATCAGGTTGAATGTCCATCAGCCAGCAGTGTGCAAGTTCAGTGGGACTTACTTCTGGGTAGATGTACACAGGACTGAAGTCTATCAGCTAGGGTGCAGTCTTAGGACTGTAGTGCTGCACACTCTTTCAGGAGAGTATAGGTGCAACCCTACAGAGATCTACTCAAAAGTAAGTCCCACTGCCTTGAGTGGTGCTCACTCGCAGGGAATGCAGTCTTGGGGTCACACTAAACTCGTCGCAACTTACTTCTGAGAAAACATGCTTAGGATCCAGTTGCAATCTGAACGACTGGGAGAAAAGTCCAGTGAGCTCACTGGGATGTAACATTTAAGTAAACCTGTTTACTTAAGATAAGATAAGGCTGAATAAAGGTATAACATAGTGGGTTATTTTTTTAAAAAGGGGAAAGAAAATTGCTGCGCTATTGAAAGGCAGAATAGAACAGTACACAGCGTAGCCCACATTATTCCAGCTGAAGGCGAAAGGAGGCACATGAAAATGCTTCGAAATGTTTATTTGCCTCTCTAGCTCTAATTTTTAATGAGTAATGCCCTCTCTTTGTAATTTGATAGTTCTGGCAGACAGCACTATGGCAACCAGGCGGGGGGGGGGGAATGGGTGGAGGAGAGAGGTTGCTTAGCAACGCAGAAGCTTTAGCCAGGCAAATGCTGGCTTAAAGCGCAGCCTCCGCCTTCTCTTCCCCTGCCCCCCCCCGTTTTAATCTGTCACTTTCCAACATCTGAAAACGTTGATGTGTTTTATTTTTTAAAATGACTTTAAAAAAAGATCACTGGTCTTTTGGAAAAGGAAGGAGAAAAGGAAACAGAGAAGAGCGCTAGGTAAATTTGCATGGCTTTTTAGGTGGCTTTTCCTGCATATGCACCTTCAGGATCAAGAGCAATATCTAAAATTATTTTATTTTTTAACAAACTGATAGAAACTGAGATTTCACTGTGCAATACTTCTATCTGTGATGCCTTATATGCACTTTTGGCAGCCCTCCAGATGCTGTTAGATCTATCAATGGCCAGAGATGAGAGAGAGAGTGCTGGTCCGGCAATATCTAGTTGCCCGCAGGATTCCTATCCCTGGTCTAAGGTTTGGGCTGTGATGAAAACAGTGCTGTGACCCTGCAGCCAAAGATTATGCAATGTATACAATTAATACGTTTACCAAATGGTCTTTGCCATAAGCTTCTGGTAACACCAGTCCCCTGGGAGGTGCTTGCATTTAATCTCCCCCCACCAACAGATCGTTAGAGCTTTTAAAACAGCTCGTGATGAGTATCTGCTGGAAACATACAGACACAAAGACTCCTGGGTACTGGATAAGATTACTTTGTCCTACCTTTTTGCACACAGTCATGTGTGCATCGCATCTGCAGTGTCATCCCACCCAAGGAAGCCTGTGCCGATCAGGGCCCCAAGGAAGGAGCTTTATCAAGAGAGGGGCAAGGGAAGGACAACCGTGTTGCTTCTGCTCAATCTCTCCATGATGTTTGACCACTGCATCCTCCTGGAGCCCTCTGGGAGCTGGGAAAACTGGGCCAAAGTGCTCCTGCTTAAGGGAGTGTTTCCAGAGAGTAGCATTAGGTGACTGCCTTTCAGCTCCTTGGCTATGGGGCGTCGCAGGACACCATATTGTCCCCAGTGTTGCTTCGGATCTGCACTGAACTGCTGGGAATTGATTGGAGGATTGGAGGCTCAATGTCATCAGTGCATTGAGTACACGCAGCTCCGTTTCTCTGTAACAGCTGAGATGTCTAGATGTACAGTATTCAAGTCCTTAGTCAGCAGAGAGACATTTTCTGATTCCTGTTTCAGAGGCCCAATGAGGATGTGCTGTCCCCATTATTGGTTTTGCCCGGTGCTTTTCTTCTAAAAAAAATATTTAGGCGTATTCTTATTTTCCTATGTAGCACCCTGCTTGTGATTAACGCTTAGCTGGAATAAAATATTCAACGCAGCAATAGAGAAATTTAAATAATAATTTATTTGTCAGACAAATAAATGAGAGACACAGTGGCATATGGTTACCAAAGCTCTGCCCCCTCCAGCCCTGATGGCCAGCGCTTATATTCCCTCAGCCCAGCCCCCTTGCTCCTCCTTTGGCTGCCTCTGTCCAATCAGCCTGGTTGAAATTCCTATTGGCTGTTTGCTAGAACCAATAATAAAAGATACACCCATTTCCTATTACCTTTTATGGGAGACAAAGAGCTATATTTCCTTCTATCCATAAATGGCAGACAAGTAGCCATATATCTTACATTTGCCTCGACCAGGGACCTTAATTATCAGATTATCTTTGCCCTATTGCCCTATTGCCCTATTCACTCCAAAACAGATGGCTAATGGTTTTAATTTTTATCTTAAACAGAGATCTTGGGTTCACCTTCTCACACACCATCAATGAAATAAGAATCTAACATAAGAATCTAACATTTCTTACTTTCTAAATCCTTTGCATAATTACATTTAAGCCAATATATTTCATACATAACATAGATAGATTTTTAGAAGGAAAGGCCTTTTCAAAGTAAAAAAGCAACTTTAATAAAAACAGTTTCGAAAGCAGCCTCTTTAGTTTACAACTCCTTTTCCTAGTCAGCTGCTGTTTCTATTAGCTCTTGCCCTTTAACCTTATGAAAATATGGCTCGAGTCTTCTGTTAAACAATAAAACTTACTATTTATCAACTCTTAATTTGGGTTTTTGCAGCTTGATTGTATTCTGTAATTTGTATGGTCAGTGTGACCTTTTGCTCCCAGCCTGTAATTTCCTTTTACAACCCTGAGGCACTGCTATAGATCAGAGGGGCCCTGTTTAGGAAGATAAACATCTGCCAAAGCACCCAGCCAGCTAGTTTCTGCCTGACATGAGAGATACAAACATTTACAAATATATTTTTTAAGCTCATTTTAAAATGCAGGTCTTGATCAGATGCCTCATTTATTCATATTGAAATACTGCCCCTCAATGAGGCCAAACTTAGATTCACAAAAAGTTTAGGGGTATGTGTACCCCAGCATACCCCCAGAAAAAAGCACTTGTTTTGCTTCTGGCAGGCCAGGCCCTGCTACATGGAGGTATTTTTAAATTATTTTTAAAATGTGCTTGTTAAGTATTTGCATATTTTGTTCACCACTTGGATATTTTTTGAACAAGTGGCCTGTGGTTCCCAATAATTGCATGCATACGTGTGACTATGTCTGTGTTTCTTGCTAGGTTGTGTGAAATACTGGGCCAGAAAGTGTTTTGCTCATCACAAAAATGAACTGGCCAGACACCACAGAAATTATTTGTAGGATCAGGGAATGTTAGGACTGGGGAGAAGTCCAAACCTTTGTCTTTAGGGCACAACATCTTTCAGAGATGGTGCCATAATCTCCATAAAGCTGGCTATTGAATTCTGCACATCTGCCTCCTAAAACAAGAGTTTCCTCTCACCTTATGATATAGCTGGACTGGACTTGGAAGTTCTTATTAGTATTCATTCATTCATTCCAGTATCTGTTGGTTCGCCTACACAGAGAAAAAAGTATAAATAAGTACTCTAATTACAGGTAAAACAATTTCAGAACGAAAAATAACAGTATTTTAAAACACTATATAAAATCCATCTTTTTATATGTTTTTCATTAAAAGCAGATTAAAATATGGATGTATTTGAAACTGATAAATATAGGGTCATATGTATTTTCCTTAGAGAGGTCCACAAATATGAAGCCAAAAAGCAAAACTGGTTTTATAGATGTTGATGGATGGCCTGTGAGCAGGGCCTCTAAGACAGATCTTCAGGTCCGAAGCAAGTTCATATAGGTTTCAGTGGTCTGAAACCTGGTCTGAAACTGTTTAGAACACCATCAACCCCTCAGACAAGTAGTCAATACAACTGGCACAATACAGGTGTTATAGAATCCAGTGTCAGGCCACCCCACCATCCATGGCTGTGTTCTGTACCAGCTGAAGTTTCCAAAACCATCTTTCAAGACAGTCCCACGTACAGCACGTTACAACAGTCTGGTCTGGTTGTAGTTAGGGCATGTGTAACTAAGGCAATGCACACTTTCTCTAGATAGGGTCACATCTGGCAAGCAAGTCTAAGCTGGTGAAAGGTGCTCATAACCACTGATTAATCCATGCACAGATAGCATCTGTGAGGACTTCCAAGCAGCAGACTTGGGAACATGCAACCCCATTCTGAAATGACTGCAAACCTCTGGCCTGATCAGCAGCTTTGCCAACACTGTCTTATCTGGAATAAAATTCTTGCAAGCCAGGAATCACCAGCAGCCAATGAAAAGCTGCAGGTGGATCCAGGAATATTACATGTGTGAGAGAAAACAAGCTGCAACAAATGCTGGAGAGCAATACAGGAAGACCCTTCTTTTGAAATAATGAAAACATCTGGTTCCTGAGCGTATGCCCATTTTGTGGAAGGGTATGTCTTCCAGGGCTGTTGTTGCATGGATAGTGAGACAGCAGCAGCTGGAAGACAACAGGGAAGAGAAGACATCATAAAATCCATGGTAATCACAAAGCCAAACATAGCCTTCCTTGTCACAGCAGGCTCTTATTTAGACAGCCTCATGCCACAATAACATCCCAGAATAATATTTTTGAAGTGACATAGGAGAAGTGGTGTAGCAGGGGCTGCCCATGCCCAGGCTGCACAGAGGGGTGGCTTGGAGAATGCAGCCGCCGAGACCATATAACACTGGTCCTGAAAGATCTTCATTGGCTCCCAGTACGTTTCCAAGCACAAGTCAAAGTGCTGGTGCTGACCTTTAAAGCCCTAAACAGCCTCAGTCCTGTATACCTGAAGGAGCATCTCCACCCCCATCGTCCAGCACCGAGGGCCTTCCGGCAGTTCCCTCGCTACGAGAAGTGAGGTTACAGGGAACCAGGCAGAGGGCCTTCTCGGTAGTGGCGCCTGCCCTGTGGAACGCCCTCCCATCATATGTCAAGGAAATAAGAAACTATTTTACTTTTAAAAGACAACTGAAGGTGGCCCTGTTTAGGGAAGTTTTTTTATGTCTGATGCTATAGTGTTTTTAATATTTGGTTGGAAGCCACCTAGAGTGGCTGGGGAAACCCAGCCAGATGGGCGGGGTATAAATAATAAATTATTATTATTATTGTAGGGAGATAAACATTCAGTACGCATGTGCATTCAACTGCCTAATGGCATCTGCGTCACCCAGGAGACCATAGCCGCAGAGATAAGAAATGTAGAGTCGTTCTGTTGTCTGGAGATGTCACTTCCTGGTTCGCATGAAGAAGCTATTTTCAATGGAGTCCAGCAATGGAAGTGTATTGAGGCAGCACCGGGTGTTGAAATTTTGTGCCCCTAACAATTTTGCGCCCGGGGCAACGACCTCTGTGGCCTGCCCACACTATGCCACTGCATATGAGCTCTGTTCCTCCTGCATAGGGAATGAGGATGTGCCTGCTGGTCTCAAGCCTGACCGCCAAGCATTCATCGGATGCATGTCTGGACCCAAACATGGATCAGCTCCCATAGTCACAACCCACAACCTCAGTTTTAATCCAGGGACTCTTTCTGCTGTCAGTGTAAACGGTATGCGTTAGAAAGATGACAAGCAAAACATCTGTGAATTGTTAGTCATCTGGGACAGTAATGACAAGATAAAAAAATTCCTTCCAGAAATAGACTGGAAAGAGAAGCTGCTGAATTGCAACTCATTACCAAACTTAAAACCATGGAGAGACCTGGTCTGAACAGAGACATTGGATTCTTATCTCATTATACATGACCAAACCATTTCTCACCTTCTCATCCCTTGCCTTTTCCTGTAAGACCTATTACAGTCGTTAAGAGTCGTCAACAGGCTCATCTCAGCTACCTGCCAATCTCCCATTCCCACCACCCTTCTGAGTAATACCCCTCCCCACCTTCTCACTATATAGAAGGATCTGGCAACTTCTGTTTCAGTGTATCTGAAGAAGTGTGCATGCACACGAAAGCTCATACCAAGAACTAACTTAGTTGGTCTTTAAGGTGCTACTGGAAGGAATTTTTTTATTTTGACTATGACAGACCAACACGGCTACCTATCAGTAATGACAAGGTTTTCCTTTTCCAGCATTCTGTGATAGCTCCAGCTCAGATTATTTGTCTGCAGTAATGAGGAATGCAGAGAACAGCACCTCTTGCTGCTCTCAAGGCCAAGAAGAAGAAACGAGCAGCTATCAGTGAGCGAATGATGCCACCTGCTGATTTTTTCATTTGGCGGCCGGTATAATGAGACCAAGCAACCTTGCTCCTCTACAACCAAGAATTAAATAGTACGAAATGGTCCAGTCCACTTTACAGCTCAGGATTTCAGTAGGTCTGTCCTGAGCATGAGTAGCATTGGATAAAACTCACTGAGTTTCATGTTGAAAGAAAGCCAAGACCAATATAGGTAATAAGGAAATAGCCGCAAAGTCATGGGCTCATATAGGGAAGATCTCATCCACATAGGCATTGGTTGGCCTCTGTGAAAACAAAATGCACTTGTGGTTTGACCTGACCGTATGCAAGTGGCAACCATGACACTTGCATCAGAATGAAACATCAGAGTTGTCCCTTATATGCTTCCAGGAAACATTGTTAAGCCCTCTTTTCACTATATTTGCTAAATGTAAATTACAGTAATGAATAGATTGCATTGTGCCAAGTGTTGTTAGCTGTCTTCATTTTTAATAAACAACCCAGAAAAGGCAATAAAAATGTGTTATCAATCTGATCTTTTTAAATAATGATTTTTATTAATTTTGCAATTATAATCCAATGATAGCCTCATTATAACAATGACAATTTAAAATACAAGGACTAATACAGTGGTACCTCGGGTTACAAACGCTTTGGGTTACAAACACTTTAGGTTACAAACTCCGCTAACCCGGAAGTAGTACCTCAGGTTGAGAACGGAAATCTGGCAGCAGCGGGAGGCCCCATTAGAAAAACGCGCCTCAGGCTAAAAATGGTTTCGGGTTAAGAACGGACCTCCGGAACGAATTAATTTTGTAACCTGAGGTAACACTGAATCAATCATTCAAATACCAAATTATATAATTTAGATAAGGTGGCCCCCTCACATGCTAGAATTGATGGTTTTCTTTATTTCTGCATTCCAAAATCTGATTGATTTTAATTACCAGTACATTCCAGTCATCATCATAATCCCTTATACAAAAGCTGCAATATTTATAACTTCTAATCCTGTTGACACATTAAATGATTTACAAGCCTACAAGAGAAAAACCATATATCAATCTGATTTTTAAAATGCTACCTTTAACTATTTCACACCCTCCAAGTGCCCCTATTTTCCAGGGACAGTCCCAGATTTACAGAAGCTGTCCCAGTTTCTGATTTGATCCTGCTTTTGCTTAAGATGTCCCTATTTTCATCAAAGAAATGTTGAAGGCAATGGAGTTATCTGACCCTGAAGCCATCTGAAGGCAGCCCAGTATAAGGAAGTTTTTTTAAAAAAAACAAAGTTTAATGTTTTATTGTATTTTTTATATATATGTTTGAAGTCGCCCAGAGTGGCTGGGGCAACCCAGTCAGATGGGTGGGATATAAATAGTAAAATTATTATTATGAAATAGGACAGGCACCCCCAAACCCGGCCCTCTAGCTGTTTTGGGACTACAACTCTCATCATCCCTAGCTAACAGGACCAGTGGTCAGGGATGATGAGGACTGTAGTCCCAAAACAGCTGGAGGGACGAGTTTGGGGGTGCCTGAAATAGGACATCCCTATTTTCATCAGAGGGATGCGGGTGGCGCTGTGGGTTAAACCACAGAGCCTAGGACTTGCCGATCAGAAGGTCGGCGGTTCGAATCCCCGCAACGGGGTGAGCTCCCGTTGCTCAGTCCCTGCTCCTGCCAATCTAGCAGTTCAAAAGCACATCAAAGTGCAAGTAGATAAACAGGTACCGCTCCGGCGGGAAGGTAAACGGCGTTTCCGTGCGCTGCTCTGGTTCGCCAGAAGTGGCCTAGTCATTCTGGCCACATGACCCGGAAGCTGTACACCGGCTCCCTCAGTCAATAAAGCAAGATGAGCGCCGCAACCCCAGAGTCGGTCACGACTGGACCTAATGGTCAGGGGTCCTTTACCTTTATTTTCATCAGAGAAATGTTGGGGGGGTATGCTGTGTGCATATTTAAACATCTGTATCCGCATAAAATGGACACACTTGGGAATGTTCCAAGGCACTAGATAAATAACCACATATGTTTCGTAAAGGGAAACAGACCATCAAACTAATACAGGGGGGTTTTTCGTTTGGGGAATTTCTTTGCTTTTTTAATTAGCAGCAAAGTGTAAAGGGGAATGACTATCAACAGCAAGAGGGCACCCTTATCTATGGGACTGAGCAAACTTGAAAGGGTCACTTCCCTCTCCCTTCCGGCTTGAAAAAGGCCTCTCTCTTAATTCATCTCTTTCTGCTGCAAGGGCTCCCATTAAGGAGCCTTTTACTGGCCATTTTGTTATTGCTTCAACTTGGGCTTTATGCAAAGGCAGCCTGCTGGGCACTGTAAGCGTGACAGAAAAGAGGTGCACTGCTGTGCAGGAAGCTCTCCCTGTAAATAATGTTCCAATTAATAAGATAATTATACAGCCAGGGAAGACTTTATTGATGGTCTCCGCAAGTGAAGTGCTATTCTTAACCCGCTTGTGAAGGTTGCATTAACCTTCTCTCCTTGTCTTCAGAAGAGAGGGTTGAGAAATACATTACAGGCTGAAAGGAGGCTTCATGGGGAGCGATGAAACAAACGTTCGCTGCAAATGTGAGGGGCAAGGAATGTATTTCATTGGACCCACTTGCTGCCAGGCACTTGGGGGGAAGACAGCTTTTAAATGCACATACTTTACTGGACTAGATTGGAATGGCTGGCGCAATCAAGCCATCTTTCAATACAAACAAAAAGGGAGGCAGTGCAGTTTTAGGCTAAACAGCGAGTGGCTTCCTTTGCATCGTAGAATATTGAGTTCTGTCATTTTAAGATCAGCCACACAGGGCTGGTAAATGGTATACTCCCTCAAGCCGAAGGGAAAGTTCTCAGGGAAGAGAGGTGGTAGACAGGACCGGTTTGCCTAGGCCTGTGGTTCCCAATGTGGGGCACACGCCCCACAGGGGGGCAATTTGATTTTTAAGGGGGGAAATTCGAGAAAATTGTATTTTGAATTTGTTAAGTACTTTATTTTATTGCATAGTAATTAAAATAGCAAAGTATTACAGAAAAAGCTTCTATTAAAATTACCATATTTTTCCATGTATAAGACTAGGTTTCCCCCGAAAAAATAATGTCAAAAATTACTGTTGCCCCAGCCACTCTGGGCGGCTTCCAACGAAAGATTAAAAATACATTAAAACATCAGTCATTAAAAACGTCCGTAAACAGGGCTGCCTTCAGATGTCTTCTAAATGTCAATATAGTTGTTTATTTCCTTGACATCTGATAGGAGGCCATTTCACATGGCAGGTGCCATCACCAAGAAGGCCCTCTGCCAGGTTCCATGCAATCTCACTTCTTGCAGTGAGGGAACCACCAGAATTTCTTCAGAGCTGGACCTCAGCGTCCCGGCAAATGATGGGGGTGGAGACGCTCCTTCAGGTATCCTGGGCCGAGGCTGTTTAGGGCAGGGGTCAGCAACCTTTTTCAGCCGTGGGCCAGTCCACCGTCCCTCAGACCATGTGGCATAGCTGTCAAGTGTCCCTTATTTGAAGGGGCAGTCCCTTATTCCAGCGCCATGTCCCGCTGCTGTCCCTTATTGATGGATGTCCCTTAAATGTCCCTTAAATGATGTCCCTTAAATGATGTCCCTTAAATTTCAAAGGAAGCAACTCCTCTCCCTTCCTCCCAGGGAGGAGGGAGGCTCCAACTGTGTTGCTTGGCTGTGTTGCTCACCCAATAAGAAGTCTAGGAACGACTGGGGGTTGAGCTTGCATGCCTCGTGTGTGGCTAGTTAATGCAAGCTGAGGGGTTTTTTGAATGCTGGACGCCATTTTGTTGCACGTGCTGCTGCAAACTTTGCAGTGCAAAGCCAGGCCGGGGAGCCATCTTAAGTTGAGGCTGCATAGGCCTTGTGGTGCATGTGATTCAGATTCTATTCAGTTGAACCTCTGGTTACAAAGTTGGTTGGACAGTTTTCTCGAAGCTACCAGCATGAGTTTGACCAGACTGCAGGAGGACAGGAAGACTGGAGTGCCTGGAACAGGTGAGGCTGCAGGTCCCTTATTTTGGCTGCTGGTCCCTTATTTTCAAGGCCGCTGGTCCCTTATTTTCAAATCTGTAAGTTGACAGCTATGCCTTGTGGTGGGCCAAACTATCTATCTATCTATCTATCTATCTATCTATCTATCTATCTATCTATCTGGGGGGGGGGGATGAACGAATTCCTCTGCCCCACAAATCACCCAGAGATGCATTTTAAATAAAAGCACACATTCTACTCATGTAAAAACATGCTGATTCCCGGACCATCCGTGGGCTGGATTGAGAAGGCAATTGGGCCGCATCCAGCCCCCCAGCCTTAGGTTGCCTACCCCTTAGGGCTTTAAAGGTCAGCACCAACACTTTGAATTGTGCTCAGAAATGTACTGGGAGCCGGTGAAGATCCTTTAGGACAGTAGTGTCCAAACTTTTTTCAAAGAGGGCCAGATTTGATAAAGTGAAGGGCCGTGAGGGCCGACCAAAGGGCCAGCTGAAGTTGTTGACCTTTTTTAGGGTTGAAGTTGTTGAGGTTATTTTAGAATTTTACCCCAGAAAATAAACTGCCATGGGGGCAGGATTTAACCGACTGCTGGGCTGGATTAGGTCCCCAAAACAGACTTTGGACATGCTTGCTTTAGGACATTGTAATGTGTATGGGTTGCTCGTGCGTAAGTTGCCGCCTCTCCAGGCTTTGTTGCCTTGCTAAACCCTTCAGTCTGGGCAGCCCTTCACTTCGTGGCTGCCTCAGTCGCTAGCAGAATCCGTCAGTGGGCGTTTCTTAAATCTTTTCCAACATAAAAGTTGTTTGACACCCAGTCTCCTCCTACTCTCTCTGCGTGGAAGTCTTCTGCGCAGGGTGGGCGTGGGTAGCGGAGGACCCGTGCTCTCCCCGCTGGTGTCCGGTGAAGAGTCCTGGAGCCCTCTCACCGATTCCCCCATCAGCCCCTCTATATCCCTGGTGTTGCGCTGATTTGCTTCCCCATCTGCGGAGCTGCCTCTCTCCCTGCTGGGTCCCTCTCCAGCATCATTTGAGAGCCTCCCCTCCGCCTCTGGCTCCGATGTCAGTTCCCTGACAGATATGTATTACAAAGAGGCAGTGAAACGGGTATAAAACAAATCTAAGTGTCTTGTGCAGTGCTGGATTTACATATAAGCTAAACAAGCTATAGCTTAGGGCCCCACTCTCTTGGGGGCCCCAGAAAAAATTTAGAGGGGGAAAAAAAACCTGGATGTACATTTCCAAAATATAAGATAAAAAACAAATAAAATAAAACCTACATACAGCAATAGTGTTTTGCGTTGTGTAGGCTCCTATTTGTTATGTGCAAATGGCTTTAGATACCTATTAGGTATATAAATTACCATATAGCATATATTCAGCACAAAAAAACAGCAATAATCTGTTGTTGACAAAGGACAGCTGGACATATAAAGGGCCTCATTACCTTCAGTAGCTTAGGGCCTCACCAAACCTAAATCCGGCCCTGGTCTTGTGTCATTATGCTCAGTCAAAAGTGTAGAAGCAGGGTCTAGGCTGTGTGCCCACATCCTGAATGCATACCTTCCAACATTTCTCTGAGGAAAATAGGGATGTCCCGTTCCATAATGATAATTTTACTATTTATACCCCACGCATCTTACTGGGTTGCCCCAACCACTCTGGGCAGCTTCCAATATATATAAAAGCATAATAAAACATTAAACATAAAAAACCCTTCCCTCTACAGGATTGCCTTCAGACTGCTTGCGGGGGTCGGATAACTCCATACCTTCCAGCATTTCTCTGATGAAAATAGGGACATCCTAAGGAAAAGTGGGACAGTCTGGGATCAAATCTGAAACTGGGACAGCTTCACTAAATCAAGGATGTCCCTGGAAAATAGGGACACTTGGAGGGTCCATAGCTGTCAACTTTTCCCTTTTCTTGCGAGGAATCCTATTCGGAATAAGGGAATTTCCCTTAAAAAAAGGGAAACGTTGACAGCTACGGGAGGGTCTGTGAATGCAAGTAGTAGGCAGAGGGCTTGTAGCCTGAGATGCAACCCTGCTCTACTCCCTGCCCTTCTTTTGCTGCCATTAACCCCACATAATGTTTGTTTGGGGAGGGGGGACAGCAAAACCGGTTTAAGTCTGTGGTGTGGCTAGGCCCATTGTGTCAGCATCTTCCTTCCCATAATACCAACTTCTCTCTCTGCCCCTCGGATCAGCCTGTCCACCACAAGGTTCCCAGAGCAGTATCCTCTGCCTCAGGTACCCTTGACACAACCTTGCTTAATTTTCATTTGTGAAAGAAAGATGCGAAAAGCCGAATGAGAGACATACAGCTTCTTAAATGAGGGCCGACACTACCACCTAGTGTTGAAGTTTAATAGTCACAGATTAACTTGCTGTTTCCCACTGCTCATAAATTAATACCACAGGTGATATTGAATGTCCTCTGCGGTTATCCTATATCTGCTCCTCATGGGAACTATTTTGGAAGAAGGTAGTTCAGAGTTCTGGCAAGTCATGTCTCAAGAAAGTCATGTTATCAATTTTTAAAAAAATGTTTTTCCTTGTTATAGGTTAAGAACATTATTAGGAATAAACAGATTATATCTCATTCATCCTCTTCACTAAAATCAAGTTTAGCTCCACATTTTCCTTGAGCTGGCAAGGTGAAAGTCTGTTTAAAAAGAGATTTGCAAGGGTCTAAATTGGGAATTGTGACTCCATGCGGGGTAAACTTCAATACCCGTAATTCTTTGCGGGGAGGAATCTGCTTTGAATACCGTATGCCCAAGGAGAAGGTGCGATGCTAGTCTAGTTTTCTGTATAGAAATCTTGTGGGGAGGGATAAATGAACCCAAACCACAGCCTGAAGTGGCACAGAACCCACACACCTTGGTGAAAATTAGGCCAAGAAACAAAGCCAAAGTTTGTGGCTATATATAGAGAATCGTAAATATAAATATATTTATCGTTGGATCCAATAAACACCGGGTGGTGTGGGCACAGGAGAGGCTAAACACATTTAAAGTTTCCCAGAGCCAGGTATGTGAACGATACACACCTAGGAAAGAATGTTAGAGAAGGAAGATAAGAAAACATCTAGGAAGTGTGCAATATAAACAAGGTTTTCATACCACCAAGGGCACATTTAAAGAAGGTCAGAAGAGCCCAAGCAAGGGGAAATTGTAGGGTAAAGATGTACTTGCTTGTTGCCAGTGCCGAGGGCACCTGTACATATCAATCTAAACTCCCCACAAATCAGTCCCCGCTTTACCAAGTTGTACAGGGTTGCTTGCAAAGTTTGCAGTATGCGTGTCTGCCTCCCCAGCCGGAAACCGTTGTGCTTTCCAATGCCTGAAGTACGCAGCAACAACCTACCATTTATATCACTGAAGGAAGTAGAAAGGGAGAGTAAGCCTATGCACAAGAAGCTGGAGTAAAGCAAGCCAGTGTATGGCTGGATCCAAGAAGTGTTTCGGTTTAAAGCGTAAATTTAAAGAGGGAAAACAGGTAGAGGAAGACGAGACTCCACATCACCATCTGGTGGCACAATGTTATATTGCACCTATAGCATATAAATCGCTTTTTCTTTATCGGTCCAGCTGAGTCCTAAGTTAAGTCGGTGTAAAGTTACACTAGGTCCAAATGCTGATGCTGCTGTACTGTTGAAGCCTGGCAGAGGAAAAGCAAGCCTTTAAAACAGCCAAGTCATGTGACTGAGCTAAACGGGCTTAGGATCCAGCCTCGGTCCCTCTGCCCTGGTCCCGCTTCTGCCATGACACTGCCAAGTCGCTCTCTGGGGACCTTGCACGAGCCTTGGCTAAGCCATGGCCTACTGAGCCAAGCAACACTGGTGTATCTTTGGCTAAGCCAGGGTTGGGGACTTAATGCCATCTGAGGCAGAAGGAATCAGCTGGCTGTGCTGAAGAGCCAGTGCATTCTAAGCTGCTCATCCCCTTGAATCTTGCCATAGGTAACGGTAAAGGTACCCCTGACCATTAGGTCCAGTCACGAACGACTCTGGGATTGTGGCGCTCATCTCACTTTCAGGCCGAGGGAGCCAGCATTTGTCCACAGACAGTTTTTCCGGGTCATGTAGCCAGCATGACTAAGCCGCTTCTGGCGAAACCAACACAGCACATAGAAATGCCGTTTTCCTTCCCGCCAGAATGGTACCTATTTATCTACTTGCACTTTGATGTGTTTTCGAACTGCTAAGTTGGCAGGAGCAGGGACTGAGCAATGGGAGCTCACCCCGTCACGGGGATTTGAACTGCCAACCTTCTGATTGGCAAGCCCTAGGCTCTGTGGTTTAGACCACAGCGCCACCCGCATCCTTTCATCTTGCCATAGAACTGCCCCGCAAAAATCTATGTTGGCTAGATATATGTGGCAAGGCATGCACCTTTGTACACAGCAGAGTCAACAGCTAAGCCTGCTAGCAGAAACTGTAAGAATGGATTGGATGTAGCCAGAATACAGGGTGGGGAATCTGTGGATGTTGTTGGACTCCAAATGAATAAGTCAGCATGACCAACAGTCAGGACTGATGAGAGTTGGGAGTCCAATAACTTTAATTTAGGCATGATGTATGCCAGATGTTATGTTAAACCAGGAATATTCTGTCTGTCGAGTGGCCATATTCTTGGGTGGAGAATATTGTGTTTAATTAATTCAGCATCTTCTAAAGCCATTCTTTTTCTTCTTCTTTTTTTAAATGAAACTCCAGATAGTATTTTATATACAATAATTTTGTTTTCTTTTATGTTACAACCCTGGAATTTGTGTTCCTACCCTTGCAAAAATAAGTGGATAAATAAATATGCCAAGCAAGTTATAAAAATTGTCTCAGCACATGAGCAGGAGAAGGAAATGCTTAGAGTTGGCCTTGGAAGAAATCTGAAGTATGTGGCAACTCATCTTGCCCTCAGCTTGTGTAAACTGAAGGGGAATGTGTACAGGCACCATGATGGAGGATATATGAAACTGTTTTGGAAACATCAGCCAAGCTGACCTTTCGAGAGGGGAAAACAGATTAATCTGAGATACAGTGAGATCTTGGTGCATCAAAAATTGCCAGTGGATTATTGGGAAGCCTGCACTATTAAGAAATTCTGTACCATTCACAATATGACATTCATTTCATGGTTTAATTCAGAGATCTTTCTGAGAGTACAGTGTCCTTGCTTCCCCACAATGTTAAATGTGTTTTATGGGTGCAATTAACACACATGCTTTAAAGAAATGCACATAGCAGCTACTGGGGGACCCACAAGGAACGAAACAGCAATTCTTTTCTCCCATGCTACAATGCTGATGACACCCCTATTCCCACTGGGGAGGAAGCTTCCACTGACATTAATGGGAACTTTCCCGCTAATGCAAAGAGCAGATTTGGAAGATCAGTTTTCATTATGAGCACAGCAAAGAGCTAAAGCAGTTATGGTCAATTAATTGAGATAATGCAATTGCTGCTGCAACACATTCTTCATGGCTTTAAGGCTATTCAGTTACTACAGCTGGGGCAGAATACAGTGGCTGGACTGATGGGCATGGGTCTCCGGAAATAAAGTGTACCAGGTCAGATATGTGTTGCCTTCTTTGTTTGACTAGGTATATCAGCCATCTCAGCTAATATATTGCAGGAGTGGATTGTTTTATAAATTATTTTAAGACATGCTGATCCTGTGGGATAAGTCAAGAATTCATTTTAAGGTGCAACTAAGGTGGAATCTAGACACATATAAAAAAAAAACACTGTGAAAAAACCATTTTTTTAAAAAGAAACATTTTGAAAAAATATTGAATTTGCCATAAGCTCATCATTGCCATCTAGTGTCACATTTGTATAATGCACTTAAAACATTATATTTGCAGGTGTACAGCTGGGTCCAAGTTAGAAGACAAATTGATTCATAAAAATCAATCATAAAAAAATGTAGCATGATGTCTACATTTACCATAAAATAGCATTAATTATTTTTATAAATGTTTCCCTACATCCTCTTATTCTGAAGCACCCCTTTTCTGATTTCCTCATGTAGCTTCCAAGTCTATCAATGCAAGACAACGGATTGTGGAAATGTCATTGTGTTAAAAATGTTTATAATTAGTTGAGCACAACATGTGTATCCAAGTCAACAACAGGCTGAGCGAACTCATTCTAGTTTTGTCCTCATCCTTCTCTCTGCTGAGTTCTGCAAAGGCCACACTGAGACTGAGGAGACGACAGCTGAAAACCAGTGCCAGGCCCTGCACTGGTTGTAGGTGTGCAGAGGAGGGTCTGGAAACCATGTCTTATGGGGAGTTGAGGGAGTTGGGGTGTTATGTACTGAGTTGAATACGATCCAAAATGCAGCAGTCTGATTGGTCCTAGAACAATAGGATTCAGAATGCAGCAGTCTGATTGGTCCGCAGGACCCAATCCAACTCCAGGTGGAAGTGAATCCGCAACCTGATTGGTCTACAAGAGAATCCCAGAATTTGCCAATCACGTGGGGCCCATTGTGTAACTAATGTATGAGCTGAATAAAGAGCATGAAATCCACACTCGACTCCAAGTATCTTTCATGGGGAAAGAGGAAACTGAGAGGAGAGATGATAGTCATCTTCAAATATCTCAAGGGCTATCATATGGAGGATGGAGCAACCTTGTTTTCTCCTGCTCCTGATAGGAGCCAAACCAATGGATTCAAGTTACAATGAAGGAGATTCTGACTAAATATCAGGAAGAACTTTCTGACAGGGAGAGCTATTTGGCCGTGGAACAGACTCCCTTGGGAGGCTGTGGGCTCCCCTTCCTTGGAGGTTTTTAAGCAGAGGTTGGATGGCCATCTGTCATGGTTGCTTTAGTTGAGATTCCTGCATTGCAGGGGGTTGGACTGATGACCTTTGGGGTCCCTTCCAACTCTACAGTTCTACGATTCTATTGTTCTAAATAAGAAGGCAGGCAGGTGGCCACTGACAGAGGACCAAATGAGGTTAGTGGGGCATCGCCTCACTCTCCCAAATGGGTCATTCTCCACTGCAGGAGCGAGACTAAGAATTCTGCCCATCCCTTTGGCACAAGGTTTACGATCAACACTGTAAACCTCTTAGACCTATAAAAAACGTTTAATGGCATGTAAACTGCTGGAACAATAAAATAAAACTGAAAGGAGGAGAGACCGAGCGGATTTATGTGGCGGGGAGAGCCGAGAGAAGGGAGCCTATCGCAAAACAGAAGCAGATTGTGACACAGAAGAGAAGCAAGCAGGCAGAAAATGGGCAGGCAGAGAAACAAGAGGCATTTAGAGTGAAAAAGTAAAGCTGGGGAGGAGCACATAGTTGACTTGTCAAGCACACAGCTATATGGAGACAGAGAGTCTTGTTCCAGTTGTCCAAAATTGGATGACCTCATGGTTCGATTACTCCAGTTTTATGCCTGGGGCTGGCTTTGCAAACTGTCTGTCCACTGGTCTAAAGCAGATTTTTGTTAGGTGGGTGCTATTTTGTATTAATTTTAATTTGATTTTTTTTTTCTATTTAAACTTTGGGTTGTCTTTGTATTTTTAACAGGGCATGTAAGTCACCCTGGCAACAGAGTCATGAGGGCAGAATACAAATGCAGTATCTCCATCCATCCACCCAATAATTTGGACTCCAGTGACAATTTCACCCTATTTAATTTTAAAAAAGAATCCAACACACCTAAAAAATGCAGTTTTGGACATGCAGATTAAAGCCACCTTTGTCAAAAACAGTATACAAAGTTATTGAACTATTCAAAAGTGTCAAACCAAAATATATTAATTTCAAACATTTGATGTCATCGCTAAAGTTTCACACACCTGACTTTAGTTATGGCACCAAGTAAAAACTCACAGTTCTGTAAATGGGTAGTGTACATAACCGAATGCATTTTGTTTAATTCACTACTGTAGTTTATCCAGTTCTGGTCCATGTCATTAATCAAACAGATCCTGCAGAGCATATTCATGAATCAAAAGGAAGAAGTAAGGAAGCCAGCTGCCAACCTGTTTCTGAAATCAATGAGTCTTTTCCCCCTGTCACAGGCTCTGAGGCTTTTCTAGATCTTGATATATTACTCCTGCCCACACCAAGGACTCAGATGTACAGCTGCAAATAAAATGTTTTAAGTCTGTTTTAAGTGCAATATACAACGTGACACTCGATGGCAATGGTGAACCTTATGGAAAATTCAATGTATTTTTAAAAACACTTAAAAACAGGTTTTTATATGTGTGTAGATTCCACCCAACACTTCTGTAGCAGTTCTTTGACATGGTTATATAAACAAAGTGACAGCAAGATCTTATTTTAGGACCAAGAAATACTTCTGTAGAATTAGAAATTAAGGTTGATTCCAGATAACCCACTTTTGGCGCATTCATCCTGATTTGTTTGCACAAAGTTTGGGAGACTATAGACAATGCTGGCTCTTTTAAGTCAGCATGAATTCTGATTTGTTTGTGGGAAGTAGGAAATTTCTGAAAAAGACAGTTAAGAATGAAAATTGTGGCCTTCTTAGATCACTAGGCAGGACTTGAACAATGTTCAGTATATTTATTGACTTCCTGCCTCTACATAGTTCCTTAATTACCGTATTATTCTGATTGTTGGTCTACGATGACAGGGTGGCATCCCATCATTAGAAGCAGAGGGCAAATCAAGTGAATGTATTTCTCCATTTCTGCTCCTCTCGGCTATCAACCTTTTATTTCTTGGTGCAGAAGGAATTCGTTGCACAGGGAGCATAAACAGACACTCGGAGGAAACTAGGATTAAAGTATTTCCCTCACATCAATGAGCTACGCAGAAGAACGATGGCTTGCTTACATTCCTGTGGGAGAAATCTTCCCAGGTGGATGGTTAGAGCTATATGACTGATTCATCACCTTTCCTCCATGAAACATTGCCTGGCAAACCTTAGACACCCATAACAGCGAAACTGGACAGGCTGTGAGCAGTTTCTGCTGCAAAGGGTGGGACAGGAGACAACTAGACACAAACATATAGAGCGGCACTATGTTGCACAGGAGTCAACGTAGGGCAGAGTTCCTCCCTTTCCAGACCGTAGTGCAAGCATTTGTTTCTCTGTCTTCCTGAAATATGGAAATGGATCTCCGTGGAACTTCAAAGTTGCTCCAGTAGTTGAGGAGTGTCGTCTTTTGCCACCCAGCTCCCTTTGTAGCCAACTAGTTTGCTGCCTTCTCATTTCCAACTATGAAGAGGATCAGAGGGGATGCAAATCACTGACAGGTACACAAACCTTCTGACGTTAAAAAGAACCACGAGAAAGCTGGGGAATGTTAAATGTTGTGTGATTTATAACGTAGGATTTCCATGCCGATTACAGCATCATGCAACAAATCCCATGCAAAATCATGTGCTGACTTGCTATTATGGGATTGTGAGAATGCAGAAAATGCACAAACTCAGCTGAGGTGGTGAAGGAGCCATTAGTAGTATTCCCTTGTGTGAGAGAGTTAAAGAGGGACCCCTTGTTCCAAGTCTGTGCTTGCAATGCTTATTTTTTAAAACCAACTTCTTTTTTAAAAAAGGGACTTCTTGTTCCAAGTCTGTCCTTGCTACCTGCAGTTACTTTAAATGCTTATTTTTAAAAATCAACTTCATCTTTTAAAAATAAAGAAAATGGGTTGGTTAGTCAGAATGCACCTTTTTAATCATGTAATTTTTTAAAAAACAGAGTCAATCTAACCAATAAACTCTGAATACAGAACCCAGGCCTGTAGCCAGAGGGAAGCTGGGGGGGGGGGGCTGCCCTCCCCATAATCTTCTCTGCTCCCTCTTTTTTTACAAATAATTTTAAAATTAGGAAATCCCCTTCCCCTGCCTCTAAAAGGTCCTGGTGAAAACATAAAAGGAAGGGAAGGACCGAGAATGGGCAGAGCAAGGAAATGAAGAAGAGGAGGAGTTTGGATTTGATATCCCGCTTTATCACTACCTGAAGGAGTCTCAAAGTGGCTAACATTCTCCTTTCCCTTCCTCCCCCACAACAAACACTCTGTGAGGTGAGTGGGGCTGAGAGACTTCAGAGAAGTGTGACTAGCCCAAGGTCACCCAGCAGCCGCATGTGGAGGAGCGGGGAATCGAACCCGGTTCACCAGATTACGAGTCCACCACTCTTAACCACTACACCACACTGGCTTCTAATGAAAGGAGTTAAGGGAAGTTGAGGAAGAGAAAAGGGGAAAGGTAGGAAAGCAACCAGAGGGTGGGTGGGTGGAAGGAGGAAATGGAAGGAGGAAAAGAAGTGAAGGAAAGGCAATAGGAGGAGGAGGCTGTACTCTGGCAACCCCAGAAATAGTTGCCCTCTTACCTGCAACAAGGCCTGCACAGGTAACGGTAACAATGATAATCATTATTATCATTAATATAGCCTTAATGAATCTTAGGTATTACATTAATGTGTAAACTGCCTCTCTACTTTTCTGGCATCCGCTCTCCCCCATTCCCCAAACTTGGAGGCTGGCTACAGCCCTGCATAGATCCTATTTCTGCAGATGCTCCGATAGTGCACAGAACCCTAAATTTGGGGGTTCCTTAAAGATGGAGGGTCAACACATATACCCAGCTTCCCCACCCCCAACCACCAGCAGTTTCCACACGTTCTAATTTCAGGCTTCTGAGAACCTCCTTGCTCTTGGGGTTAAGATGTGTGAAGGTCTCTTGAGCAGGAAGGGAGGGATCGGCAAAGTTTGGGGTTCTTTTTGTTTCTCATTTTTCCAATCTTAAATTCAGTTCTCCATATCTGTGATTAGGGATGGTGGGGTCCTTATGGAAATTATCTCTCCTATTGTGAATTTCTCCTTTAAAAAAAAATTCTGCAGGTTTGGCAGATAACAAAGCAGCGCAATGGATTTTATATGGTTTTTTTGCTCATATATGCACTTACGTGCATACTTTAATACAGTGATTGTATCACTTGCATTGCAAAGTTCAGAAAAGTGCAAATTTCAAAGATTGGTCATGTTTCAGCTCTTGTATTGTTTTAGAAAGAGCAAATTTGGCGAGTTCGCTTTTAAGTGAAATATGAATTTAATTTTTCCTCCATTCCAATTCTTGAGGGTATGGAAGGACGGAGGAGAATTGCGGGAAAGACAGCCCACCCTCTCCATCCATGTCTGTCTGAGCATTTAGGCATACAGCAGGGGGTGTCCTCTCTCTTTCTCTCTGGATGCGTTTCATCCTTGGGGAACAAAACCATGAGAACATTTCACAGAGCTAACCCCCTGATTATGTTGCACTTAACTGCATCCCCAGAAGTTTTCTTCCTATAGCAAAATAACTTGAGCATGTTGTTTTTGAAACTTGTCTAAGCCAAACCCACCCTCTTTTCTGTCTCCCGCCCTCATGAAGTCTCACAATGGTCGCTATGGACGCAACTGCCTTTGAAAATGCAACTAACCAGACCGGCGCACTGCCAAGCTATGCTGCAGTTGCTGTTGAGAACTGCACGGACGACGTGCACGGACTCAGGAAATCCTACCTGCCACCCTTGTATGGTATGATCTTCTCCGTGGGATTCCCAGGCAACATCATGGCGATTTGCGTGTACACGTTCAAGATGAGGCCCTGGAAAAGCAGCACCATTATCATGTTCAACTTGGCCTGCACAGATCTCCTGTACTTATCCAGCCTTCCTTTCCTGATTCACTACTACGCCAATGGAGAGCATTGGGTCTTTGGAGACTTCATGTGCAAGTTCATCCGCTTTGGTTTCCACTTCAACTTGTACAGCAGCATCCTCTTCCTGACTTGCTTCAGCATCTTCCGATACATTGCAATTGTCCACCCAATACAGTCTTTTTCCGTCCGGAAAAAGGCATGGGCTGTTGCGGCCTGCGTTGCATCTTGGGTAATTTCGCTGCTGGCCATGGGTCCTCTCAACTTTTTGTTTACTTCGACGATGGAAGAGAACAAATCTCTTTGCCTCGACCTTACCAGTTCTGAAAACGTGGATGTTATTCGGTGGTACAACTGGTTTTTAACTGGCCTGGCCTTCTACTTGCCATTAATAACAGTGACTCTTTGCTACACTGTGATCATCTATACCTTGGCTACAGGGCCCCACACTCAAAACCCTTATAAGCAGAAGGCTCGTAGACTTGCATTTTTCCTCCTGGTAGTCTTTTATGTGTGCTTTCTACCTTTCCATATTTTTAGGGTTGTTCGGATTGAACTAAGGCTGTACCGAGTCAGCTGCGATATTGAAAACCAGATCCATGCTGCCTACATTCTATCCAGGCCGCTGGCTGCCCTGAACACCTGTGGAAACTTGTTACTTTACGCCATAATCAGCGATAATTTCCAGCAAGCCGTTCAGTCTCTTCTGAGATGCAAGTTGAGCCACTTAATGCAACAGACAGGGGGTAGCAGTGACTTCAATAGATCTGGGATGTTAAAATTGTGAATGCATGCATTTCTCTTCAGTAGCTCTGGTGCCGGTTGTCTCCTAAAACAAGTTAGAAAGAGGCTGCACACAGCTGCCAAGTCTTAGGAGTGGCTTTTTTCAGGGGTGTAGAACCAACCTCCAGATGTTGTTGAACTACAACTCCCATCATCTCCGACCACTGCTCATACTGGCTGGGGTGGATGAGAACTGGAGTCGAGCAACATCTAGAGGATCACAGGTTCTCCATCTCTGGCTCACATGAACCCGATGAGTAAAGCAGCCTCATAGGACATGGGCTCTTCCATGGGTCTTTGGAAAGGACTGGCAAAAAACAGAGCACTTAATTCAGTTGTATAGAATGGTTGCTTGGGTGGCCCAAGGTTGTCTCTGGGCACATTAAAATTTTGCTGTGTGTCTCTTATCACTTGCTAAGCAGCCTGACAGTAGCGCATTAAATCAGCAAGAGCTAACTGGGATGCTATTTTCATTTGTGTCTGCTGCTTCTTTTCTTTTTGCAAAAGTACCCTGGGCATCCAGTGGAGATCAGAAACTCCGGCTCATATCGCTGCTAAGCTGCCTCTGGGTGCCTCCTTCAACACTGCAGGAAGCATTACCTTTTTTTGCAAGGCATTTATATAGCTAAGACACGTGGTCCAAGAATGTTGGCAGCCCAGGAAATGGTAATAGTAGTAGTAGTAGTAGTAATAATAATAATAATAATAATAATAATAATAATAATAATAATAATACATTTTATTTATACCCCACCCTCAGGGTGGCTAACACCAATAAAATCACAGTAAAAATGTATTAGGGGAAAAAGAGAAAGAAAAAAAAACAATTTAAAATACAGGTTAAAATGCAATTTAAAATGCAGCCTCATTTTAAAATAGCCGATAAATCAAGACCATAAGGGGAGGGAAACATAAGGGTCAGACTGAGTGCAAACCAAAGGCCAGGCAGAACAGCTCTGCCTTACAGGCCCTGCAGAAATCCCGCAGGGCACTAGTCTCTTGTGACAAAGCGTTCCACCACATTAGGGCCAGTACTGAAAAGGCCCTGGGCCCTAGTTGAGACCAATCTAACCACCTTGCGACCTGGGACCTCCAAAATGTTGTCATTTGTGGACCTTAAGGTCCTCTGCGGGGCATACCAGGAGAGGCGGTCCTGTAGGTACGTGGGTCCTAGGCCATAGTTCCATAGTTTGCACATACGGATGGGGCAGGCACTGCTCAGACCTTAGAACAGAAAGTGCAGTGACCAAAGGCAATGTAAAAATGCAAAATCAATGAGTGCTGTGCATTAGGAAGCACCAAGTGCTGCCAATAGGGTGTAATGTTTTTGTTGGCATCCATTTGTCTCGATAGACAATGGAGTGCATTTCCAGAGTAAAGTTAAACCACTGAGTGACCTCTCCGGGGCACAAGCCCGGGCAGCATGTAGTGACCTTAAGGCACACACTTAAGCAGAGTTGTCTGGATATCACAGGGTTGCCAGATTTCAAAAAGTGAAAATCCTGACCAAAAAAAATATGAAGTTATTTACCTACTTTTTAGGAGAATTGCCAAAAAAACCAGCACTTCCAATATGGGATGCCATATGCCTGGGTTTCCCCAGGACATTTTAGCCACTTTCCGAAATTTCCACCCAGGCGCCATTTTGAACGGGCGAATCCTGGCTATGCCCGGGAAATTCCAGATGTATGGCAGCCCTAGGATATCACTCACCAAAGAGCTCGAGGGAGAAAAAGAAATATATGTGTGAGCCAGACAGCACCCAGGCATGATATCTCTAATATCTCTCAGAAAAGATTTATGGGATTAGTGTACAAAGAATGCAGTTGGGAATATTAGTGTGGAAAAGCAGCGCCTGGCCATGCCATGAAAAACGGTGGAGATGACTTGGGATGTAGGTATGTATCCTTTTCCATTCCTGCCCTGTTTTTGTCCCATTGTTTCTGTTCTGCTCTTGTTTGTCTCGCAGCCCCCATGATGGCAAAATTACATAACTTGCATAATTGATTGCATAATTTACCTAAGTTGTGTTGTCTTTGCCTTGAAATGAATGTGGTGGAAACATGATGCAGATGGTGTGGAAATATAATCAATTACATATCGATTGTGGCCTGAAAGCAGCAACATCAGCGAATATTATTTTCTGGATTGATTTCCATTTCTAATATGAAATAAGCAGGCGTCTGCAAGTTTCACTCCTGTCTCTGTTTTCACCAGAATTCACTGACATCCCTAGAAGATAAGCGTGGGTTGTTACCATGCTATCTCAGGACACACATCTCCATACTTGTCTGCAAACTCCTTCTCCAAATCCAGGCAAAACTCCCTTCTGGACCATGAGCAACTGGGGATGGGATTTAGTTCAACTGTTGGGATCATGTTTCCTTACCATGACCATGGCTCTGTTCTGACAGGGGACAGCCTGTTGTGGGATTGGTAGAGCTGGGCAGCGAAAGGTGAGTGAGCCAAAAAGGCAAGGCAAGACTACTTCATGCAAAAGGTGGTTGCCTGAAGATTGCTAGGAATGCGACAGTTACATTAAACCCCAAATCTCTCCACTGAGCTGAAAACATTTCCTTTTAATTCAGTGAACAGGAAGCATCAATGTGCAGCTTGCAGTGATTATCACATACTGTAAATTCTAGTGTGACCATCTACTAGGAGGTTAGAATTGGCGCTGTAGTCTAAACCACTGAGCCTCTTGGGCTTGCTGATCAGAAGGTTGGCGGTTCGAATCCCCGCGACAGGGCGAGCTCCCATTGCTCTGTCCTAGCTCCTGCCAACCTAACAGTTCGGAAGCACACCAGTGCAAGTAGATAAATAGGTACCACTGTGGCTGAAAGGTAAACAACATTTCCGTGCACTCTGGTTTCTGCCATGGTGTCCCGTTGTGCCAGAAGCGGTTTAGTCCTGCTGGCCACATGACCTGGAAAGCTGTCTGTGGACAAACGCTGGCTCCCTTGGCCTGAAAGTGAGATGAGCGCCACAACCCCATAGTCACCTTGGACTGGACTGAACCATCCAGGGGTCCTTTACCTTTTACCTTGTTTTTTAACCACTTACTAATTTTCCCCACATGCTAGACAAATCAGAGGCATCCCACAAGAAATATGTCTTTTCCTTGAGGGTCTCTTACCTCACATTATTTCACCTTCACTCCTTACCTGGCTGCACTAGACATAGCCTGGGCATGGCTACACTGCCTCAGAGCCTTATATACAGTCCTAATGCAGTGTTCAAATCCCTCATGCAGATGGGTGGGGTATAAATAACAAAATTATTATTATTATTATTATTATTATTATTATTATTATTATTATTATGACAAGCACATTGGCTCACCAGCCCCATTGCCCTCTGCAAGGTGGAGGACCGAATGTTTGCAGAAGGGAGACTGATGCCATTTTAGAGGGTTAAACTTATTTTTTGCAAATTTATTTGGGTGTGAGGAATTCAAATCTGCCATTATTTTTGTGATTGGGCAACAGTTTAGCTTGGTAAGTCTACATTTGATGAAGAATCATATAAACTGCTTTGTAAAACCAAAGAATTTTAATTTTACCTTCTGAAAATTTCAGGTAATGCTAATAATAATAATAATAATAATAATAATAATACAAGTACTTGACAATCATTTTTAATGATTTCTTTCTTTTTTTTAAATAATTTTTATTCACAGGCCAATCAAATCACATCAACTCCAAATCACAATAATTCCAAATTACACAGCCAAATTTTTGTTGGGAGTACCCATGCTCCGGGCTCCGAAAGGGATCCAATCATCTCTCTTGTTGCTGCTTTAATTACACAGTTCTGTCAAAATAGTATTCACAGTTCTGTTCAATCTTCTCTTTGTTGTTTTCCTCATCTTCTTGTTCTTATCATGTATTCCTTTCTTTGTGATCTCTGATAGTCTCCACAAGCGGGTTGAAAACAAACGTTGTTATGTCCTGTGTAGATTTTGCACTCCTCCAAGAGCCATAAAAGTAGACAGACGCCATATCAACACCTCCATACAAAACATTCCAATAGTCTGTCCTGATCTCCTCAGGCCCGCCGCTACCTCGTAAATTTTCTCAGGGGGCCCTGCTAGGCTGAACTCACACTCCAACATAGTAACAGCCAGTCCTCCTCACCCTGAATCCTCCTGCGGGCGGGCCTGCCATGATAAATCTCTTTTTATGACTGCATCACAAAGGACTTACTTTCATTTTCCGATGCTCCCATAAGCCACATCTTTGCATAGTAATTAATTTCCACACAGTTCTTAATCCTCCTGCTTGTTATCAGTAATTGCAACGATTTTTTTTGGGGGGGGGATTATTAGGTACTCACATAAGACAAAAAAAGAAAAGTTTTTCTCCCCCCTCCTTTTCAGTCTCGCTCAACATACCGATCCTTTGATGAATCTTCTTCTTAATTTATTGTTAAGTCCAGCCCGTCGCTCCACTTCCCAGAGATCCCTTTAATTAGCAGTCTTTACTCCCAATCTTCGCTCGAAGAATGTGCGTTTGCTTCTGTCCTAATTGTTTATTTTGAGCTCCCGCAACTAGCTGCGCAGATCAGAGACAGCGTCCAGGAGAGCCGACCCACACGAGGGCTTTTGTGCCTAGTGCCCTCACCCCCTTTCGAATCTGGGGGTGAATTATGGGCACAGCAGGCAAGGCAGCGTTCCCCATTCCCTTGGGGTAACGAGGGAGGCTGCATACTCCCATAACAGCCTCTTAATTACCTCGTGTGAGCTGGAGAGATGGTATTGTCAGCCATCTTCCAATGCACCCCCTAGCGGCCCCCCATTTTTAATGATTTCTATGCAATTCTACTAGGGACGCGGGTGGCGCTGTGGGTTAAAGCCTCAGCGCCTAGGACTTGCCGATCGAAAGGTCGGCGGTTCGAATCCCCGCGGCGGGGTGCGCTCCCGCTGCTCGGTCCCAGCGCCTGCCAACCTAGCAGTTCGAAAGCACCCCCGGGTGCAAGTAGATAAATAGGTACCGCTTACCAGCGGGAAGGTAAACGGCGTTCCGTGTGCTGCGCTGGCTCGCCAGATGCAGCTTGTCACGCTGGCCACGTGACCCGGAAGTGTCTTCGGACAGCGCTGGCCCCCGGCCAATAGATGTGAGATGGGTGCACAAACCCCAGAGTCTGGCAAGACTGGCCCGTACGGGCAGGGGTACCTTTACCTTTACCTTTATGCAATTCTACACACATTCTAATTTCTAAGCAAATCTAAATGGTATTAATTTGACCAAAATATATCATGAATTCCCAAGACATCTTACAACTTTCTAGCACCCCTCAGTTTTGGAACATGAAAGCTGAAAAATTCAATGTCCCTGTCAGGGGATGATTAGCTGCTTGTGCTTAAAATAGTGCCCCTTCAGAGTTTGTGCGACCCCACAAACCTCTGTGTGTGACAGAGCTCCTCAGACATGTCTGCTCTAGTCACTTGTAGAGTCCGACAGTGGCTGTCTGCGGAAGCGCTTCCAGCAAAGAAGTTCCTTAACGGAAACGCGTCTCCTGGACTCACGACGTGACAGCTTCCGGCGAAGCATAGGTCTCCCTGCAGTTGCTTCTGACACCTCCCCGCTATTTTCGCTCGAAGTGTCTCTCACCCCTTTCTCTCCCCTTCTGCTTCCTGCCTGGGCTGCTGCGTCTCTCTCAGCATTACTGAGATCCTCCTCCAGAGACCCCGCGCTCCCCCTACTGGTCCCTGCTTTAGCTGTTGACTCTCTCCCAGTCTCTGGGAGCCCTACCACTTCCCTTTCCTCCGATGTCAGTTCCCTGACATCCACCTCCCCTCCAGGGCCCCCCTCTCCCCCGCCCCTACTCTCTCCTCTGGGCGGTGAGGAGCTGAAACCCCTAAAAGAATCCTCCTCATCTTCCGACGTCTCGAACATTTCCCTCCATCGGTCTTCGTTCCGACTCGCTGAATCCTCCTCCACCTCGGAATCAGCGAACCCCTCCAACTCTTCTTCTTCGTCGGTGGTGGCGAAGTATTCCCTCCGGAACCTCGCCACTGGCTGGGGTTTCCGAGGGAATCTCTGATGAAAAGTTTCAATCAAAACCTCGTCATCTACATCCTCTGCCCTGACCCAGGTGTTTTCCGACTCCGGCTCCCCTTCCCACATTACCAAATACTCTACTTGCTCTCCCCTCCACCTGGAATCGAGAATCTCCGCTACATGGTAGCTGTGTTCTTTTTCCTCCATAGCTGGTCCCCTATTGACCCTCCCCTCTCTGTCCCCTATATACGGTGACAGCAATGATCTGTGGAACACTGGGTGCAACTTCATGTGGTTAGGTAACCGGAGTCTGAAAGCCACTGGGTTGACCTGTTGCGTGACTTCAAATGGGCCCAGTCTTTTGGGTCTTAACTTCTTACAACCTCCTTTAAATGGTAACCCTTGGGTGGACAACCACACCTGATCCCCCACCCTAATGCTTTCTCCTTCCCTTCTGGTTTTGTCTGCCTGCCTCTTATATTCCTCCTTCGCCCTGTTTAAATTGAGTTGGAGCTGGCGATGGATCGCTTCCATTTCTTCAACGAACTGTTCTGCGGCTGGAACGCTCCAGTTCTCCCCCTCCCCCCCTGGGAAGGCTCGGGGATGACACCCGTGATTGGCCAAAAAAGGGCTCATTCCCGTGGACACGTTCTCCGCATTGTTATAGGCAAATTCTGCCAACGCCAGCTTCTCCACCCAATCATTCTCTCTGTCATTCACATAACACCTCAAATATTGCTGGAGGACACCATTAGCTCTTTCCGCCTGCCCGTTGGTTTCTGGATGACGGGCAGTTGAGAAATTCACCTCTACATGCAATAAGCTCATGAGCTTCCTCCAGAACCTGGAAGTAAATTGTTTCCCTCGGTCCGAAACCACCCTCAAGGGGGCACCATGCAATCTAAACACATTTTCCACAAACAACTTAGCGGTTTCTTCTGCTGTGACCGCATGTGAGCAGGCTATAAAGTGGGCCATCTTGGTTAACAGGTCTACCACAACCATAATGGCTGTCTTCCCTTTGGACCTGGGCAGATCAGTCATAAAATCTATTGCCACTGCCTCCCATGGTCTTTCCGGCGTGGGTAGTGGTTCTAATAAACCTGCCGGTGCCCGCCTCTCCCCCTTGGCTCGTTGACATCGGTCACACCCTCTCACATACTCCCGCACATCTTCCCTGACCTTGGGCCACCAGAATTCCCTGGTAACCAGCCACATGGTTTTGTGTTGCCCAAAATGCCCTGCTGTGGGGCTATCGTGCAGTTGCTTGAGTACCTTTTCCCTCAATTCCCCTTCAGGTACGTATAACGCTCCCTTGTAGTACAACGCCCCGTTTCTCTCCTCAAAACCCCCAGGTTTGTCTCCCTCCCTCCTGAGACCCCTGAGTTTGTCCTGGGCATATTCATCCTGCACCGTTCCCTCTATCAGTTCCCTTAGCCCCACCAGTGCCGCCCCACACACCCAGCGATCCTCGGGAATGACATGGGTCTCTTCGGGTGCACCCTCTCCCTCCAAATATTCAGGTTTGCGTGATAGAGCGTCCGCCCTAACGTTCTCCTGGCCTGGTACGTAACAAATCTCAAAGTTAAATTTGGAGAACTCCTGGGCCCATCTCAACTGCCGTTGGTTGAGCACTCGCGCAGTTCTCCAATACTCTAGATTCTTATGGTCCGTGCGTACTTGCACCTTCTGTTGTGCACCAATTAGTAGGTGCCTCCATCTCCGGAAGGCCTCATAAATCGCAAGAAGTTCCCGGTCATACACCGTGTAGTTTCTCTCCGATTTGTTCAGCTTTCGCGAAAAGAAGGCACACGGTCGCCACTCGGACCCCTCCTTCCCTGGCTGCAGAAGAAGCACCGCCCCTATGGCTCTGTCAGAAGCGTCTGTTTCGACCCTCAGCTTTTTTTGTAAATCCACATGTAGAAGTTGTTCGTCAGAGGCGAAGGCCTTTTTCAGTTCCTCAAACGCTCGCTCCGCCTCCCCCGTCCAAACAAACTTCTTTTTGCTGCTGAGACAGTCCGTGATGGGCGCCGTCAGGTGAGCGAAGTTTCGGATGAACTTACGATAAAAGTTTCCAAACCCTAGGAACCTCTGCACATCCTTCTTAGTCTTGGGGGTTTTCCATTCCAGCACCGCTTGAACCTTGCCGGGGTCCATGGCCAACCCCTTGTCTGACAAGCGGTACCCCAGGAATTCCACCTCCTTGGTATGAAACTGACACTTCTCCAGTTTCACCCACAGTCTGTTGGCATGCAGCCTGCTCAACACTTCTCTGACGTCTCTCACATGTTGCTCCTCATTCTCCGAATACACCAACACGTCATCTAAGAAGGCCACGCAATTCTTGTAGAGCAAAGGCCCCAGTACATGGTTCATAAAGGCTTGAAAACACGCGGAGCCTGCTTGTAATCCAAAAGGCATAACGAGATATTCAAATGCCCCCAAAGGGGTGAACATGGTGGTCTTCCATTCATCCCCTTTCCTTATACGTATCAGGTTGTACGCCCCCCTTAGGTCCAGCTTTGTAAAAATCTTTCCTTTTCGCACCCTGGTCAAAATATCATCAATCCTGGGCATAGGAAAAGCCACCGGCTCTGTCACTGCATTTAGGGCCCGAAAGTCACATACCAGTCTCGGCTTGTCCGTGTTCTTTTTATCCACAAAAAACACTGGGCTACCCCCCGCTGCCTTGGACTCTCTGATGAAGCCTCTCTTCAGGTTCTTGTCAATGAACGCTCGCAACTCCTGCATCTCCCTGTCTGACATGGCATACAACCTGCCTACAGGAAGCTGTGCTCCAGGGAGTAAATTGATCTGGCAATCAAAGGGCCTATGCGGGGGTAGTTGGTCAGCTTCCTTCTCGCTGAACACGTCGCTGAGATCAGCATACTGTGATGGCACCTTCCCCTTCTCCATCACTTCCGTCCCTGCTAGGGTGGCTTGGGCCCCTGCTGACCCCTTTTCCCCCCTGCAGTGTTCTAAGCAATGTGCGGAACCGAAGGAAACCACTCTTTGATGCCAGCCCACCAGCGGATCATGTAGGGCTAGCCAGCTCATTCCCAAAATAATGGGAGCGCCTCCCAAGGTGGCCACATTAAACGCTATCAGTTCTGTGTGCCTTGCCACCCTCATTATCATTGGGATGGTCTGCAAGCTGACGCCTCCTCCCAACAGTTCTCTGCCATCGATCGTGGTCACCTGCAGGGGGTTGCTTAAGGGGATAGTCTGTATCTGGTGTTCAGCCGCAAACTCCTTGCTCATGAAATTGCAGGAGCTGCCTGAGTCCAACAGCGCCTTTATTTTTAGGGGGTGTCCATTTTGCAACTCTAGCGACACTTCAATCACTAGAGCAGGTCGAGGAGCTTCTGGCACTGGCACTTGGGAAAGGGGCACTTTCACTGCTCTTTGGCCTGGCTGCAGTGCCCTGCTGGCAACCAGGCGTTGGCTTTTACCTGCTCCGTTTCTCCCTGCTCTTTCCCCTCAACAGTTCCCACCATCCCTTGCCATTCCTTCCTCTGGGGGCAGACTCTGGCAAAGTGGCCTGGCTGTTGGCAGAGATAGCATTTCCGGGGTCCCTTTCCCTCCTTCTTCGCCCCCTCACTGGGCTTTGAAACTGCGCGCGCGCGGGCTGTTCCGATTTCCATCGGCTCTGCCGGCGGGAAAGCTGGCTCAGGAATGTCTGGAATGCGTAACTCCTTCCAACGTTCCCCTCTCCCTTCCCGCCTCTCCAAGGCTCTTGCCTCCTGGCGCGCTCCAATGGTCAGCGCAGATTTGGTCAGCTGATCCATAGACACCGCCCTGGGGCTCCTGGCCAGCTCGTCTTTCACAGCTGAAGAAAGACCTTCTTCAAATAGCATCTGAATGGGTGCTGCCGATAAATCCCACCCCAATCTGTGAATCAGCATGGTAAATTCAGTCCAGTACTCACGGACAGATCTGCTTCCCTGCTTGCAAGCCATTAGCTGTCTGCGCACTCCCCCCTCCTCAATATCGCTGGAGAACATGATATCCATTGCACGAAAGAATTTCATAGCGTCCTTCAGGATATCGTTGTGCGTTGCCATCAGGGGTCGAACCCAGTCCCGCGCCCCCTTCTCAAGATGCCCAATTACGAAAGCAACTCGGGATTCCTCATCAGGGAACTCATCAAACTGCACATTCAGGGCATATTGCATTTCAGTCCTAAAGGCATGGTAATCCTTGGGGTCCCCCCCAAACTTCTGCACTAATCCTGGTACCTTTCTGGGGAACTGAGTGGTTCTCCCCTTCTTGTCTGCATCTTGAGCCCTCCTCTCCTCGAGCCTCGCCGTCTGCAGCGCAATTTGGACCTCCAATGCTCGGTATCTGTCTTCCAAGCTTGGACCAGCTCCACCCCCTGCGGCTCCGGCTCCTGCTGGGTCGCTCATGATGCCTTCTCCTGCACAGGCAGCGTACGGAGACTGTCGGACTGCTGTCAGGGGATGATTAGCTGCTTGTGCTTAAAATAGTGCCCCTTCAGAGTTTGTGCGACCCCACAAACCTCTGTGTGTGACAGAGCTCCTCAGACATGTCTGCTCTAGTCACTTGTAGAGTCCGACAGTGGCTGTCTGCGGAAGCGCTTCCAGCAAAGAAGTTCCTTAACGGAAACGCGTCTCCTGGACTCACGACGTGACAGCTTCCGGCGAAGCATAGGTCTCCCTGCAGTTGCTTCTGACACCTCCCCGCTATTTTCGCTCGAAGTGTCTCTCACCCCTTTCTCTCCCCTTCTGCTTCCTGCCTGGGCTGCTGCGTCTCTCTCAGCATTACTGAGATCCTCCTCCAGAGACCCCGCGCTCCCCCTACTGGTCCCTGCTTTAGCTGTTGACTCTCTCCCAGTCTCTGGGAGCCCTACCACTTCCCTTTCCTCCGATGTCAGTTCCCTGACAGTCCCCTACTGCTGCATGAGCATGGGTTCCCTGTGTCAGTGGCAGACTTTGGGCTCTCAAATTTCAGTGGTGTCCTGTGCGACACTAAATTTCCGTGCTCCCCCCCGTCACTCCATTCTACAGCATTGCTGTGGCGCCCCCTAAAGGACGGAGGCCAGGGCAGCTAAACCGGCTGTGTTACTCTCAAACTGCCTCTGCCTGTATCATTTAGAATCTTAGAAGTTCAGGGCTCTGAACTGCATGGAGAGATGTCTCTTCATTCCAGACTTTTGCCTTCCCACTCCATGGAAGGCAATGTGCCTGCCTACAAGGATGGGACATTCTTTGTCTCACCCAATGCAATCGTGTGGGAGAGAATCCTTCAACAGGGCCTACACTGTTTAGTCATTCATTTACCCAACTTATATGGCTGCCTCATAAAGCATATACAACTGCTAAAATACCATGCAAAGCAGTAACAACTATTTTACAAAAAAATGCAATGAAAACACAGGTATTAGGGTGAAAGCCTAGACTGTAATAAAACCAAACGTAGCCTCCGAGCCTCTCTAGGTGGCCCTCAGGACTCTCCCCAGACCACACACCCCTCTCCAGGCCACACCCTTCACTGGTCCTGCTGCTTGACTGCTACTGCCTGGCAGGGAAGTCCTTGAAACTGCCTTTTGCTTGCTTAAATGGAAGACAGAGAGGGCGGCTGCAAGTGTGTGTACAAACTAGTCTACTGTACAAAGGTAGCATTTACATCGACTAATGTACACATTTTTGCAAGCAATTTCTCACACTGCAATGTGCTCCTGTATGTTGTTTTCACTAATAGAATGTTTTTTATGCCCTCCTGTCCTTAATGCAGACATTTTTGTTTTTAATAATAATAATAATAATAATAATAATAATAATTTTTATTAGTTTTCAATTACAATCCAATAAAAGCCTCATTATAACAATACCGATTTATAACACAATTATTAATACCAATTTTTCAAATACCGAATTATATAATTTAGATAAATTGGTACCCACGTGCTAGATTCTTTATTTCTGCATTCCAAAATCTTATTAATTTCAATTACATTCCGGTCATAGTAATGCAGACTTTTTTGGTAAACGTTCTTGTTGGAGAACTGCATCACAAAGTTCAGATATGCGATCATATGGCTATAGAAAGTAGAAACTCAATACATTCGGCTTTACAGTGGGGTAGGGGGAGCTGAAAATAATGCCAATATATTTCACATCTGGCAACTAATGCATCTCTTTGGTATCAGAAAGTACACGGGTAGATGAGTCTAAAAAGCTTGGGACACAAATTTTCACAGCCTTCTAGTGGCGATGGTGGCTCATTTACTATAAGTATTTGGTGTTAACTCTGCATTATTTTCACGTCTCCTACCCCACTATGGGGGCAGCTGAAGAAAGGTCTCTGATGGTGATCTTTTACCCCACTATTAAATGCCAGCCGAATTGAATTTGTCCCACCACCCTTAGCTATTCATGCCTCAGACATGACAGATAGATATGCAAGGGATCTCTAGTCGATCTCTCATCCACTATATTTTTTCTGAGGTTTTCTATTTGGGTGAAATATTCTTGCATTGCAGGAGGTTCCACTAGATGGCGCTCTTTGTTCCATCCAGTTCTACAATTCTATGATTTTGTTTCCAGGTAATCAGCATACAAGTCGGAAGGATATCTGCCTAAAGAAGTGAGAACCAGCCTGCGAAAGCAGCTTTTAAAAAACACTACAGATGTAAGCCTTTGGATGAGAAATTTGATGAGTTGGAGAGAGAATTGCTTTTCCGTTTCCTTTTTTTTCTCTTAAGAGCATGGCTCTGTGTGACTCATTCCTTTTGTATATTGCAAAGAAAGAAGTCGTCTGTGTGTTCTTTTTTTAGCAACTGTAATTTCCCTTTGAAAACAAAGAGAGAAAGGGTATCGGCTGCGGGGGGAAGCCATGTGAAAAGTTATGCTAGAGGCATATTCTTTTCCCCTGGCAGAAATCATGAGATAATTTTCTCTGGAGTTGACCAATAGATGCCCATCTGTTAAATACATTTTTGTATGTCTATAGAAAGAGTCGAACTAAATTCAAAGCAGTGCATTGTAATTGTTACTTTTAATTATAATCCCTATTATTTTTATTTATTTGGACGGTTTCTGTCTTGCCCTTAATCTAAAGAACTCAATGAGTAATAAACTTCCATAAAATCATAATATCAGTAAACCACAAAATTATATAAAAAGAGCAGTGCAAAGCACACTGAATCACAAACTCTCAGCTGAGTATCAATGAAAATTTCTAAAAGGCCATGTAAAAAATTATGTTTTAAGCTAGTATCTAAATACCATTGGCACAAGCTCTAGCTGAATTTCAAGGGACACACTAAAGCAGGGTGCCACCCCAGAGAAGACATGCCCAAACATTCACTGCCTGATGTATATTTCCCAGATATTAAATTACATGGAGGGCTCAAGGTTGCGTACTGCATAACAAATCAATAAAAACAGCAATAAAGCAACAGTATTAAACAAGAAATACAAGCAATTCCAAAGCAATAAATGAAGAGTAAAAAAAAAAAGGCATAAAAATGAAAGCCGACCCAAGGCTACAAAGAAAATGGTATGCAGCAGATCAGTTAAAAAAAAATACAACAAAAAGTCTATTCATCATCCTACCACACACATCTGCAAACTGGCATAATACTATGGATTCTCCTGTGTGAACCAAAATCGCATTTATCCAGATCTGCAGAGCTTTCATTAGCCTGACTAGGAACTAACCTGGGACAACTTTGGTAATAAAAAATTTCAAAACTGCAACCAAACAAAATAAATGTTAACGGTTTAGGCTCCCCGAGAAAGATGATGTGAGAATGCCAAGTGCAAGCACATCGTGTACAGTACTAGTTTGTAGCCCGCACTCCTGGAACCTCTAAAGGTGAGATGAAAGGCACTTATCTTTTCTGATCTCATTTTGAGACTCTGTGTTTTCACAACAACTACTAATCTCTAATACCAAAAACAGACCCCGGGGAATAGAATCCCTGCAACATGGATCATATCAGCATTCGTAGTTGTTGCACAGTGGGGGTGGGGAGGAATCCAAGTGTCAGATTTTGGAGAGCGAGAATAAAAAGAATGGCCTATTTGGAAAATGCAGCGTGCCTGGGTTCAAAGTTGCTCCTTCTGCAATCGAGAAAGACAGGAAGCAAAGGAAAGCAGAGGTTTCCAGGATTCTGATAAACAGTCCTCTAGTAGCACAAAACATGTCTTAGGGATTGGGTGCAGTCCATTGGCTAAAGGCTGATTTTAGACCACAGTTCTCCAAATGTGAGACCGGGTCTTTGTAAGGAAGTTCAGGCAATTGCTGGGGGAAATATGAGCTACCGTATTTTTCGCTCTATAACACGCACCCAACCATAACACACACATAGTTTTTAGAGGAGGAAAACAAGAAAAAAATATTCTAAATGAAACAGTGGATGTATGATTTTTGTGGTTCATGCTGTGGCCACAGACATGTGATCTGACGGTGAGTTTGGGGTAGCCCAATGCAAAAATCCTGAGGATCCATGTGGATCCCTGCATTGTAACCACGTTTTTGCACCACTGCGGCCCCAGGCAACAGTGGGTGCGTGATTTTTTTGGTGCAAGCTGTAGCCATGGACATGCTATGTGATCTGATGGTGAATTTGGGGTGACCCAGTGCAAAAATCCTGAGGATCCACGTGGATCCGTGCTTTGTAACCACGTTTTAGGTGGGGAGGGAAGGAAAAGCACTCAAGAAACAATGAACTCGCGTGGGGTGTGTGGAGAAGGATGCTGTTAATAATGCAGAAGAGGGGTATAAGAGGAGAAGGCTCTTCTCCTCTCCCGCTTTGCTCCTTTAAAGCAAGCAGGCTCTCTGTCCCTCTCTCCTCCCCACTCAGCGGCTCTTCTCCCGCTTTGCTGTTGCAAAGCGAGCCACGGAGGAGGGAAGGAAGGGGAACCATGGATCCTCTGCTCACGACTGCAGCAGATCCCCCCCCCCGCCATCCGTAGGCATTCCCTCCATAACACGCACAGACATTTCCCTTTACTTTCTAGGAGGAAAAAAGTGAGTGTTATGGTGCAAAAAATACGGTACTTCCTGAGCCTTCAGGGTACAGTTAGTGAAGCACTGAGCCATGGACGTAGCCAGGGGAGCAGCCTAAGTCCAGTTGCCGAGGAAGGGGGCAGGGGGCGGACCATCCCAGGTGCCATCTCTAAGGGGGTGACATCTCTATGGGGGGCTCACCCCACTGCCCCCGGGCATGGCGGCACAAACTGCTGCCATCGCACCACCACAGCTATGTGCGGAGGATCCTCCGCTCGCGGCTGCAGCGGTGGCAGAGTAATCCCATCGCTGTCTGCACGGTGCTTGAGTGGCTCATATGGCACTCTTACGGATCCCCCTGCCACTACTCCAGCCATGAGCAGAGGATCCCGCCGCCATCCGTACGGCGCTCGAGCAGTTTCGTCGGCAAACCGCCCCGCAGCGCATGTGCGCCACCGCTACATACTGTGCACGTGCATATACAGTACGTTGCGGCGGCACGCATGCACCATACATACAGCGCACGCATATGCACTGCCGGGCAGTTTGCCCCACACCCTGCACCACGTGCCGGTTAGTCTTCCTTCACCCCTGCCTAAGTCAAGTAAATAAATAAAAACACTTAACTAAAAGTAGAAATAATCAGAATATTTGAAATTGAAATGCTCGCTGAGGTCACTTGTTATTCAGTATCCTGCGGAGGGTGAAGACCTAGCTAAGGTCGACCAATGACAGGGGAGCGTCTCAATGGGCTAGGCTTAATGAGTGTGCACCAAAAAACTGTATTGGAAAAAAGGAGGAATTTGAGAAGGAAGTACTGAAAACGTTTTCAGCAAATCCAAGAAAACTTGTTTTAGTTTAGATTTTTTTTAAAGATGAAAAAAGGCATCTTCTTTGTAATTTTGCAAAATATACTTGCTAACTGCGTGGATGCTACTCCCTGGTGTTATTTTTTATTTAACTTCCTAGTTTTCAAATGTCTGAAGATTATACACACACACACACACTTTTCAAGTTTATACATTTCACTAATTTTATACATTTCAATAATTTTACCATCATTTGAAATTTCAAAACTTGACTTCCTTCCCCCTCTTTCTGTGGTTCCTTAAATTTATTTTTATTATCTTCTGCATATCCACATTAACCCTAATTTGCTCAATTATTCATCGCCTTTGAATATATACTCTTATAAAACTGCAGGATATTACAACAATCCTGCCAATGTTTTCATCTGTTTACCACTTATCTGTATTTGCAAATGACTGAAGATTTTGACAGATCTTTCTGAGCACTTGGAGTCAAAAGAGAGCAACTGTTGTTGAGACATTTCATTCTGGATCTGCCAGACAGAGCCAGAAAGAGGATGATGACAAGTGGGTTTCCTGCCTACCCCCAAAGATAAATCCTGGCTATGCCCATGCGCTGAGCCGATGCCTGAAAACTTGGAACAGTGAAGACATAGAATGGGGATCAGGGCTCCCTCTTCATTCCTGATTGGGCCTTGAGCACAGAACTTACACATGTTCTCCACCATGCTCAGAAGATACAGGTGGGGCTTGTTATTGTCGTCCCAGTGTGCCCCACGCATGCTGATTGTACCTAGATCTCAGTTGTCCACACGGGGCACATGTGTCATGTCAGTGCATGGGCCATGAAGTGGAATACCGAACAGTCCTTCCATGAGACCAGAAGACCACCAGGTCTGCACCCTCTGCAGCAGTAACTACACCATCGAGATCATGGAGAAGAGGCCCACCATAGTAAAGTGCCTGTAGGTCTGGGTGAGCCCCCGAAGAGAGCCCAGCAGTCGAAGGCAACCTATTCATGGGCTGTAGTCAACCCAACTTGGCAGTGATACAATATGGTAACTGGTAGGCAAATGACTTGTGCCTTGCCAAAACAAGGGACAGAGATATGCATATCATAACCTCCAACATTTATCCCATGAAAATAGGGACGTCCTAAGGAAAAGTGGGACATTCCAGGATCAATGAGAGGCACAAATACAAGATGGGGGACACCTGGCTTGAGAGCAGTACATGTGAAAAGGATCTAGGAGTCTTGGTTGACCACAAACTTGACATGAGCCAACAGTGTGACGCGGCAGCTAAAAAAGCCAATGCAATTCTGGGCTGCATCAATAGGAGTATAGCATCTAGATCAAGGGAAGTAATAGTGCCACTGTATTCTGCTCTGGTCAGACCTCACCTGGTGTACTGTGTCCAGTTCTGGGCACCACAGTTCAAGAAGGACACTGACAAACTGGAACGTGTCCAGAGGAGAGCAACCAAAATGGTCAAAGGCCTGGAAACGATGCCCTATGAGGAACGGCTAAGGGAGCTGGGCATGTTTAGCCTGGAGAAGAGGAGGTTAAGGGGTGATATGATAGCCATGTTCAAATATATAAAAAGATGTCATATAGAGGAGGGAGAAAGGTTGTTTTCTGCTGCTCCAGAGAAGCGGGCAAGGAGCAATGGATCCAAACTACAAGAAAGAAGATTCCACCTAAACATTAGGGAGAACTTCCCGACAGTAAGAGCTGTTCGACAGTGGAATTTGCTGCCAAGGAGTGTGGTGGAGTCTCCTTTGGAGGTCTTTAAGCAGAGGCTTGACAATCATATGTCAGGAGTGCTCTGATGGTGTTTCCTGCTTGGCAGGGGGTTGGACTTGATGGCCCTTGTGGTCTCTTCCAACTCTATGATTCTATGATTCTATGATTCTAAGTCAGAAACTGGGACAGCGTCTGTAAATCTGGGACTGTCTCTGGAAAATAGGGACACCTGGAAGGCCTGATATGTTCATTTATACACCTCCGTGGAAATTTAGACCATTTAAGTAGAAGTAAACTACATCTCACCATAGCAGGGAAGACCATGAGCTGTGCATCTGTTCAGAAGCCTGTCCAGTTAGTATGCCATCTGCAGAGGGACAACTTCAAGGCCCTTGCATTTTTGTTTTGTTTTAACAAAGTCTACAATGATACCTACTGGGTTGTGTAACTTTTTTTATTTTTAAAAAGGAATGTTTTTAATTCTATGATGCACAGGCAGCAAAGATAGCAAGTAACACGAGCAGCACTGACTGCCAAGAATCTGATCGCTACTCCTGGCTACCTAAAAGCCACTTCTGTCAGCTGCCTCCACCCCCTTAATGACAGCATCCGACCTGGAAGTTAGTTCTGCATCTCAAAAATGCATAATAATGTATCCTTGCTTTCTTGTCCTGGACTGGCACAGCTGATCCCTTGGATAAGCATTTTAGAGCACACGTCATATCTCTGCTCACCATGGGATGGCAGCAAAGTAACACAGCTGGAAGAACAAAACCCAAAAGAGACCATCAACACATACTTATTTAAATATGGCTATGTAGACACTGTACCTTTAAAGCACATTCAAAACACATTCTGTCCTCAAAGAATTCTGGGCCCTGTAGTTCACGGGTTGCTGGAAAATGCAACTCCGTGAAGGGTAAACTGCGTTGCCCATAATTCTTTGAGGAAAAGAATATACTTCAGATGTGCTTTAAAGGTACACTGTGCAGGTACACTGTTTAAGAGAGGCAGCTGACCCCTGGGTGACAAGGAAGTTAAGGGTGTGCTAAAAGAAGGGCTCATGCAGACTTGCGCTGCATTTCTAGGCACAGGTCTGTGTCTAAGCATCACCATTCTTATTTAAATCCCAGTGCTTTCCCCCGGAAATCCCATGTTTCAGTATTGAATGGGAGCAAAGAGCAATCAGGTTTTCAGCAGATGACTGGTTGCTCTGATTCACCAGAAAAATGTGGGTTTTCCCTGGGAAAGTACAAGGACCAAAAACCCACCCCCAACTCAGACAGGGAGCTTTAAAGCTCTGAACTGGGCCTGGAAGTGTAAAAAGAAATCTGGATGAGCCTGTAAATAAGGAGAGTACAGAGGAGGGAAGGAAGCCTTTTGCAGCTTTCTTCACAGAAGAAGATAGAAGATCTCTGTGCTTAAACTAACTTTCTCAGGAAAGGAACCAAGGTATAGATTGAAATTCCAGAGCTTACTAACAAGTTTCTTTTTTTTAAAAAAGGAAATCAAGCCCGGAATAGCATCTAGCTGAGAGTTCTTAAATAAGGCAAATGTGAAATTGTTGCTCTTCTAACAACAACAACAACAAATGTGTAACTTCTCTAAAGTCAGTCTCCATAAGTCAGCGCTGGAAAGTGGCCAATCTAACACCAATATTTAGAAGAGGTTTGTTGTTCCAGGTTATTAGAGGCTGGTTAATCTAACATCTGTTCCAGTGGAGCCGGTAGAAAGCATGATTAAAGACAGAATTCTAAAGCATATAGAAGAACAAATCTCCACGAAGAAAAAAGCAACATGGCTTCTCAAGGGTACGTCTCATTCCCTAACCTTTTACAGTTCTTTGAGTGTGTTAATAAGCTTATGGAGAAGAGAGAGCCAGTAGACATTATATACTGAGACTGTCAAAAGGCTTTTGATTAAACCCCACACCAAAGACTGCTAGGCACTGGCAGAAGAAGAGGAGTGCAGGGGGAGCGCACCGTCCCCGGCAGCACGATCCCGGTAGGGTGCCATCGCGGCTGCTCCCCCCCGTGCTGGGTGCCACGCCCCTGCAGGTGGCATGCCCCGCCCCCAGGACGCGTGCCAGCCCTGCCCCCACCTGCTCTCCGCTCCCCGGTGCTGAAGCATGAAGCATCCACTCCTGCTGGGTAAGCTTAGCAGTCATGGGATAACAGGACAGGTCTCTTATATATCAGTAAGTGCAGTTTAAAATGATGACACCATATTCTTCAGGTTTGTAAGAATAAAACAGGATTGGAAGCAGCTCAAGGAAAAATCTCCAAACTGTGTAAACGTGCATTAAAATGGCAAACGTAATTCAATGTAAGCTAGTACAAAAGTGATGTGTATTGGGTTCAAAACTCCTAAATCCGCTTTCTCAAATTTCCAGATATACTGACTGGCCCCCAAAGGGCAATTCCTGGTGTAGACAACAGTCAGCCAATTGGATCGATGCTCTGACTCTGTCTAAGGACATCTCTCTAAAAGCATAGCTGTCAACTTTTCCCTTTTCTTGCAAGGAATCCTATTCGGAATAAGGGAATTTCCCTTAAAAAAAGGAAAACGTTGACAGCTATGTATAAAAGGGATCCAGGCCAGAGCAACCGCACTGCTAAATAAACCCCAGTGCTGGAATGATTTTATGAACCGTTCCCGTGAAAAGGCGTTCACTGCCATGCTCCCTGTTAGGGGCTCACTCAATATTTCCAGTAGTTCAGAAGAAGAGGCCGTTCTCTCATCTGCGCAGCGAAGCATGTACCTTTGCTGTAGGAAAATGCAAAGTACTAATTGGCTGGCCAGCTTGCAAGGCATTTCTACACAAGAGAATACCTCAGGGCAAGAGCAAGGCTCGCCTCGTGAAGAGAACATGTCATTTAAGGTGCCAGAAATGCCCTGAGTCTCTGGAGTAAGAGTCAGCACCAACACTTTATGCAGCATTTAATCCTTAAAATACACCCACCAAAGCTTATATGGAGGCTTACGTCACTTTTTCTGAAAATGCTTCTCCCTATAAGCATGATGTTTATGCTTAGGCTGCATACACAAAGCACAACCTGCCACAAGAGCTCCTCACCCTTAACAAAACTACAGTTCCCAGGACTTTGGGGGGGGCACTTTAAATGTGCTTTAAATGTATGGTGAGGTGCAACATATAGAATCAATTGCTTGCAACCGGTGTTTTCTGCATGAGACAAACTATCTCCCATCATTTTCAGTAAAACTTGAACTTACCTGCTAATCCCAGTGGCTTCCAGTGCCCTGGAAAATGTTCACACCTAGTCCTTTCCTTTGGGTTGTGCTAGCATTCCCTGCCAGACAGAGCTGAGCATGAGAATTGCAGGTGCACTCAATCTACTTCTAGATTGGCCTCAATCTGAGTATCCAATCTTTGCAGCAAATGACAGGTGTGAGCAATAGAACAGGCAACCAAAACATGCTGGGAAAGATTTTGGGATGTCATCCTGCTCTCATGCCTAAGGGAGCCTTAACTTAAAGAATTAGACTACAGTGAGAAATTGGACAGGGAAATGGGGTTTTTGTGTCCCTAATATCTGTGTGGAAGAAGGGCATTTGACAAGGTTCACATGTCAAAGTTTCCTCTTCCACACAGCCTATCACCAAGTACTAATTTGCATGCCTAGGGGCATTGTGATTTGTCTGTCTGGTGATGTTCATTTCCTCCCCCTTCCCTGGACCAATGCAACTGCAAACATTTCATAAATAGATAAGTCACTCTAAAGCTTTATTTTCCTGGCCCTTTTCATTGCAAATTCATGAGTTATTTTCCCAAATTCATTTTTTTCTTACATGAGGAATCTGCTTCCAAGTAAGCACACCTAGGAATGGGTGATATGCTTTGTTCATCAGCATCAATGCCATACAACCACTTATCAAAATGCATGGCATATGAATAAGAAAGAGCCCATAACTGAAAGCTATGCATAGCCATAGAGTCACTAATTGCAACACAGAGATTACTGTTTGCTTGCCTCCTGCTCCTGGATTTGAGAGTGAACCCACGAGAGTCATTGCGGTTCAGACCAAGGGTCCCAGACCCTTCATGCGTCCCTAATTTCCAGGGAGACCCCTGATTTAGCGAAGCCATCCCAGTTTCTGATTTGATCCCAGAATGTCCCACTTTTCCTTAGGATGTCCGTATTTTCATCAGAGAAATGTTGGAGGCTATGGAGTTATCCGACCCCCAAGCCAAGGAGATAAGTAACTATACAACCTTCAAAGGACTCCTGAAGGCAGCCCTGTCTAGGGAAGATTTTTTTAATGCTTAATGTTTATATTATGTTTTTATTTATATTTTGGAAGCCACCCAGAGTGGCTGGAGCAATCTAGTCAAATGGGTGGGTAGCAAGCTAAATAAATAAATAAATAAATAAATAAATAAATAAATAGGGCGTCCCTATCTTCACTGGAGAAATGTTGGAGGGTATGGGATCGGATCCATTCCAACCAGATGCCTCTTGCATACCCTCCAACATTTCTCCAATGAAAACAGGGACGTCCTATTCCATGATGATTTTATTATTTATACCCCACCCATCTGACTTGGGTTGCTCCAGCCGCGCTGGGCAGCTTCCAATTCATATAAAAACATTGTTGTTGTTTAGTCGTTTAGTCGTGTCCGACTCTTCGTGACCCCATGGACCAGAGCACGCCAGGCATAATAAAAAAACATAATAAAAACATAATAAAACATTAAACATTTAAAAACTTCCAAATGCAGGGCTGCCTTCAGATGCCTTCTTAAGGTTGCATAGTTACTTATCTCCTTGGCTTGGCGGTTGCATAACTCCATACCCTCCAACATTTCTCCAATGAAAATAGGGACGTTCTAAGGAAAAATGGGACATTCCGGATCAAATCAGAAACCAGGACTGTCCCTGGAAAACAGGGACACTTGGAGGGTCTGCTCCTGAAGCCCACCAGCAGGGTGTGACGGCCACAGCCCTTTCCCACTGCTGCTCCTTAGCTCCTTAGTCCTCAGAGTCACAGCCCTCCGGAACCTAAAGGCTGCAAACAGTGAGAAAGGTATCAGAGCAGAATGCCAAAGAGGGCAGGTCTAGTGGCTGCTATATATATATATATATATAAAGCCCTTAGCCACATACAAACAGAGCACTTTCATGAGCTATCAACTTACATGACTCTGGATTGGTATATTATAATTGCAGCTGGCAGCGAAAGCAGCGGAAGCACCTGGCTTTTGCGTTGCCACCCAGTGATATGATTAGACTGTATGGATTGCTCAGCCGCTGAGGCTTGTCACATTCTGCTCAAAACAAGGGAAGGGGAAAGGAAGCTTGTAATGAGTCCCCAGGTAACTGGTATTCCTCTACTCTCTAACTTTAGATATTTATTGTGTGTAAATAGGATCTCTTTATAGTATTGGAGAGGTGGGATAATTCTGCAACTGGGGGAGGACAACTCTCTTTTTAAAGGTTTCATTTACAGTGTGCTATTTATACTATAGGAGACGAGAAGATGGAAAGGCCATTATAGTTTGGTTTTTCACACAAATCTTACTTTGGCTCAGAATAGACCAGGAATATCAAATAGTTATCTTTAGATAAAGTAATTGTTAAATTATGGAAACCAGGAGAAACTGATGTAAAATGCTTTTTTAAAAAAAAATGACAAAAAAAAAACCAGCGCAAATTGCCTTGATTCTACCTGGTTGGTGTCACATTGCAGATTTGACAACCAGATTTTAAGAACATAAAGGTCTATTATCCTTCTAATTGGCCCTTCAAACAATTCCCCTCTGCCTCTGGGTAAGTGATAAATCCTTGGAAGCAGTTGGACTGTTATGTTATGGAACATCTATAGCAGATTTGTGGCAATTTATCATCTCTACTCCCTAAATATGACCGAAAAAAGACATTGGATGGGTGGAAGGAGCAAATTAACCACAAATGTTTCTATATTTGCTCTGAAGGTGAGTAGACTTTCAGTATTCACTGTTGGATATTTCGAGCTGAGGAATGACTTGAAAGTTGATTTCAGAATAAACTAATTTTGCAACATGCTCTTAAGCATTTGCTCTGAAGTTCCATTTCATTTTAGAGGGACTTGTGTGTATTCCCACCCAAGCCCCCGCGACCTTTGGACAAAGGGTGGTATAGATATTTAAACAAACAAACAAACAAACAAACAAACAAACAAACAAATAAGCTTGCTTGGTTGCTGAGGATTGTAGTCAAAAATATTTCAAAAGAGCTGATCAATGTGAAGCTCGATTTTGCTGTAATCATTTATCATCACAAAGTACTTGTAGGATCCTGTTCCTGGCATAGCAGATGGGAAACTGAGAGAGAGAGAGAGAGAGAGAGAGAGGACGATTTCCTCATATCCTCCAGCTGCCCAGATTTACCAGGGACCAACCAGATTTTCTGCTGCCCATCCTTGGTAAATGACTGTCCCATGGTTTGGGGGGTTTTTTAGGGGCAGGTGCCTTTTGAGGCAAATGTATGGTTGCACGCAGCCATTAAAAACCTACTTTCAGTTATTGATGCTCCAGTTCAGATTATTGTAATGTTTTATATGTGGGGCTGCCCATTCAGCTGTTTTCAGAAAACCCAGACATTTAGCAAAATTTTTAAAAATCTGCCCGGATGGTGATTTTACCTCTGAAAAAGAGGACATGTCTGGGAAAGTCCGGACATTTGGCATTTCTATGGTCCTATGGAGAGTATTTGAGCATAATTTATATTGGCTCTATCATCTAAACCACTTCTTTTTCTTTTCCACCTCAAAGAATTGAATATGACAACCATGGGCACCAAACCTGGAGGCATGGCTAATTTCTCCTCTTTGCAGAATCCATGGACTACCTTCGGAAACTGCACAGGCGAAGGCGCAATATTTCAGGACATCTATATCCCTCTAATTTATAGCGTTCTCTTTCTGGTGTGCTTTCCTGGGAACATTATTGTCATTTCCGTGTATGTCTTCAAAATGAGGCCCTGGAAAAGCAGCACCATCATTATGCTAAACTTGGCCATTACAGACCTGCTGTACGTGTCTTGCCTTCCATTCCTGATACAATACTACGCCAGTGGAGAAAACTGGATGTTTGGAGAATTCATGTGCAAGCTTGTCCGCTTCAACTTTTACTTCAACACGTACAGCAGCATCCTCTTCCTCACCTGCTACAGCCTCTTCCGTTTTATTGTCGTCGTCTACCCGATGAACTGCTTTTCCATTCAGAAACGGAGATGGGCCGTTGCCGCCTGTGCTGTAGTTTGGGTTGTGTCCCTGTTGCTGGCCAGCCCGATATTCCACGTGATTACGGCGCAACGAAACGCCCACCGATGGATTTGCCAGGATCTTACTAACTCTGCAGACTTGTTCACGGTGAGGTGGTATAACTGGCTCCTAACGACATTTGCTTTCTTCTTGCCTTTGGTAACTGTCACTCTTTGCTACGCTGTGATTATCTACACCTTGGCAAGAGGGCCTCACACTGGCACTGCTTACAAGCAAAAGGCTCGCCTGTTGGCCATGGTTCTCCTGGCGGTCTTCTATGTCTGTTTCTTGCCATTTCACATCTTCAGAGGAGTTCGCATTGAGCTAATGATCCATCCTGCGAGCTGCCGCACAATGCGGAGAGTCCGGGATATTTTTACTGTGACCCAGTCCTTAGCATCACTGAATACCTTTGGCAACTTAATACTTTATGTTGCATTGGGTGATAACTTCCAGCAGGCCATTCTTTCTGTCTGCAAACTGATCATGAAGACAAATAAGAAATAGATAAGGAGGAAAAGCGATGTGCCTTGCCCAGAACATGAAAGAATAGGTTGCGTTTGCTGTTGCCCTAAACCTGCGTAATTTCAGCAGAGGCATAAGACTTCTTCAGGTGCAAAAGCTTCCATGTATTCCTGGAAATAAAATGTATGCACCCACTTTCCTTTGTTTCCCAGAACGTAAGGTGTGTATCAGTTGCTTTCGATTCATGGCATTCCTTTTGATCCTCTTCATATTGAAGGAGTTGTGTTAAACAGAGTTGTTTAGGAAGCGATCCTATAGCAAGTTATGCCAACCTTGAACAGGCTAGGATCCAGTGGATTTGGCTTAACTCCAGCATCCTCAACTTAGTCAGAGCTAAGTCAGTGTAAATCAGAGGGGACGTAGGCTAGATCCTAAGCCCATCCAGCTTCATCACATATGCAGGAACCCAGCATAAATTAAACCAGTAAAACTGGTGGCATAACTCAAACACTATTTTAAAAGCTTGTTTTCCCCCTGACAGGCTTAGGCCAGCTCAAGCCAGCAGTAAACCGAGTGCTGAGTGGAGTTTGCATCTGGTGTAACAACACCAGCTGAACTTACGCCAGTTTGGTTCACAACAGCTTCTTGTGCATAGGATTGCTCTCTTTGCCACTGAGTCCTGCAGTTCAGTTTTTGACACCACACATAACTTTACAGTGGATTCTTATGGCCATGTGCCACAAAGTAGTTATGGGTCTGTCCTTCCCCCACCACATAAACTCATCTGTGTTTCCTGGGTGCATGCTAAACAAGAACCTGGAACCCTCATGGTCGGTGGCATGGACCCCTTGAGATCCCAAGGTGGAAGAAGAGGGAGCAATATTGTTTTCTCAGTTCCCAGAATGACTTCCTGCAGTCTATTAACTCTCTCAGCTGGGCAAGACACAGCACACACACAGCAAAAGTTTGAAATGAAGCTCAAGCACACAAGCCTCTTATTGTAGTTGAAGCAGGAGATAACATTTTAGAGAACATATGTATGCGTTTATATATGTATAAGGCACATTTGAGTATGATAGAATCAGGATTGTTGTGTTTGTGATGCACTTCATCAGAGGCACATGTTATTAGATAGTTCACTTCTCAAGCTTCTTTCAAGAAGGACATGCTGATAATTTCTATTTTGGGTCGATAACTGACCAATATCCCGGCCCCCATAAAAAATTGCATCAACCAATGCAGATATTCACAAAACTTCAGAACTCAAAGTTGCAGTTTCTTCTCGAGGAGACCTCACTCTTACATGGGGTCTGACAATGTCAACACTGCCTTATGCTCAACCACTAGAGCCCTATTCCCTGCCAGGCGCTTAGAACATTACAGCAAGGTTTTCTTTCTAAGTGTGCTGAAGCTCTAACGCAAGGGCCAGCAAAGCTTTTGTCGCTTGGGCCGGTTCATGGTCCCACAGACGCCGTGGTGGGCCACAGTGTGCGCATGTGCGTGTGTGTGCGTGCACATGCATGTGCAAACACTATTTCTGGCGTGGAGGAGGTGTGTGCAGCTTCCCATTGGCTGCAGGAGCTAATGGGAAGCTGGCCAGCGTCGTGGAAGGATGTCCCTGCTCTGCTCTGCGCTGGTTTAGCTTGTGGCCCATGGGCCTTAGGTTGCCGACCCCTGCTCTGACCTTTAGAGGGCCAGACTTGGAGTGGGAAAACCTGGGTTAAGATCTCCACTCACCCATGAAGGTCACTGGGTGACCGTGAATCAGTTACTGTCCCTCTGCCTAATCTCACTGGGTTGTTGTAAGGGGGGAAATAGGAGCAGGGAGTCATGGATGCTGCCCTGAGCTCCTTAAAGGAAAGACGGAGCTTAAATGTAATAAATCAGTGTTTCCCACAAATGGGTCTCCAGCTGTTTTTGGACTACAACTCCCAACATCCTTAGCTAGCAAGCCCAGTGGTCAGGGGGGTGGGAATTGTAGTCCAAAAACAGTTGGAGATCCAAGTTTGGGAAACTCTGTAATAAATAAATGAATGGAAAGTTCCCCTTTACTTACCCTGACTCAACTCCCTAAATCTTAATCTCATGGGCAGCGTCAGAATCTGGAGTGCCAGGAAGCCAGGGCTTTCTAAGCATTTAGTTTCTGATTAGAGGACTTCTTCCCATGTATCACCAATATACCTCCTGCACACTGATTTTACTTTGCTTTGTCTTCTGATGCAGTTTCTGAAATTGTTTCTGGTTTTATGTCCATGTTGTATTTCATATTTATGGTTTTGTTTGATTAAAAAAAAGAAGATCTGCAGACCTCCTGCAGGACTTGTTGTTAACGCGCGCTATAAAAACATTGTAAATAAAATAAATAAATTTTACCCAGATTGTGACTTGTACCAACCTTCTGCTGCCAAGCACAACAGGTCTGAAGTCATAGGAGCATACAAAGATCCCTGCTGAATCAGACCACTCTAGTTGTAGGGTTGGTTCCAGTTGGGAAGAGCAATCCAAATTATAGGAAGCCAGTGTAATTTACACCGGGGTAAATTATGCCCGTCCAACCTGCCCCATTTCCAAACTCTGTTTGGGAGCAGGTCTACTTGTGACCCGGAAACTACAACTAATCCAGAATGCGGCAGCTAGACTGGTGACAGGGAGCGGCCGAGACCATATAACACTGGTCTTGAAAGACCTGCACTGGCTCCCAGGACCTCTGCCCAGTATACCCGAAGGAGCGTCTCCACCTCCATCGTTCCGCCTGGAGACTGAGGTCCAGCTCCGACGGCCTTCTGGCGGTTCCCTCGCTGCGAGAAGCCAAGTTACAGGGAACCAGGCAGAGGGCCTTCTCGGTAGTGGCACCCGCCCTGTGGAACGCCCTCCCACCAGCTGTCAAAGAGAAAAATAACTACCTAACTATTAGAAGACATCTGAATGCAGGCCTGTTTAGGGAAGCTTTTAATGTTTAATAGGTTATTGTATTTTAGTGCTTTGTTGGAAGCCACCCAGAGTGGCTGGGGAAACCCAGCCAGATGGGCGGGGTATAAATAAATTATTATTATTATTATTATTATTATTATTATTATTATTATTATTATTATCTGCTGGTTGAAATAGCCCAAGCCTGGAAGAAGGAAAACAAGCTTAAAATTGCACAACCCTTTTTGCCAGGGTAACTTCCGCTGAGTTGCTAGCTCACGTGACTGAGCTGAACGAAGTTTGGAATAGGGGTAAGTCTCTCCCCACACCTTCACTCTCCTGCCCTGTGACACCCCCACCAGCCCAGAATGCCCTATTTTCATGACTCACTGCAGCTTCAGCTCAGACAATGAGCTTCGGCTGAGCCAGGATGGGAGACTTACGTCTGTTCCAGACTCTACTCCTGCCGGCAGATCTTGGGTTTGGCTCGCCTCCTTGGGCACAATGATCACAAAGTAAGGAATGGACATGAGGGCTTAACTAGATGTGCAACACCAAGAAAGGGAGCAGTGATCTGGGTCAGGGATACACACAGAGGTGCTCCCTTGCCCACAGCCCCACTACGGCTTTTTGTAAAACAAAAGCATTCCTCTCCCATGTAATGCCTAGTTATCTCCTGAAGTGCAAACGTTTGGCACTAAGAAAGTGTGTTGGTTTCCAGGGAGTGCATGGATCCACAAAGCCTTCGTTGCTTGTTATATTTCATTCGGAACCCAACCACACGGACAGCGCAGATTCTTTTATTGGGCTGACAAAAACTTCCAAAGGCCTGCAAACCATCTCTGTACTATCTAAATCAACCAGGACCACAAATAAATATAGCAGGGTTTCTGATACACAATATTTGCAAAGGGTTAGTGTCAATCAGCACACAAAAGGGGGAAAAAATCCATGCAAATATCTGGCTGGTGCATATCACACCAATTCATTGGCACTGCAAAGCATTACAAACAGAGATCTGCACTGCAGAACTGAGCCCCCTGCTCTGGCTGGTGACAGATTTGCATAAACAAAACCTAAAGAATAGCAGTCAGGATGACTTCACATACAAGAAGGATGGGGCGGGGAGGGGGGGGACCCAAGGGCGCAGAGAGTCTGACCACATAGCTTTGTGTCAACTGTAATTTTCCATGAGTCTGAGGTGGCGGCCTGCCTCTGGAGTTATCATACGACTACAGGCAATTTCCAGTTAGCAGCAGCTGTCTTGGGGCCAACCAGGATATCTCAGTTGGTGGAGCATGAAACTCTTGATCTCATGGTCATGAGTTTGAGACTCACGTTGGGCAAAAGATTCCTCCATTGCAGAGGGTTGGATGATGACCCTCGTGTTAGAGGCAAGAAATCAACTTCCTGTTTGAAGAAGAGGAGTTTGGATTGGATATCCCGCTTTATCACTACCCGAAGGAGTCTCAAAGCAGCTAACAATTTCCTTTGCCTTCCTCCCCCACAACAAACACTCTGTGAGGTGAGAGGGGCTGAGAGTCTTCAAAGAAGTGTGACTAGCCCAAGGTCACCCAGCAGCTGCATGTGGAGGAGCGAAGATGCGAACCTGGTTCACCAGATTACGAGTCTACCGCTCTTAACCACTACACCACACTGGCTCATAAATAGTTTATGGAAGTCTTGTCAGCTTTAAGAAGAACCTACAGTAGGCCTTTGCAGGGCTCTTATCTGTCCCAGCATCCTATTCCTCACACTGGCCAGCCAGATGTCTATGGAAGCCCACCAGTGCAGCAATCCACACTTGCTCTTTGCCCTCTAGAAGAAGGCATTCAGTAGTCAGGCTTCCTGGTGGTATGTTGCTATCATGGCTAGCAGAGGCTGATAACCTTAACCATCATGACTTTGTAAAACCCTTTCAAAGCCATTGTCACTACCTCTCATGGGAGCCAATTACAGACTCTGCTAACCCTGAAATAGTACCTTGGGTTAAGAACTTTGCTTCAGGATGAGAACAGAAATCATGCTCTGGCTGTGCGGCAGCAGCAGGAGACCCCATTAGCTAAAGTGGTGCTTCAGGTTAAGAACAGTTTCAAGTTAAGAATGGACCTCTGGAATGAATTAAGTACTTAACCAGAGGTACCACTGTATTTGGTGTTAACTCTGGAAGTGTATACTTCTTCTTCTTCTTCTTCTTCTTCTTCTTCTTATTATTATTATTATTATTGCTGCACCTGAGGCAAACCACAAAATGCCCTCCCTGCCAATAAATAAGGGGAGGGAATGAAGATCTACATCAGGAGCAAGTGAGAAAATAAAATGAACCGATTCTTCTCAGTCGAACTGGGACTCATAGGCTGTCATGTGTTTGGGGAGGGGAGGTATCACTCAGAATCATGAAGGGTGGGTGCAGAGCCTTGGAGATCCCAGAAGGCAGAGATCACCATTTCCTCAGAAATAGTGTGCACAAATATGGCAATTTCATTTTTTTAGAGTTTGGTGCTGTGGGTTAGGTTTGGGTTGCAAATCTCACATGATTCACCAGCTATTCTCTCCACCAATTTTACATTCTTAAATTGGCAGTGCTCTTTCAAGTGGTAGCTTTGGCGGCCCTACTTTGTTTAGGTATATCAAAACATTGGTTGACCACACCTGTTTAGCAGGGTCATGGTGTCCCATGGAAATGTATTTCATTTGACTATGTGGGTGAATGTTAAAACTGTAGACGAAAAATGGATAAGGTGTGCGTACACAAATGCTGTAATTTATGTAAAAATTTGGTTGTGTGATTTTCGTTGAAAATAAATGCCAAGTCAACATGACTGCATTGGGCAACTAGTTGAGAACTATTGCGTCTGATGGCTGCCAAACGCTTTATTTGCAAAAGGTGAGATGGGGCGAAAAAGATTTCGGGCACAAACGTAAGAGAGACAGGACCAAACCTGTAGTTCTCCTGGAGGCCTCAGATTTTCACTACCTCCAAACAAAGTTCTGTAAAATGGGGAAGGTAAATACCTGCCTTCATATTCAGTGAAAGATTCATTCATTTAAAGTATTTTTTACCTTTCTCTTCAGTCAGAAAAGGCTCTTAGGGTGGCTTACAGCAGTCAATAACAGGTAAGTACCTGACCTCAGGTTCAGACCTCCAATTGTCCCTATTTTCCTATAGTCCCGGATTTACAGAAGCTGTCCCAGTTTCTGATTTGATCTTGGAATGTTCTGCTTTTCCTTAAGACACCCCTAGTTTCACTGGAGAAATGTTAGAGCATATGGAGTTATGTGACCCCTGATCCAAGGAGATAAGTAACTATACAACCTTTAGAAGACATCTGAAGGCAGCCCTGGAAAGTTTTTTAAAATGTTTAGCAGATCTGGGACATACCTTCAGTCCAAGCATGGAGATGCTTGTCTTAAGTTGTTACTATATTGCATTGATTAAAAAAACCAATATTGGAGGTGGTTTTGCTGCTGCAACCCACCAAAGCTCAGAGGGCCCTACCCACCAGCTGAAGACCAGTTGTATGGGCAGATTACATGTTCTGGGACACAAAGAAACAGAGGAGGTAGACACAAATACTCCTCTTCACACTTTCTGCTATGTCTTGTGGAGAACACACACACACAGTGTGACATTTTTATTTAGGTGGCAAAAACAAAAACAGTCTACAAACAGGTGTCCTCATAGATCATTGCTCACTCAGTATGTAGAAACTCATTTCAAGAAGGAAGGAGCAAGCAGTCAATGTATTGCAGAAGTGAGCAAAGGGGTTATTTCATCTCATAGGCAACTGGGCCCAAATATTGTCTCTTGTCAGGTTTTCTTTCCTCATCTCATCTATCAGCAGCAGAGCCAGAGATGACTCAATTCTGGGTGGAGATGTGCTTTGCTAAGCCAAGATGCAGGTGTCACCAAGTTATTCACCTATGCACAGATCACAAACCAGAGGTTGTCATTCAAACAAACATCTCTGTTTAAATAAAAAAGGGAGACTAACCTCCAGCCAAACCACAGTGGAGGGAAACACAATCAGAGCATCAACCAAAGATTCTACTCAATCCACTGTTTAAAGCCAGTGTTTGCTCATCATTGTTCATTTACTACTTCATATATTCCAAGGCGACTAGAAGAAGCACAAACAAATTCCTATTCTCACCTCAACACCTTGCATTTGAAAGATTGTGGATCTTGACGGCAGTGGGAGAATTATAATTAGGGGTGGTTGGGGGAAGTTTGCATTTCAAGGTACTTCCTGAAACAATATGCGAACCGAAACACACCAGTCTTTCGGAGTTCATACATTTCTGAATTTTGCAATGCAGTTCTCCAATCAAGTAATGTGTGCAAATGTGGTTATACTGGGGTAAAGCAGGTGTAAAAATGCAGGTACCAGTGAAAATTACTTGCAAAAATACATTGTATTTTGGGAGACAGCTTTACTAAAAAGGATTTTTTTCATCAAAACTGCATAAACAATGTGTGCATTAGGAGAAAATTGCAGTAAAATGCCGGTGAATTTTCATGACAACTAAAGAAATACACAGTGCTGTGAAAATGTGCCAAACTGAATGTAAGAGAGCAATCTTACAGCAAGATCTTCTGGATGAGCAGATTAGAATCCAGCAGATCTTCAGCTGATTTGGGATGTTCCCAGCACAGCCAGGCTGCACCAGCCTAAGTCCTTCATCTTTAGCTCAGCAATAGATATTTTAGCTCAGCCAGAGATAAACATGTATCTCTCTCATCCTGGCTCAACCAGGAACCAGCCAAGCTTAGCATATCTTAAGATGGGGTAAATCCTGAATTCAGTACTGCTGAATTGAGTTTGGCTCTGGTGCAGGGCCAGCCCATTCATGAGGCAGACTGAAGCAGCCTCCTCAGGTGGTGGAATCCAGAAGTTCCTTTGTGGATACCCCACCACCACTACCAGATAAGCGGCTGTGGTAGGTTTCAGATTTTGGTGAGATCTCGCCCAAACCCCAGAGCCATAGTTGTGCGACCTTAGAAAACAAGGTTTAGGTTGCAGTGTACGTCCAGAGCAGCACCTTCCTATTTTTGTCTCAGGTAATGAAACAGAGCAGGCCACCTCATTTCTGATGTAACTTTATGCCATCATAACTTACATCAGTTCCTTGTGTATAGAATTGCTCCCCTAGACTGGAAAAAATAAGAAGTTGAGAGAAACTGAAACTGACAGATTTGCCCATCCCCAATTAGAAATAATGTTTGGGACAAACAGGTATCTTCACTTGAATGGGCAAAACAGGGAAATCAAATACTTGGAAAAGGAACAATAGGTTCCATTACAGCTCCACTGTCCACACCTCCAACAATTTTTCTAATTCTGGATTCCAGTTTCCTATACATCTAAGGCTAGCCTTGGATATTAAATATTGTACATATAAAAGTAAGATGATAGAAAAGGCTACCACACCAATTTTCTGTATACAGAGAGTCTTTTGTACAGGGGCGGAACATTACTGTGTTTTTACTGTATATTCCTTTCGTATTCATGTGCTGTTTGCTGCTTTGGGGGCCTTTGGGCTAAAAAGAGAGAGATATAAATAAACCATAGCACAACATAACATTTAATTATGCAGTAGGAAGCGATATAGTCTAGGAGCTGCTTGACCATAACAGCTGCTGTTTTTTTACGGTTTTCAGGAACAACCTTATGTGAAATGCTTGGGTGTGGGGAGTATGTAGGGCCTTAAATGAAACCCACAAGCCCCATTCTCAAATGCCCAGGGTCAGCTTCCACACACTGGAATCTTGGGTAGCTGCCCGAGCCTCAGCAGAGCCCATAACTGATATCTCCTCAGGCGTGCCTTCATCCCAAGCCCAGCACTCTGAGCGTCACTGGCTTCCCCGCTAGAACATTACTCTGGTGCATTGTGTAGAATTAAAAGTGCATCTAGATCCAAGCATTCTTCACTAACTGGAACACTGGTATGGCTGTTGTGGGCTGCTGCTGCGACCGTCAGGTAAGCCCACCAGGGCACAAAGATGGAAGAACCCCATCCCCCTGGGAACCTTGCCCAAGGGAGGCTCAAATCTGGAACTGCCCCTGCTAATTCTGCTTAAAAGGTAAAGGGACCCCTGACCATTAGGTCCAGTCGTGACCGACTCTGGGGTTGCGGCGCTCATCTCGCTTTACTGGCCGAGGGAGCCAGCGTACAGCTTCCGGGTCATGTGGCCAGCATGACTAAGCCGCTTCTGGCGAACCAGAGCAACACATGGAAACGCTGTTTACGTTCCCGCTGGAGCAGTACCTATTTATCTACTTGCACTTTGACATGCTTTCGAACTGCTAGGTTGGCAGGAGCAGGGACCGAGCAATGGGAGCTCACCCCATCGCGGGGATTCGAACCGCCGACTTTCTGATCAGCAAGTCCTAGGCTCTGTGGTTTAACCCACAGCGCCACCCGCGTCCCATTAATTCTGCTTAGCTTTAGCCAAATCACGCTCCCCCCAGGGCCTTTTAAAAGAGTAGCTAAGGGATCTGTATCAAAGTGAAGGTGACTAGATCCCCTTTGTCCTTCACCCCATAATTCAAGCACTGGTGATGTGATCATATTGATGGGAAAGGAAGATGCAATTAGCAGAGGTATGCTGAATATTTATCTTACTGCACTGATGTGTTTTCTTAGGTATGTCAAGTGATAGTCATTCTATTGTAACAGCCTCTGGCTAGATCAAATAATAAGTATTGTGCTGTAATAATAATTTTACTTTGAAATGACTCCTCTGCAGGAAAAATGATCTAGACGCAATGCCTTGTTTTGGTTTTTTTGTACATTGGTTTGCTGCCCTTAACCACATGAGGGAGCAGGAAAGCTTTGTATTACTTGAGAAGCCTGCAGAAGCATTCCTTCAGGAAGTGGTTTCTACCACAGAAGTCTTAGCTTCTTTTGCTATTTACTGTATTTTTAAAAAAATAATGCTCATACCCAAAGGGTTTGAGGCAGCTTCAACTGCCTAAATTTCCATCTAGGTCAGAACTAATACTGGGCCTGACTCTGACCAAGGGAGATCAAGCTGGGTGTGGTTCCGCATAACAATGGCGTTATACAGCAAGACTCCATACCGCTCAACAGTCCCGTTTTGCACCTGAGCACTGGACCAAAAGGGGCTCGGTTTCTGCTCTCATGCTCTGGTGCAAATCATCTGGCTCACACCAGAGTGATGGACCAAAAGACCAAAAAAAATGAGTGTCTTGATTTTGATCTGTGGGATGTTGAAGGGTATGAGACTGCAGACGACTGTGCTGTTTATCTTTATCAAGTAGGAAGATGGAAGAGATTGCTTTGGGATGCCCATGAAAATATGCCTCATTTTAGTCAAAGGTAATTTTGTGTGTGTGTGCATTTTAGATTATAGAAATCTCTAATAAGTAGGCCCGTTTAAATCAGGGGTGGTAGACCTCCTCCAGTTGTGGTAACTCCAGCTCTCATCAGTCCAAGCTAGCGCAGCCAACAGTCAGGGATGATGGGAGTTCACGCTGACTGAGAGGGACCATGTGCATTGCTGTCCAGGTGTCTGAACAACTGAAGGGGCATAGGCAGTAAGGTCTTGCCTGATATTCTTGGCTGAAGCTAGGCACAGTGTGCTATTTCATGCCTTAATGCTGTATAGAAGCCGGGTCTAATAACTGGGCTTCCTACAAGCTAGCATTGTGTAGCATCCCATGAGTTGGGAATGGGTATACGGGTGGGACCAGGGCACTCCGTCGGGAGAGCTTAGCTTTACCATTTCTCTTTCTTGCTGCACTAATCTGTCTGCTTCTCTGCAAATGGTAACCAGACTCAGCTAATCAGCCTTTATGTGCAATTTAGGCTTTCCAAGGCAGGCTAGTCCTGGTCTTTATGACCAGAAGCAGGCGAGCTGTGGGCGTTGCATACCAATTCTTGCTGTAGATAAATTAAGTGCATAGCCTTCCTCCAAAGGTGTGCTTGTTGCCTCTGAATCAGAACGAACAGGGAGCTTCTGGAAAAACAAAACATAGCCTGCTGGAACAAAATAAAGTGTACTTGGATGTTTGCCTGCCTGATTCTTCCTCTTTATTTCATCTTGGTTTGATGTAAATGTTACTGTTATTTTTAATGGGGGGGTTTGGGGGGGAGCGGAGCCTCTTCAAACAACTCATATTATGAACCCATCTCCCTTTTCCTCTCATCCAACCACTTCACCGAGTGCTACATTTCACTTTGCGAGTTCTCAAGCAATACGTCCTTTTCCCAGCAGCAGTCAAATCTTCCCAAAGGACAAATAGATTTTTATTCCTCCCCCCCTTTAAACTAGCTTATTGCCTAGAATAGATATCTGAGAAACACATGCGCACGGTTCTCTAATCCTTATAATCTATAATCTATAATCCTTTACCACCCACATGCTCCTGTTTTCGGGAGGCAAGCTGCTAATTAGAATGCAGATTACTATAGCTGGAATTTATAGCAGGGGAATGTCAGTGTAACAGCAACTCTTAGCAGAAATGTGAAACCAACCTCTCCTTGAGAACTTCTCTACATGAGATAATTTGCTAATCCTTCCTTAAAGCCTTCCTTCCAATAGCTGGGCCACAATCCAAGAAACGCTCAGCTGGGCATGCTTAAAGTCAGTGGAATCAGTGGGCTTAATTTAAGCATGTCTAACTCGGTGGTGGATTGGGGCCCTAGCGTACTTCTCGAATATCCAGGGATTCAAGAGGCTTTCTTATTTTAATGAAAAACACCATCCTTTTGTGTTAGCATTTATTACACAGCACCTTTATGCCGAATTGGGCTTAAACGTGCTTTATGAACCTTTGTGCAGCATAATGCACAGAAAACACTGCTGCAATCAAAGTGGGGATGCAGTCATTTTTAATAGGAAGAAAAACATTTTTTCTTTCTTTCTGCATGGTGGAGGAAGAGCAAACCTTCCAACTGAGAAATAGAGACAAGGCCCAGGATACCCCAAGGCCTCTCAACTAGAAAAGGTTTAAAGGTAAAGGTAAAGGGACCCCTAACCGTTAAGTCCAGTCGTGGACGACTCTGGGGTTGCGGCGCTCATCTCGCTTTATTGGCCGAGGGAGCCGGCATACAGCTTCTGGGTCATGTGGCCAGCATGACTAAGCCGCTTCTGGCGAACCAGAGCAGCGCACGGAAACGCCATTTACCTTCCCACCAGAGTGGTACCTATTTATCTACTTGCACTTGATGTGCTTTCGAACTGCTAGGTTGGCAGGAGCAGGGACCGAGCAACGGGAGCTCACCCTGTCGTGGGGATTTGAACTGCCGACCTTACGATTGGCAAGCCCTAGGCTCTGTGGTTTAACCCACAGTGCCACCCGCATCCCTAGAAAAGGTTTAAGCGTTCATAATTTTTTGTGGGCTGTGGAGTTCTGTTTTAAATTAGAGGAATTTTAGATGATGGAGTTTATCTATATTTTCGACTTCAACTAGAATCCTAAAATAAATTAACTTAAGGAAGTTCATCATGCAGCAGTTTCCTGCCCTTCCCTTCCCTTCCCTCTGTGTCCTGATCCATCATTACTTTTCATTTAGAGGACAAGCACAAACCCAACTCCTCCACTAGGAAAGAGAGATAAAGAGGTATGGAATATAGGTGTCGTGGAATCGTCCAGTTGCCGATTTGTGGATGCTGTTGTTGTTACTTACTTTGCAGCTTTAGTTCAATTTTTGTACAATGCATTTCTGACATTTTAAATGTGCAAACTGCCCTGTGACCATCTGGCAATCAGCAGCATCGAAAAATCTAAATAAACATAAAACATTTGCACAGGGGGCAATCCTGTAGCAAGATCAGCCAGGATGAGCAGCTTAGCATGCAACTGATCTCTAGCTCAGCTGGGCTGAGCCAGCATTAAGTCACCAGCCCTGACTCAGCTGACGATAACTCCAGCATAACTTGCTCTTCCTTGACCTGAGGCCGCTATAAGTCTCCCAAAAGGGGCATTCTGAGGGTGGGTGGGTGTGGCAGGCCGGGGGTGGGGTTAGGCCTGATCCAAAGCCCATTCACTCCCTCACTTAGCCTGACAACCCAGCAGAGCACTATTTTTAAGGCTTGTTTTTCCTCTGCCAGGCTTAGGCAGAGCAGCAGCAGCAGCCCCACTGCTGAATGGCACTTGGATCTGGTCTAACTTTACACCTAACTTAAACCCCCTTCCTTTACGCCAGCACCCCGTGCGTAGGCTTTCCCCCACAAAGAGCGAATGCAACGATGCTTAGTTTTTGGTTGCTGTTTTGTTAATGTTGTTACTGTTGCTTTATGAATGGTGCAGTACTTTGTGAATCCTTTCATATGACTTTAGTTGTAACAGTGCTGCTTGGCTTATTTCTTTCGTTGTTTTGTTAATACTGTTTTATAGATTGCAATTGTTTTACCGATAGTTTGCTAATTCTTCCATATAATTTGTGCTATATTTGTGATGTTCTTTTATCTTATTGTTACTTATTGTTTGTAAGCTGCTTTGCGAGCCACTTGAATGAAAAGCAGTCTAGAAATATGCAACATATGGGGCAGAGACCGGTGGGGTCAGTTTTGTAGGCTGCCATAAGCACCCCACAGTTCTTTTAATCTCGCATAGAAAACAAGAAATCCTGAACTTTACTGCTGTTTAATGAGTGGCACTTTATGTGTTTTGGACTATGTTCATAGATAGTGTTGGGCCCTCATAATGTGACAGTTAACAATATTCTAATTTGTTGGTTTAATGTGATTTGCTTGCTGTTTCCCACTCCACTGTTTCATTTCCAAAACATGGTAATGCATTACATGAAAAAGCTTATCCATTAGTAACACTAATACTGCGTATGAATATTTAATACAAAATGCCACCGAATAAAATTGCCATTAAATATTTAAATTAGACTCGCATTTTCATATGTATGCAGATGACTCATTTCCCGTAAAAACACCTCCATACACTAATATATCACTCAGACCTTGTCAGTATAAATCAGATGTTTAGTGCAACTTGCTCTGTCAGTGAATGAATATGAAATGCTTCTTCAAATATTAACATTCTGATGCACATCCCAGCCTAGGCTGAGAACAAAGGAAGGAACGTAGTAAGATAAAAAATGAACAGCCCCAAGGATGGTATCTAAGCTGGCCAGATGTCCTCTTTTTAAGCCTCTTTTGATCTACCTGTCCCGTATCCTTACCTGCCCTCAGTTCTGGTATCTCAAATGCATAGTTAGTGGGGTAAGATATTGTTTGTTACGACTAGGTAACTTGTGATCTAGAAATACTGCAGGAACTGTTAGTTACAATCTTGATTGGGGAAGAACTGAAAGCTAAGAGGCACTGATTATGATCTGTCTGTGTGAGATGAAAAAGTATGGTGGCATTCATTTGACACAGGTTTCCCATTTGTAACATCTTCCTGGCAATAATGCTAGACTCCTTGTTTCTTCTATCCATACCTTCCCAGAGCCATTTCTCACTGCGGCTTCAAATTCCAGTCCCCAGTCAATTGGACCATGAGCAGAAGGAGCTGGCTTGTTCCACAAAGGCTTGCGCAAGCGTAACTGCAATGCCCTAGAGAAGGCAGCTGCCATAGCAGTTCTTGTCCTTCACTTTACCTGGAACCAGGACTTGGCTACAACACGCTTTCCGACCACGTTTACAGGACACTCAAGCATGGGAACTCCTTGTTCGATCCGATTCCTACTCTGTTCTAGGATGTGCTCTCTTCACCATCGAACACCCGTGGAACCGACTGACTTGCCACAATGGGACTTATATCCAAGCACAATGGGGGAAACCCACTCGGCACTACAACCCATCCAAACAAGGAAAAAAGACTTTGGGAAGGCTACACCGATTCCATGTATTACAAACACTGCACTTACGGATTTTATTGCAGTGACCCTACCACCGCCTCCGCCATCCAAGGTATTTGTGTACATAGATTTTGCTGTGTCTGGGATTTAGGGACTTCTTCGACTTGGGGAGGGAAAATGCACCTTGAAGGCTGGCTGCATCCTGTGGGAGGAGGTACCGCTTCGGAATGGGACCCAGAGATGTGGTGGGATAATGACCGACTTAAATCTCCTTCATCACCAAGATCCCCTACACCCCATAGGCACAGCCCCTAGGAACGTCAAATTATCAGAGTTACTCATCCCCACTCATTCCCAACAGCTGTCTGCATGGCAAAGCAACTTCTCCAGAAGGTCATCCACACTACCAATATGTCTGATTGCTGGGTATGTGCCCACACTCCCTCACACCACAAACAAGGGGTACCCTTCATCACCACACCCCTCACAATGCCCCAATACAGGACGGACTTTCTACTAAATTGTAACCTCACTTTTTTGAAACCAACCCTGCCGCATGTCTATCTGAGTGGTCAGGCAATAGGCCCCGGGTGCAAGGAGTTCTTGGGACCTGGAGACCATGCAGGATCCAGTACGTGTGCAGAAAAAACAAAACCATTTGTTTTGGAGACGGGAAATCAACCCAAACACCTCTTGTACAGCAATCACAAACGAATAACACCATTTAACCCTTCCTCAACACACCACTTACCTGTGCTAAATCCTTTCAACATACCTTGAAGCCACACCTCTTCTGACGTCTACTGTATAGAAATTTAAGGTATAAATGTAAGAGATTTCTTTTGTTCGGGGTTCCTCCTCCAATGCCTGTAGCATGAGTGGGAACCTTGTTGCCAACAGCTATTTTTTAAATAAAGTTCAGGCTTACGTAGCTGCCTTCCTTTTGCTAGAATCTGGTCTGGTCTCTGTCATTTCCTACCGACAGGAGGTTTCAAATACGCTCCCTCCGGAGGTTTGGACTTCCTACTGGAGTCGGACCCCTTTAGCTAGGGTGCCTCTCAGCTTCCTGTTTCATTATTATTTATTGAATTTATATACCGCCCTATATTTGGGGTTGTGCTCGTAGCACCTGTGCACACCCTTGCCTGTCCTTAAACTCCCTGGGAAGACAAGTCTCGCCGAATCACCCAGGGCCTTTCCTCTCATGTGACTAATATTAATTAGTGCATCTGCTTCAATACTTAGTAGAGATAAGGCATCCAGCCCGCCTTGTTGCATAGCTGTTCTATTGGGATTTTTAATATTCTTCACCTGAGAAAATGAATGCTCAGCTGAGCAATTTGTGACCATTACAGTCATACCTCATGTTACGGATGCTTCAGGTTACGTCTTTTCAGGTTGCGTCCCGCAGCGACCCAGAAGTATCGGAAAAGGTTACTTCCGGGTTTTGCCACTCGCGCATGCACAGTAGCGCTAAATCGCACTTCGTGCATGTGCGCAAGTGCCAAATCGCACCGCGCACCTGCACAGATACGGCACTTCAGGTTGTGCTCTTTTCAGGTTGCGAACGAGCCTCCGGAACGGATCCTGTTCGCAACCAGAGGTATCACTGTAATGTTTAAAATCTGGTAATGGTAAAATTTATGTGGTGCCTGCCTTCCCTGATGCCCTAAGCACGTGCTGATTTTGCTTAATGATTAATCCAGCCCTGCCTGGCTTCTTCATTCTGGGGCATGGCATGTATTGTGGACGGTATTTACCAAACTTTGCAACCATAGTGGTGTATCATTCTATATTTAGAATCTAATTTTTGCATGAATCAGATCCACATCTCTCTTTCTCCTCAAGTGTCAAATCACCCACAGGACTTTGAAGGCCCATTGCAATATGCTCTCATAAAAGGCCTATTCTGAACCCAGGGAATGAATCATCCCAAAGGATACTTTTAGCGCAGCACGTCAGGGAAGCTCATAACGCAGTTCTGTCCAAGGCACAGTCAAGATTTGGTCCTGGAGATAGATCAATGACCAACTGCCTGCAGATACCACTGTGAAATGAAAGCATTAATAGCCTGTTTCTATGCCTTGGGCACTCTAAAATACCTGCTAGAGAAAAATGCTTTCATCAGACAAAAAGGTACATCAAATGTCAAGCCAGGGAATTTGCTTTTCTCATAACTGGGGGCATTCCTGGAGAGGGTGAACAATCTGTTTTTCATCTTCTGGAAAGTCATCAGTAGAAAATGATATGGCACGAGCAGCCTATCAATTACCCCACTGGTTTACTTAGCGAGCTTAGTGACCAGACTAACCATTATGATGCAGAGCACTGTAGTGTACAGAAGACACACGCTTGTGTACCCTAGGCAGCAAATGTTCACCTCTGTTAGTTGCAAACGGAGTGCCGGACCACTTTGAAATTAACTGCTAGGCATCATGTTAGTTTGTTACTTTGATAATGTTGACAGAAGAAAACAGATTTAGAAACAAAGGGTTTCTGCTTTTCGTTCTGAGAGATTTTTCAACCAATACCCCCCCCCCCGAAAATAGGGGTGCGCCAAAGGTTGATTGGGATCCAGTGGTAGATCTTTGAGCAATGTGCAGGAATATTGTAGATATTTGTGTGGCAGGGCTGAGAGCTCAGTTCTGGTCCTGAAAACCAATGGCTCCAGCCAGGGGATCTCAAGGTTCTAGTACAAAAACAAGACAGATCCTGCAAGACCGATTTTATTTCTCTCACGTCATTTCATTTCTGGTTCTGAAAAGAGGAGAGAGCAGTTAAACAAAACAAAACCAAAGTAGCCCCCAAGCTACAGCGATCTGGACAGCTGGTCCAGATGTTCCCTATCAAAACTATTCGGTGTCCAACTTACTGTATCCCAACCTTAATTAAAATCCTACTAAAAATCTGTACTGGAGGCACTAAATAGCCTGAAAACATGTTGAACTGATAAAACTACGTATGACCTTTGGTTTGGCCGGCCCTGCAGTAACTCTGTAGTAAGAGGCATCATTCTTCAGTCTCCAAGACGGCAAAATTGTGTGATTGTCATCTGTGACAAATACTTTTTATTGTGGGATTTTGTCTTCTGGCAAATGAATCTCAACATGGAGGGATGGCACCTTGATAGAGATGTACAAAACTCCTAGGAGCTGACTTACCATTTGTCCAAGATACGAAAGGCAAGCCTTAGGATTCTTAATAAATCAGTTATTGTTTCCCTCAGGCGACCACATTTCTCCGAAGGGTTTGTACATCTTAAACCTCAAAGCTCTAGGAATTAGTCCTACTAGTCCATGGGATCATTGCACATCAATGACAGCAGCTGAGGCTTTCATTCTTTAATAATTTCCCACAATATTTTATAGCTATAAGGTGCAGGTTTGGTCGATTACAGAATCGAAGCAGATTTACTGTATAGAGTATAGCTGGAATCAAGGTTGATTTACCTTGCTGGGTAATGGAGGTGGGATCTACTTTCCAGTTTGATGTAAATGTGAAATTCTACTCTTTGCTACATTTTAGCAGCTATTGGGGTGATGTGACATTTTACACAATATAATGTTGTTTTTAAGTGGGAAAAGGCACGTTTTTGCAGTTTTATTTTCCTATCACAACGAAAGCAGCAAGTGCTCCAGACTGGCTTTGGAATTTTAAAGCAATTTTTTATACATTCAGACAAAAAATTGCTCCTTTCTGAGGGCCTTTCATATGGGAACATAGGAATAATATTTTAAATGGGATTTGGTGGTTCTATGGTTTTTTGTTTGGATACAATCATATCTAAGACCAAAGAAGGTATCGACTAAACCTGCTTTGAAAACCAAATTGTGGATATGTTGAACTGTGATTAATAATACTGCTGAGGAAGATTTGTATTGAAATATGTCCAGCGTGGTGGGATGGTTGGTTGTTTTTTTAATTATTTGAAGTTGTATTAAATGAATTCATCAATATCATCTACAGCAGTTAATTTAATTATTGGAGGCTTAATAAATTATGGGCTATAATTAGATGTGGATCTAAGCATCGTAAATTGTTCTGAACACTCTCCAGCACTATATAAATGATAAACAGTAGTTTACTAAGTGGCAAGTTGCCCTGGTTTGCATTAAGCATGTGGCAAGCCAGCGATCTATATTGTTCTGCAAAGTGGAGAGGAGTATTATCACACTTCGGGGCCTACCCAGGGGATCAACCGAGTGGCAAGAGAAATAGGAAGAGTCCTTCTGGATCAGATCATAGGTCTACATAGGCCAGCATTTTATCCCCAAGCAGATAACATTGGGAACAGGAAACCCACAAGCAAGGTATGGACTCTTCCACTTGTGGCTCCCAACAACTGGAACTCAGCCTTTCATCCTGGAGGCAGCCCCTGATAGCCTTATGAATTTATTTAATCCTCTATTCAAGCTGCCCAGGTTGGAGGCCATCACAGTTGGTTACAACATGGTGCTGATAATGCCAAGGTTGCAGGTTCAATCCTCGTATGGGACAGCTGCATATTCCTGTATTGCAGGGGGTTGGACTAGATGATTATCAGGGTCCCTTTCAACTTTCCGACTCTATCATGATGTCATGGTAGTCAGTTCCATAGTTTCACATTCTGTGCAAACAGTGGCGTAGCGTGGGTTCTCGGCACCCGGGGCAAGGCAAGTAATTTGAGCCCCCTAACCCATGGATTTTAGCACTCGAGTCTCTTCTGCCCGCCCCCCCAGATGTTGCGCCAGGTGCAGCAGCCCCCCTGCACCCCCCACGCTACGCCACTGCTCCCACCAGAAGTCTTCAGGACAGCCATCCGAAGGCTGGCGCGGGGAGAAGGTCTCTCCGCCCCACCGCCAGGCTTCGGAGGAGGTCCGAGGACAGTGGGGTTCCTGCTTCCTCGAGGAGGGCCAGCCAAACACGCCCCCCAAAATGTTGTGCCCGGTGCGGCCGGCACCCCTGGCACCCCCCACGCTATGCCACTGTGTGCAAAGAAGTCTATCCTTCATTTGATGGGCTCAGATTCTGCAAAATGGCAGCGGGGGGATATTCACTTTCTCAACACCACATCTAAATTTATACACCTGTATCATGTTTCTCCCCCATCCTTGCTTACCTTTTCTTCCAAATGAAGAAAACCCAGATGTTGTAGCCTTTCCTCCTAGGGGAGCTGCCACCTTCCTTGTTGTGCTCTTGTCACCTGTGGGCCAGACAGTGAACATGACCAGCTCACTAAGTTGCTGAATACATGTCGTGGTAAGCCACCACTTGGAAAAATGGTCCTCTAGATTACTAAGACGGCAAGGAGAGATGCCATGTTTTCTTTGACCTGATTTATGTATAATAAATGTGTAGTTTAGTATGTGTCTACAGCCTCAAGCCTCTTCTGTTGCGTAGTTTACACACTTGAGTAAAGACAGCTCAGACTGTCTACCCCTAGCATACCCATTAATTCTCCCATGTCCAGGAGTCTTTCACAATGTACAGCTGCTGTACTGAACGTTTTTCTCAGTAAATTTGGAGTTACCTGGAGCTGGGAATATTGAAAAAAGAAATTTGCTAACACTAGTAAAACTGCTTTTCATGATCATGGGTTCTCCCCTGCCAGGTAAATCTTGTAGTAAGGTTAAAACTTAATGGGAAATGATATATAATGAACTGAAAAAGATGTTTAAAATAACGTTTGTAACAAACCCCAGAAGCTATCCTTTTGGGAATTATAGGGACAGAACTACCTAAACTGTATAGAAATTTATTCATGTATACGACTACAGCGGCAAGAAAGTTACTGGCCCCAAAATGGAAAGAAGAAGTCCTAGCAAAAGAAGAATGGGTACAAAAACTTATGGAATATGCAGAAATGGCAAAACTTATCGGAAAAATAAGAAATCAAGATAACAAACTTTTTTAAATAAAAGAATGAAAATAGTTTATTGAATATTTACAGATAAATTATAAACAGATAAAAACACTGGCAGGATTATTGTAATAACCTGCAGTTTTATAAGAGTATATATTTGAAGAACATATTCAAATTAATTTGAATATGCAGAAAATATTAAAAATTAAGGAACCGCAGAAAGAGAGGGAAGGAAGTCAAGTTTTGAAATGTTGAAGTGATTGTAAAGTTATTGAAATGTATAAGATTGAAAATCATAAATAAAAATAAAACAAACTGCTTTTCAACCCATTCCCAGACACCCTTCTATAGTTTTTCAGATATGGGCCATTCCCATCATCCCCTGTCCTTTCTTTCCATGCCTCCTGCTAGCTCCTACTTTTTCATCTCAGTTACCGGTTGCAGTCCCTGCCACTTCTGATTTCCCCTTCTTTTATTGTTAAAAAACCTCATGTGTTTGGTGCCGCAGCACAAACGCAGATTGGCAAGTGCACCAAGGAGGTGAATTTAATTTGCATCCTGGAGGATGGCTTATAAATGATTATTTGTGGTAGAACAGAGTGCTTTGTATGGAACCTCAATTGAAGCCTCAGTAAACCGGAAACTGAATCCCTATAGAAGCATAGGAATGTGGAGTCTATGTTCCAGAGCGACTGCAATGGCGTGTGTCACAGTAAATGTATGGTTCCTAGATGTAGAAAAATCAGAATGAATCACAGATTTATCAGGTTGGAAGGGAGCCTGAGGATCATCTACTCCAACCCTCTGCAATGAAGAAATTTAGAGCTCTTCCATATGGGAATTGAACCTGCAATATTGGTATTGTCAGCATCATCAGTGGCGTAGCGTGGGGGGTGCCAGGGGGGCCGGCCGCACCGGGCGCAACATCTGGGGGGGCACGCTCGCTGCCTCCGGAGTCACCGAAGAGCCTCCGGCGCAGGCTGTAGCAGAGCCCCATGTCTCGCGGAACCGACGAGCTGTGCGCGCGCCCGGGCTGAAGGCGTCCGGCAGGCAGCGGCTCTCAGCCCTGCGTGTCAGGGCCGCGGAGGACGCGCCAGGCAGCCCCTACTCACAGCCCCGCCTCCGCTGCTGCTGCTGCTGCAGCTGCTGGGCCATGTTGCATTTTCCTCGCCTCTCTGCCCCCCTCCTCCTCCGGGCAAGCGGCATGGTTTGGGCGGCAGCGCCAGCGGCAACTCACCTCAGATCGGCAGGTTAGGGGTTAGGGGGGGCGCAAATTACTTGCCTTGCCCCGGGTTAGGGGGCACAAATTACTTGCCTTGCCCCGGGTGCTGACAACTCACGCTACGCCGCTGAGCATCATCCTCTGACCAACTGAGCTATCCAGGGTGAGGCTATATTCTCCCTAATATCCCAATTCTATATCTGTAAGATGCTTTTTCATATGGAAGAACATCCATAAATGAAACCTCATTTGTAGTCTGAAATGGTCCATCCTATTTTACTACTTTAACATTTTGCTACCTCATTTTGGCCTCTTCATTTTTTTTTTTTTTGGTGGGGTGGAGTGAGTTAGGTTTTCACTTTTATGGATATATTACCGATGAGCTTTTTAGGTTCATCTTTTTCTGGTATTTATAATGTTTGCTTCTTCTAAGATGCTTTGGGTCACTTTTAGTGAAAATGAATGACTAATAAATGCAATAAATAATGATATAAATGTTTTCCGCTGCGTATGTAGGTGTGGCCTTGGAAATCTAAGCAAAATTTAAGAAAAAGGAAAAAAAATATGCTACTTCAAATGCAAAATAACCCAAACACAATTGACACCAGCTATCAAAATGCAGTCAAAACCAGAACCTCTCCTTGGAAATGCTCAAGCTCAGCCTTATGATAAATTTCTGGATTCCATCTCTCTTTTCTTTCATGCTGTACATGGCCTACTCTAAACCCACACATCAGAAATATGGGTACGATGAAGAAACAAGTGGGGGTTTTTTAAGTGTCTCTATTCTGTGGCCTAGGGGATGCAGGTGGCGCTGTGGGTTAAATCACAGAGCCTAGGACTTGCTGATCAGAAGGTCGGCAGTTCGAATCCCCGCGATGGAGTGAGCTCCCGTTGCTCGGTCCCTGCTCCTGCCAACCTAGCAGTTCGGAAGCATGTCAAAGTGCAAGTAGATCAATAGGTACCGCTCCGGTGGGAAGGTAAACGGCGTTTCTGTGTGCTGCTCTGGTTCACCAAAAGCGGCTTAGTCATGCTGGCCACATGACCTGGAAGCTGTACGCTGGCTCCCTCGGCCAATAAAGCGAGATGAGCGCCGCAACCCCAGAGTCGGCCACAACTGGACCTAATGGTCAGGGGTCCCTTTACCTTTATTCTGTGGCCTACAAAGCAGCTGTATTGGTATGAAATAAACAACTCAGAATTATTTCATAGGAGGGCTGTGGCTGTCTGGAAAAAGGTGGCAGCCTTAACAACAAAGGACACTTTAGCCCATGAAGAAACTGGCTCTATGAGTCAGAGGCAGCCATTTGTCAAAGTGCAATTTCTTGATATTCTTAAATGGTAAATCCATTGACAGCAAAATGATGCCATCCACAGGAAAGGATAGATCTGTGAAATTATTCTTGGTCAAGAAAGATACCATTAATAAATATAAGGAAATAATAATCTGATATCCCTATTCTTTCACGATGGCAGACTTCATTGTTAGATGAAAAGATTTAAGAGCATATTCTGGCTAAATCAATGCACACTTGCAGCTGCTTTCTAATATACATGATGAAACCTTGTTCACCCATGATTGGGTTTACCTTTGCAGATCCATTAGTCATGGGAGGAAAATTATTGTTTTATAGCATGCAGCCTAAAGGAATTCAGATGATCTTTCTAAAGGTGACTGGGCAAAACACTGTTCTCTGAAACACCTATTTCCGTCACACCGAGGTTGCTTAGCACCGAGGTTGCTTAGGTCTTACTCTAGTAGTCCACTTGGCAATGTAGTTTTTCCAGTCCCATGTTCTACAAAATATATGTAACTATTTTTTTTTTTTGGGGGGGGGAGATTTATAGGTGAATAGACTGCATAAAGAGCACGCAGGAATGGTGGGGGCAGATAATAGTCCCTCTTATACTCACAAACTATGTATAGAGTGTTATAGGATCACAATGTTTCAGATCATTACTGGTAAGTTGTATATTGACTTGGGGAACTCAACTTGCCTCTGTTTCTCTACCTATTAACTGTTGTACTATCTCAGGTTCCTGAAGTACACATAGCAAGAGAGTAAAAATTAATTAGTTTTCATAAGGTATTGGGAATTTTTTAACGGAGACTCAAAGGCTATTCTCAACAGACCTTCAAAATGTTATTAAACGGGCTCATACAATTGACTGTAGAAAGGCTGCAAAGACTTAAAAGATTAATAACTCTATGCCTTCTCACAGCTCTTACTGAGAGAGCCTTATATTGTCACCGGAGAGCCCAAAGTTTCCCTCTGTTTATTGAAATTAAATTACACCTTTCCCTAATGATAAATTTAAGCTGCTCAAACCTCCAAGCCAGACTAATTTATTTGTTCAGTCAGTGTGCCATTCATCTCACTACTGAAGCTCTGGAATTAAAACTTGTCAGCTGCCATCAACACCTGACCTCCTCTCCCTGGAAAATACCGAATCTGGTCCACTGGGCCTCTGAAGCAAAACTGCCAAAAGCAACCACTCTCCTCAGAGAGCTAAAACAGACTTTTCAGCAGGTAAATAATAAATTGGAGGGCACCGAGAAAAAAATACCATAGAGGTTGAGCAAGAAGATGGAATGTCATGTACAGAGAAAATTAAAATGAAACTGTTGGGTTAGTGACACTCCTTGAGGAAAACAAAAGATGGCAGATACCTGCCAGCTTCAATAAAGAAGTCTGAAGTAATTGTAACATGGACTGTTCTTACATACCTTGCCAGTGTGCAGCTTCTTGAGTTTAAGGGACAGGTGTGGTCTCTTATAAAGCCCTTGACTTTGGGCCAATACTAATGGAATGCTCATAAACTTTCTGACTGCCCAAGATGAATTTATATACAGTGGTACCTCGGGTTACAGATGCTTCAGGTTACATACGCTTCAGGTTACAGACTCCGCTAACCCAGAAATAGTGCTTCAGGTTAAGAACTTTGATTCAGGATGAGAACAGAAATCGTGCAGCAGCGGCGCAGTGGCAGTGGGAGGCCCCATTAGCTAAAGTGGTGCTTCAGGTTAAGAACAGTTTCAGGTTAAGAACGGACCTCCGGAATGAATTAACCCAAGGTACCACTGTACAGTAGAACCTTGGATCTCAAACGCCTTGACTCCCGAACAAATCGGCTCCCGAATGATCAAAACCCGGAAGTGAGTGTTCTAGTTTTTGAATGATTTTTGGAACCCGAACGTCCGTCGTTGCTTCTGATTGGCTGCTGTAGCTTCCTGCAGTCAATCAGAAGTCGCGGTTGGGTTTCCAAACGTTCTGGAAGTTGAACGGACTTTTGGAACGGATTCCGTTCAACTTCCAAGGTACGGCTGTACAGTGGTACCTCGGGTTACATACACTTCAGGTTACATACGCTTCAGGTTACAGACTCCGCTAACCCAGAAATAGTGCTTCAGGTTAAGAACTTTGCTTCAGGATGAGAACAGAAACTGTGCTCCGGCGGCGCGGCGGCAGCAGGAGGCCCCATTAGCTAAAGTAGTGCTTCAGGTTAAGAACAGTTTCAGGTTAAGTACGGACCTCCGGAACGAATTAAGTTCTTAACCTGAGGTACCACTGAATTGATTTTCTTACATTTATATTCCACCTTTATTCCATTTTGAAACCTACAGCAGCATTCATGTGGTTCCCAGGAAGTCGTCCATCCAAGTACTGACCAGATTTTCCCATATCCTTCAACATTTCTCAGATGAAAATAGGGATATCCTATTTAATAATAACAATAACAACAACAACAATAATTTTTAAACATTAAACTTTTTTTAAAAATACCTTCCCTTTACAGTGCTTTCCCCCCCCAAGGGTTGTATAGATACTTATCTCTTTGGCTCGACGGTCACATAATTCCATACCGTTCAACAATTCTCTGATTAAAATAGGGGTATCCTAAGGAAAAGTGGGGCATTCTGGGATCCAATCCGAAACCGGGATGGCTTCTCTAAATCTGGGACTGTCCCTGGAAAATAGGGACACTGGGAGGGTCTGCAGATCCAGACCTGATTAGCTTCACCAAGTGGGTGATATCCTGCGACCAGCTTATTTGAGAGAGCTTGTTACATACCTTGTTTGGGGCAGATAGAACTTCAATGTGGATACGAAACATCATAGGATCTGTGAGCTATTGACACAAAGAAAAGAATGAGGCAAGGGGGCTGATGGCAGGAAGCTGAGTGGGCAAATGGTCCAACAAAAAGGGAAGTTAAGATAGGGAGCATGCAGGCAGAAGAAATACCTGAGAAATTAGATTGTATAATGTTGGAGGGAATTAGGACAAAGAGACAGTAGGGCTATATAACAGGGTTCTGCTGTGATCATCGCCTGAAATGAGAGACATGTCCGTACAAGATAATGAACTAGGGAGACAGCACTCGCAACCATAACTGAAAGAAGCTGAACCGACTGCAATGTGAACCCTATAATGTCCCATAATTATCTAAGTGCAATCCTATACAAGGGACGCGGGTGGCGCTGTGGGTTAAACCAGAGACCCTAGGACTTGCCAATCAGAATGTCGGTGGTCCAAATCCCCACGACGGGGTGAGCTCCCATTGCTCTGTCCCTGCTCCTGCCAACCTAGCAGTTCGAAAGCATGTCAAAGTGCAAGTAGATCAATAGGTACCGCTCTGGCAGGAAGGTAAACGGTGTTTCCGTGTGCTGCTCTGGTTTCACCAGAAGCAGCTTAGTCATGCTGGCCACATGACCCGGAAGCTGTACGCTGGCTCCCTCGGCCAATAAAGCGAGATGAGCACCGCAACCCCAGAGTCGGTCATGACTGGACCTAATGGTCAGGGGTGCCTTTACCTACATTGGCTCCCAGTATGTTTCCGAGCACAATTCAAAGTGTTGGTGCTGACCTTTAAAGCCCTAAACGGCCTTGGTCCAGTATATCTGAAGGAGCGTCTCCACCCCCATCGTCCTACCCGGACACTGAGGTCCAGCACCGAGGGCCTTCTAGCGGTTCCCTCACTGCGAGAGGCCAAGTTACAGGGAACCAGGCAGAGGGCCTTCTTGGTAGTGGCGCCTTCCCTGAGGAACACCTTCCCACCAGATGTCAAAGAGAACAATAACTACCAGGTTTTCAGAAGACATCTGAAGGTAGCCCTGTTTCGGGAAGCTTTTAATGTTTGATGTATTATAGTATTTTAATATTTTAATATTCTTTTGGAAGCCGCCCAGAGTGGCTGGGGAAGCCCAGCCAGATGGGCGGGGTATAAATAATAAATTATTATTATTATTATTATTATTATTATTATTATTATTATTATTATTACTTTAATCCTATACATGCCAATTCAGACGTCTCACTGAGTTCAATGGGACTTACACCCAAGTACTGAGTTTTTAATCTAAGTTATCTCTTGCTCATTCCTAACTTGTGGTATTTAATGAAGTCAACAATTGCAAAGGGATTGGGAGCTGATAAAGTTCTGAGACCAAGGAGGCAGGTGTGTGTGTATGTGTGAATTCCAGATATTGGTGTGAAACTGCCTGTTAGAACTTTGGCAGTGCATGCCTAGTTATTTCTAAGAAGTTATTAGGAGATGCCAGGAAGCATTTCTTTGAATTTATGTAGTTGCAAAGCAGTGGGCAAAATAGCAAGCTAGTGATCTAAAAAAAATGTAAGAATTTATATGCCAGTGACATGTTGAGGAGTACCTGGTTGCCAAGGTAAGCCTGCATTTTTAAGTGGGGCTCATCAACATAAAGTGTTTATTTACAGCCTTGGCATTAAAGTGCATAGCCAGACAACTGTTGGATTATTTATAAGCTAGATAAAACGCCGGCATGTGAAAGCTGGATATAGGAATTTTCGTTCTAAATGTGGGCCATAAATAAGAAACTAGGTCTTATATTTTAAGGAAAGCTGGTACCGTTCTTGTCCTTGAAGAAAAGAACTAAAGAAATTGTACTGTATGATACTATTAAAAGTCTGGATCTAGGTCGTCTCTATCTTTTTATCACTTTCCTATGCTTAGCGGCATAGGATAGCCACCAAACAGTTCAGATTTCCTAGATGATGAAGACCAGGTAAGGGTCAACTTACCTGGCTAGCTCTCCCAACTCTTATTTTCTCTCTCTCTCTATCAAATTATGATCTGTAACGTGCTCCAGAGTGGCTGGGGCAACCCAGTCAGATCAGCAGGGTACAAATAATATTATTATTATTTGGTTAGAGGAGTGGTACTGAGGAGAGGTGGGTTAGCTAACCTTTTCCCCTTCACTCCACTTTCCCAGTCTGAACTGCTCCCTCCAAAGCTATTGTTACTCTGTTGTAGGGAGGAAATGTTGGTTTCTATTTCCCTCACTGAGCAGCAACTGCAGTCACAAGACATTGTTTTGCATTCCACAGTCAGAGTTACTGTTGGATTCCCACGGGAATGGGAGACTGGATGTGACGTACACTGGTTTCCTGTTTTTCACTGTTCTCTCGGTTTCTTTGTTAGAGAGACAGTTGCTTCTCTGCTCTCACAGAGGCAAGATGCATGTTTGCATTCTCTCAGCATAGCGTGGAAATAAAGTTAGGAATGTGGCACATACTGCTTATCCTTCTGCTGTGTGGACTACTCTGCTTGGGCTCAAGATAAGACGAGCCTGTATCAGCTTCAGATGGGCCAAAGCTGGTCAAAATCTCACAGGAAAGACAGATATGTGAAACCAGCAAGGGGAGATCTGCATGGTCCAAATAGAATATTAGTGCTTATTTACAACTGACATTGTCAAAATGATTTCCCTCCTTTAGCTTTCCTCCCTCACTGCTATTCCTTTCTTTGGTGTTATCTTTGGCGTTTTTAAACCTAACAAGTGACAACAGGGTTTCTCTCTCTCTCTCTCCTCCCCCCCCCCTCTCTCTCTGTTAAAAAAGGGAAACAATATGTGACCTCCCGGTAAAGCAAAAATTCGATCTTATCCTGTTAGGCGAAGATCACAAGACGACCCTGACTGTCGCCAGATTCTGCGCACAGATCTGTAGGCACAGACCACCTCCCGATTCAAATTAGCTGGTTAAGAAAATTCCCAAACACGGATCCACGGGCGATTCTGGGTCATTTCTCTATGCTAGTCTATCTTAAAGTTTTTATGTGTTTATATGCCTACCGCATTGCTAAACTTAAAATCCATTGTTGTACAGTGGTACCTCTGGATACGAACGGGATCCGTTCCGGAGCCCCGTTCGCATCCTGAAGTAAATGCAACCTGTGCCTATGCGTCTGTGTTCCGTTACTTCTGGGTTGTCGCGGAGCGCAACCCGAAAGTGCTCAACCTGAAGCAACTTCAACCTGAGGTATGACTGTATATTGTTTTAAATGTGTGTTTCGCTTTTGGGATTGTAGTTCCATTTGTGTTTCACAAGCTGGTCTTTGACCATAATAATAAATTATTATTACAGTGGTACCTCAGGTTAAGTACTTAATTCATTCCGGAGGTCTGTTCTTAACCTGAAACTGTTCTTAACCTGAAGCACTACTTTAGCTAATGGGGCCTCCCACTGCTGCCGCGCCGCCGGAGCACGATTTCTGTTCTCATCCTGAAGCAAAGTTCTTAAGCTGAAGCAATATTTCTGGGTTAGCGGAGTCTGTAACCTGAAGCGTCTGTAACCAGAGGTACCACTGTATTATTATGTGAAAAACAATTTTTGTGCAGTTAACAGCAGATGGGTAAATCAACTTATTATGGGAGTGCGGCAAAAGCAACTTCCTGCTATCTTGCTCAGGAATTCTTCTGGAATTCAGTATATCCCAGCTGCATTGCAGGAAGTAAAGATATGGTCGAAGAGAAGTGGTGTTCTGATTACACTGGTGGCTCAGTGTTACAGCACATGCTCACTCCCCCCCCCCCACTTTTTTTTGGAAGAAGCACTTCTAAACTGTTTAATGTTTAAATATCTTTAAGGGTGCGAAAGTTCCCAGATTCAATTCCGGGCAGCGTCAGCTGTCTGAAACCCTGAAAGGTTGCTGCCAGAGTAGACAATACTGAGCTATGTGAACCTCAGCAAGCCCAAGATTGGGGGGGGGGCGTCTGGGCATTACAGGACCCCCATACACATTGCCCAGGCTTGTGCCCTGGAGAGATCACTTCAGTGCTGCTAATGCAGAAAAACAACGTGGGAGGTAGCTGTTACAAGTTCCCAGTCTCTGCAGCCACAGCAGGTGCTGTGACTCTCCAGTGGGTTGACTTCACCCCCAGAGGTGCACTCCATTGTCTCTCAAGACAGACAGATGCCAACACCACACACACACACCACACACAGGAGGACTAATAGTCTGATTCAATAAAAGTCAAGCTTCCTATTGTTATAGGTTTGGGGGTGGGACTGCCCTAAACTCTATAAATTAATAAATGGTAGGATTTTGATTATTTGGGATATAAAAAGAGAAATACAAGCTAGAGAGGAATTCCTGGGTTAGCCTACTCAAAATGACCTGGCCAAGTTGGGGATGAATACAGCCCTGTATCGGGAAGTTTTGAATGTTTGCTATTATATTATGTTTTTATATGTGCTGGATGTCACCCAGTGTGGCTGGGGCAACCCACCAAATGCATGGGATATGAACAATAAAAATGTTGTTAATAATGATGATGATTCTAGGGCCATGGGCCACTATGCTGAAGTGTCGACAGAGACGGGGGATTTGGAAGTTTACCAGGGTAACCGGATGTGAGGTGACAGGCAGAGTGCCTTTAGCAAGGTGTGCTGAGAAGAAGAAGGGAGAACAAAGAGATCCATCTTGAGCAGGCTGGCTGAAGGCAGGTTGGGACAGATGCCTTGGACTCAAGTGCTGCACAGCTGTGGGGGACAAGGCCCTCTTGAAATGACCATGCATGCTGTAAGATCTGGACTCCCTCCAACTAAATTCAAGTGTAAAATATGTGAATGAATAATATTTCTTAAATCTATGGCATCCTCTGCTGTGTCTAAGCAGCACATGCGCTGGCTGAGGGCCAAGTCCCCTGGAATCCTGTGGACAGCTCAGCAGGAATCGGGGTGGCCTGTCACAAGATGTTCCTAGAACACAGAGTATAAATGCAGATCAGGTGATGTTTATAGTTTTCTGGTCCTTCTATGTCCAGACGCACATCATTCACCTTATGTATGCTCTATATGCATGCCCATTTGGGAGACAAGGGGTCACCAGTTTTTAAGTGATGACGCACAAGCAAACTATGGCCTCTGCATTAAGCCGGAATATGCTTGATGGCCTTTAGCAGCCCTTCAGTTCTTTCAGCAGCATTATTATGGGATAACCAGAGAAATGCTCTAACCAGACTTGATTATCACACTCAATATACCTCATTTTAATTGGCCTCTGACAATTTATCCTGGATCCCGTAACCCCCACGCAACCGCGGATTGCTAATTACCACATATAGTCACATGCTGCATTACTCATCTATTTGAACACCTGTAGCTCTGACATTCCCATTAACGTTGATCATAAATGTCACGACTGTCAGATTTACAGGCTCCAGGCCCAGCAGGCAGCCCAATTCTTCACTCGTTCCTTCAACACTCATGGCTGTTGTGTCAAGGAGCAGGATGAGTAACCCGCCTATCAGAAATACATAGGCAATTTCTTAGCACTGGAAAACAGCAACAATGCATGCTGAAACCTTTTAAGCTTTCTCATGAGATTACGCTTGGCTTGTTTAAAATATTAATACACCAAGAAGGGTTGCATTCTGTAAAAGGATGCAAATCCATCTCTACCATAGGACAAAAATACCCAAATGCACCTGTCTCCAATATCTTGCCCAATTCATCCTCGAAAAGCTGCCTTTGACTGCTCTACACTGCTCATCAACTCTGAGAGATTGTTCCTTGAATTTCTCTGCTGCGTCCATAATGAAGCTTTACTCTGCCCTCAGGAGACCAATTATTTATTTTATTTATGAAATGTCTACACTTGCTTTTCCTCAGACAGTGCCCGAGGCAGTTGACGTCAATAAAATAATTATGCAAAATATGATCAAGCACACATTAAAAACACACATTAATAATACGGTTCCCCCCCCCCAAAAAATGAAAAAACAGAAACAAAACCCACAACAAACAGCAGCGTACATGCAAAATCTATTTGAACACCAAGGAGCTGCAAAAGGCCTAATTTAGCTCAGACTGTTTCATACTCAGATCCCACTCACGGTATTTAGCCCGCTGGGATCAGAAATTATGCTCTTCAAGTTCAGGGCTGGGCATACCACCCACAAATCTGTTGGTCATTTTCAGTAGATCACTAAGAACAGGGATAAAGACCAAATATGGCCCTCTATGTGTGTTTATCTGATCCACAGGGCTCTCCCCAGGCCACCTCACCCCCTCACTGGCTTAGCTCTGCATCTTCCTCAAGAGCTTTCAGAATATGTCCTTGAACTGTGACAATGCCTTTTGCTTGGATGGATGGATGGATGGATGGAGATGTATTATGGGAATGTAGAAACTTATGGACCAGTTTCCTCTAGATAGCTGCAGTAGCAGGTGCCAGCACAAGCCCTGTTAATGTAATGAGACTTTCCAACTCTCTCTTTCCCCTGTGTACCTCCACCCCCCCCCCCCAATTGGCTCTGGGAGATCAGGATAACCTCCCGGAACAGGGTGTAAAATAGGAGAGGGGTTGTTGTTCTGTCTGGAAAGCAGAAATACATGTGCTGGCAGAACTAGTATAATAGTGCAATGTTCCTCTCTGACTAGAATGTATGCCTATTTTACTAAGTCATGGACTAGGGCTGTGCAACTGTCCGAATTCTGAATATGAAGGCAAGGCATTTATGTCAAACCAAGGCCCTTGCAAGGCAACGTCCCCCCAGTCACAGAATCAGAGAGTGGGAAGGGACCCGAAGGGTCATTTAGTCCAACCCCAGCCGATCTGAATAGAAGTAGGGCACCTAGGGATAGGGCTGGCCCGAGACATTTAGACACCTGAGGTGGACCCCCAAATGGTGCCCACCTCCCAGCCAGGGAAGAAGGCATGAGGGCAGAAGTACACCAGGAGCAAGGGGGGAATATAGACATACCGGTAGTTCTTCATCCCCTGTGGATCCTGCTGCCTGAGGCAATTGCCTCAGCCTTGCCTCATGGGTTGGCCGGTCCTGGGAGGGAGCCATCAGCAGAATGGGAGGCCATTTTCAATGATGCCTCTTCTCCTCTCCTCTACAACCTTGTGCCCCTTCAAAATCTGCTCTAGAGGGTCGAGGAAAGCATTGGCTACCAGGATACTATGTGTGAGCGTTATGGTGTGTTATTCATTTCAGATACAGGCAATGTTATTAGATGAGCCTACTTGTAGGGTTGAGAGGGGCAGGAGGGGAGTAGAACTTATATACAGTGTTACCTCAGTTATCTAACGTCTCCGTTGACGAACATTTCGGTTTTCAAATGCTGCAAACCCGAAAGTAAATGCTTCGGTTTTCGAACTTGCCTCAGAAGTCAAACATGCCACACGGTTTCCGTATTGAGTTTTCCATATCGGGTTTTCCCGTATTGAGGCTTCTGTACTGAGTTTTCGGTTTTTGAACGTTTCAGAACTCGAATGGTCTTCCAGAACAGATTATGTTAGAAAACTGAGGTACTACCCCATGGTTTGTTCTAAAGAAAATAACTTTAGAGAATGGACCTAGTAGAAAGGCCGACATCTAGTCAAAGTCACATTTCCTCTAGTTAAAAAAGAATGAATGAATTTGCTAGGCCTTAAACAATTATCATCCGCCTTTTGCACCTCACAAATTCACCATTGATGAAGCAGCCTTAACAAGTTGGATTTCAGCAATGTAAAACTGTGCCAGCCTCACTTACATTCTGTTCACTAGCTGGGAGAAGCCGCTCACCAATTTTCCTATTAAAATGTCTATAGAGAACTTTATCTCTGAGGATGTGGCTGGTTGCAACTGTTTCTACAACAACCACGTTTTTATTATAGCGTGTTCTTTCGCCTTTAAAGTGTCACAATGCTCTTCTATTGTTTCTGCTGTGACAGAACACAGTGGCGTAGCGTGGGTTGTCAGCACCCGGGGCAAGGCAAGTAATTTGCGCCCCCTAACCCGTGGATTTGCGCCCCCTAACCCAAACCCCCAGATGTTGCGCCCGGTGCGGCCGGCCCCCCCTGCACCCCCCACGCTACGCCACTGACAGAACAACATGGCTGCCTCCCTGAAAGTTGTTGAAGAAGGAGGCAAAAGTAGTAACTGGAGACTTCTAAGGATGGATGATTCTCTTCCTTTAGCCATCCAACTTAAGAGATCTTCTCAAGTGACACCCAGCCTCATACTAAACTGTCTCTAGTCATATTGAAATTCTTTGAACTTCCTTCAAAATGTGAATGGATACTTTGACCAAACAAGGTCCTTCTATATTTGCCTTCAATTTTCACTTCAGGTGAAATTTGGTGACAATCTAAAGTATCACTAGAGCCTCAGGGGGAATTCTGCAACACATGACCAAATTGTTTTCTGTTTCTGTTGGAATCCCGACAGATGGTTTGTCAAGTGGAACCCTCCTAATTAACCCCAAGATTCAATTTAATGTAAATCCAGTGGCAATGCTCACTTAGACTCAGTCGTAGTGGGAAGTGAAGCAAAACCATTTCTTCCCTTGAAAGAGTTGGGCAGAATCTCCTTTTTTATATAGCTCACTTTCTCTCACGCCACATTCCTGTTCTCCTTCCAGGTCTGTTTCCTTTGTTTGTAATATAGATGAATTGACGGGCGCACAACTCAATTTCTGAAACTGTCATCGCAGCTCCGGCATCATGGAAATTCTTCCACAGTGTAAAACTTTTCTTCCTTGACCCTACGGCGACATGGCCCAAATGTGTTCAAGTGCTGGATTGGAAATAATAAACTGGACAGAGCTGCGGATACCTCACTCACCCTTTGCATGTTGACCAGTGGTGTGGCATGGTTTGCTGGTGCCCGGGGCACGGAGTCTGCTGTGCCAGTCCAGCCCTTGCTGCCTACACTTGCCACAGCAGCACCACCACCAGAGCCAAGCAGGGCCGCACTGTGCCTCCTGCCCGCCTGTGTGTGGAGGGAGAGCACAGCCAGCTGACGCAGCCCTTGGAGAGTGAATCCCCCAACGCCCGCAGGTCGAGTGCAGAGGATGCAACATCCATGTACCCTTTGATTCCGCTTATCCCACTGGGATCAAAGGTGCATGGCTGTTGCATTCCTCTCAAGCCCAGCAAATCATTCAGATCAGATCCCAGCCTCGCAAAGTGGCACAGGACTGGCAGGGTGACGTAAGGAGCCAAATGCACAATGACCCCTAAAAAAAAAAAAGTGTTTTGAGAATATACTACTTCCAGTTTTTGAAGCTGTTCTTGGTCATTTTCTTTGAGCCAGCCTTTTTGGGCCTGGAGATTTGGCTCATAACAGATTGGAACAGATGCAGTTATTTCCCACCCCCCAAACTCTCTTTATTTTTCTGTTCATTCCTTTGTGAGGCTCAGACTTCACTATTCTAATTTCCCTTCAATTTTCACCAGAACTTTCTTCCAGTCACCATTCTGGATCCTATCCAAAGGATCCTGTATTCATATCTCAGCTTTTCTTGAACCTGCAGAAACCTTGAAAAGGTAGTTCTTCTAATGCCACTCCCCCCTTTCTGATTCTTGGAATAGCCAGGCTAGCTTCCTGGTAAGGTAATGGGTTGTTAAGGGAACAAAGGATGGTGCTCTGTACAAGAAGACAAGTCGGGGCCCCTCTCTCAACTCAAGGTATTTAGAAGGACAAAGGCAGAGTTTGGAGCAGAGAGTTGGTAGATTGATGAGAGCAACAAGAAAAGCAGCAAGCAGGAGAGAGAGACTGTCAGGGGTTCAGAAGCAGAGACGCAGAGAAGGGTGGAAACAGAGAGCGAGGGGGAGGAAGCCGAAGGGAGAATGAGTGATGATGACGACCCGAGATCTCCAAGCCTAAGCAGTGAGTCAGAGGACTCCCAAAAGGGAGCCCCAGTGAGCAGAGCAAGGGGGGGATCCGGGGGGACACCCCAGGAGGAAGGGAACAGAGGAGATTCAGAGAGCAGCAGCTGGAAGTCGGGACCCACGCTCATAACTGAGGGCGGCAGCAGCTGGAAGTCGGGACCCACGCTCAAGACTGAGAGCAGCAGGGAGGAAGGTAGCCAGGCATCGGGTTCCGGAGGCTGTCAGCAGGAGGGAGGGCACGAGTCAGGGGTGGTCACGCCCTCCTCAGAGAGCGAGGCAACGGTTAAGAGGAAAGTAGAGAGTTGGGCGCGCGCGCCAAGTTCAAATGCAGCGGAAGCTGGAGCAGTAAGCAGCCCGGAGAGTGAGCCAGGTCCTAAAGCCCGCCGCAAGGAGGCAGAAGGATCAGGGGGGTCAGCGTCAGAGGAGAGTAGAAGGGAGGAGGCCCAGGGGGGCAGAAGGACCCAGAGACGTAGGGAGAGGCGAAGGAGGTGGAGCAAGGCTAGGGTATTAAGCTGGTGTGCAAGAGGCGGGGACTCAGACGGGTCTTCGCCGACCTAGAGCAGAAGGTGTAGAGCTGCACGCTGCAGTTCGGAAATGAAACCTGTAACTCAATAAAGACTCTTTTAAAGTGGACGCTGTGTGGCGTGGTCCTATGTGAGCTGGGACCTGGTAGCAGCTCTGACAGTAAGACCCGTCTCACCAAAGCTTCAGAAACCTGAAACCTCGCAGCGGGAGCAGAAGCCGCTAGGGGAGGAAGAGGGGTGTCTGTAAGCGAGCTCACAAAGGTTAGCAAGATGACAGAAGAACAGAGGATCTCCGCGCTGCAAGAGGCAGTGACCCAGTTGTCCTCAGAGGTATTGGCTTCCAAGAAACGGGAGGAGGAGACTACAGCCGCCTACAGAGACCTACACGCCAGGTTTGAAATGCTTGTTAAGCAAGGGCAACCGGGACCCAGACCGGAGGGCGTGGGATTGGCACGGAGAGCAGGAGGGCTTGTGGCTCACTTCGATGGGACTTTGCAACAGTACCCTAATTTTAGAGCAGACGTAATGTGCGCACTGCAACTGCTGGCAAAAGACTTTAGAGATGAGGAAGAGAAGGTGGGGTTCATATTGTCCCATTTGCATGGGGATGCCAAAGCCTGGCTGCGCAATTTGTGGAGGGATAAAGATCCGGCGCTTCAGAATGCAGATGCCTTTATCAAAGCGATGGATGCGTGTTTTTTGTCTACTATTGATGTGGATCTTGCCAGACGGGAGATTCATGGACTAAAACAAGGGAGGGCGAGCGTCCGGCAGTATCACGCCCGATTTTTTGCGCTGGTCAGTGCTTTAGAATGGGATCGGGATTCGCCCCCTGTCAGAGACCTCTTCTGGGAGGGTCTAAGTTCAGCGGTTAAGGATGAAATTGCAAGGGGGGAGAGGCCCCGAAGCACGCAGGAGGTGGTCCAAAGGGCGCTGACTGTGGGGGTGAGGCTGGAAGAACGTCCATGGTGCAGAGATGAAGGACGTGGAGGGCGCGAAGCAGCGAGAAGTTTCTCTTTCGTTCCGAGGGAAGCAGCGCGTGCGCAATCCACACCTCCGCCAGGAGGGGGAGGGGAACCGATGGAGGTTGGAGGTGCAAGGGCTCAGTCAGCAGCCAGAGCCCTAGCACCGGCAGCAGTGAAAGCGAAGCCTCCTAGAGGGAACAGGAAGTGTTACATCTGCGAGGATCCAGGCCATTTGGCGAAGGAGTGTCCCCGGAGGCTCCACAAGCACACTGCAGCCTCAGCAATGGTGACTGCAGCAACGCAGCAAGGAGAACCACAGCAGGGAAACGACGATGTCTGGCTGGAGACGGAGGCACTGGGGCCCAGCCAGACGCATCTGTGAAGCAGTCCCCAGCAATCTTGCAACCCACGGATCCCCTCCCACCCAAACCAGTAGTGCAGCTCACAGCATCTCTCCAGCTACCCGACGGCGTCACTATCGAAGTGCCGCTTTCTGTGGATTCTGGAAGCAACGCAGACTTTATAGCGCAGAGCTTTGTGGAGCAGCACGCTATACAGCTATTGCCTGCCACTCTGCCCCTGCAAGTCGTCACAGTGGATGGCAGAGAGTTGCTAGGGGGGCAGGTGGTGAAGCAGACGCCACCGATGGTGATGCGCCTTGGCAACCACAGGGAAGTCATCAGTTTTAATGTCACCCAACTGTCGGACACGCCCATTGTGTTGGGCATGAGTTGGCTGGACAGGCACAGTCCGACACTGGCTTGGTACCAGAGACAACTGATCTTCGGCTCCTCTTATTGCGCAGAACACTGCATCCTGCCCCGACGGGAGGGAGAGGAGGAGGAATCACAACTGCAGTTGGGAACGTTGCAAGCGGTCCCCCACAAATACGCGAGCTTTTTGGAGGTCTTCTGCGAGAAGGAGGCGGACAAGCTACCCCCTCACCGGCCATATGACTGCAAGATTGACCTCCTACCGGGGGCGACGCTGCCGAAGGGGCGGCTATACTCCATGTCTGAAGATGAAATGCAGGAACTCAAACAGTTCATCGAGCATAATCTGGAGCGTGGCTTCATCAGAGAGTCCAAGGCAGTGGGGGGCAGTCCCGTTTTCTTCGTGAAAAAGAAAGACACGCCCCAAAAAAGACTAGTTGTGGACTACCGCCTTTTGAACCAGATGACCAAACCGTCTGATTACCCCATGCCCAGGATTGACGACCTCCTCGCGACGGTGCGCAAGGGACGCGTGTTCACCAAGTTGGACCTGCGAGGGGCGTACAATCTCATCCGCATGCGGGAGGGCGATGAGTGGAAGACGGCCATGTTCACACCGCTGGGCACCTACGAATACAGAGTTATGCCCTTTGGATTACAAAATGGCTCTCACTGTTTTCAAGCTTTTATGCATCACGTGTTGGAGGGACTCCTCTACAAGACATGCGTCTGCTTCCTGGATGACATCCTGATTTTCTCTGACTCGCAGCAAGCTCACGACCGAGACGTGAGGGAGGTGCTCAGCAGGTTGCAACAACATAGACTGTACGCCAAGCTGGAGAAGTGCCAGTTCGACACGACGGAGGTGGATTTCCTGGGATACAAGTTGTCGGACAAGGGGATAGCCATGGACAGCACCAAGGTTCGTGCGGTATTGGATTGGAAAAGCCCGCGCAACCGGAAGGAGGTCCAGCGGTTTGTCGGCTTCGCCAACTTCTATCGCAAGTTTATCAAGGGGTTCGCGATGCAGACGGCAGCAATTACGGACACGCTCAGCTCCAAAAAAAAGAAATTCATCTGGACGGAGCAGGCGGAACAGTCCTTTCAAGCGCTCAAGCATCTCTTCGCATCGGAGAAGCAACTGCTGCATATCGACCCCAGTAAACCGTTGAGGGTAGAGACAGACGCGTCAGACAGAGCCATGGGAGCTGTCCTGCTGCAGCGAGACCCGCAGGGGGTGTGGCGGCCGGGAGCGTTCTACTCCAGAAAGCTCAGCAAGTCGGAGCAGAACTACACCATCTGGGACAGGGAGTTGCTGGCCATTCATGCAGCTTTCAAGGCGTGGAGGCACTTCCTAATCGGCGCCAAGCACACGGTGCAGGTCTGCACGGACCACAAGAATCTGGAGCACTGGCGCACGGCTCAGTTCCTGAACCAGAGGCAGATACGTTGGGCGGAGTTCTTTGCTGACTTCAATTTCCGAATAGAGTACGTCCCAGGCGACACCAACATCATGGCGGATGCACTGTCCCGAAAACCGCAATACCTAGAAGAGGTGACGCCAGCGGCGGCCATGCACATCTTCGCACCGACGGCGTGGGCGTGTGCCTCAGCTACAGTAGACCTGGATGCGGTGCGACGTGCATTGCGGGACGACTCATTCGCGCAAGACAAGATGGCGGAACTGCTCAGAGGCACGGCTACCACGGACGAGTTCCAGGTGCGGGACGGCTTGCTCCTACGCAAAGGGGCTGTCTATGTACCAGGAGACGACCTTCGCGCCAAGGTACTGCAACAGTTGCACGACGCACCCACGGCCGGTCACTTTGGCACAGAGAAAACGATGGAATTAGTCGCGAGAGACTTCTGGTGGCCCAGGCTGAGAGGAGAGGTCGCGGACTACGTCGCGAGGTGCGACACCTGCCAGAGGGCCAAGCCGGTACACAGACCACCGGCGGGACTGTTAGAACCGCTGCAAACACCGTTTGAACCGTGGGAGAGGGTGGCCCTGGACTTTGTGACGGATTTACCCAACTCGAGAGGCAAGACAGCTGTGCTAGTGGTGGTGGACTTGTTCACCAAGATGGCACATTTCATTCCGTGTGCGAAGGTGGCCACGGCGGAACAAACCGCCAAACTGTTCATAGATCACGTGTTCAAAGTGCATGGCCTGCCACGGTCTATCCTGTCCGACCGCGGACGCCAGTTCATCTCGTCTTTCTGGCAGAAGCTGATGGGTTTTCTAAATGTCAAGGTCAATCTGGCATCAGCAAGACACCCGCAGACCAACGGGCAGGCAGAGAGGGTCAATGCCATCATGCAGCAGTACCTGAGATGCTATGCCAATCAACAGCCTGCGACGTGGGTGGATTACCTGCCGCTAGCCGAGTTCGCTTACAACAACACGAAGCACGTGTCCACAGGAGTGACGCCGTTCTTTGCCAACAATGGGAGGAATCCCAGAACCTTCCCGGGACTGGAGAGAGTGGGGGAAGGAGAACCACAGACGGCGGACGCGTTCGCGTCAGAGCTGCAGGCGGTCCACGATCAACTCAGACGGCAGCTGGAGCTAGCTAAGCACGCCTACAAGGTGCAAGCTGACAAGCACAGGCGGGTTGGCGAAGTGCTCCAAGTGGGAGACTGGGTCTGGTTGGCAGCCCACGCAGTGCCGACCAGGTCGCTTGCCAAGAAGAAGTTGGGGCACAAGCAGATCGGTCCGTACCAAGTCGAAGCGCAGATCAACCCGGTAGCCTTCCGACTGGCGCTGCCGGAGGGTTCCAGAATGCATCCGGTGTTCCACAGGTCGGTGCTCACTCCCTACAAGGCACCTCACAGGTTCCAGGAGCCAGGGACGGCGCCAAGTCCGCTCCGGGAACGGACGGAGACGCGGGAGGTGAAGCACCAGGACCACATCAACGAGGTCACGGAGATTTTGGACTCCAGATGGGGGGAAGAGGGAGTCGAATACCTCTTAGCCAGAGAGGGCACCCGGGCCAGCGCCAATAGCTGGGTACCAGACTACGCTTTGGAGGAACCCCTGCTCAAGGACGAGTTTCATGCCCTCTTCCCACACAAACCCATGCCAGCGAGCTTCTTCGACGACTGGTTGTTCACACCCACACTTTCTTCCAGCACGTTCCATGGATTCGACTCAGAAGGGGAACCCGCACGGAGCACCCGTTCCCCAGAAGGTTCACCGGCAGGTTCGGCATCAGGCAACTCGTATTGGTGGGACGATCGACCAGAGGAGCGATGGCGCAGGAAGTGGCTGGAGATGCCAGGTCGAGCGACCGACGCAGAGACTGACATGGACGTGTTCGGGGAGGACCTCGGGTTCGAGCACGGCGGTACAGAGATGGAAGAGCAACAAGTCAACGTCGACGACCGCGAGGGGGAAGACTCAGAGGTCTTCAGTTGGCGGCCACCCACGGGGAGCGACCTGTATCCAGCATTCCCTCCCATGATGATGGAGCGCCCAGCACCCACACCTGACAGCGGGGAGGGGGGAAGGGGGGGCTTCGAGGGGGGGATGGATGTCAGGGGTTCAGAAGCAGAGACGCAGAGAAGGGTGGAAACAGAGAGCGAGGGGGAGGAAGCCGAAGGGAGAATGAGTGATGATGACGACCCGAGATCTCCAAGCCTAAGCAGTGAGTCAGAGGACTCCCAAAAGGGAGCCCCAGTGAGCAGAGCAAGGGGGGGATCCGGGGGGACACCCCAGGAGGAAGGGAACAGAGGAGATTCAGAGAGCAGCAGCTGGAAGTCGGGACCCACGCTCATAACTGAGGGCGGCAGCAGCTGGAAGTCGGGACCCACGCTCAAGACTGAGAGCAGCAGGGAGGAAGGTAGCCAGGCATCGGGTTCCGGAGGCTGTCAGCAGGAGGGAGGGCACGAGTCAGGGGTGGTCACGCCCTCCTCAGAGAGCGAGGCAACGGTTAAGAGGAAAGTAGAGAGTTGGGCGCGCGCGCCAAGTTCAAATGCAGCGGAAGCTGGAGCAGTAAGCAGCCCGGAGAGTGAGCCAGGTCCTAAAGCCCGCCGCAAGGAGGCAGAAGGATCAGGGGGGTCAGCGTCAGAGGAGAGTAGAAGGGAGGAGGCCCAGGGGGGCAGAAGGACCCAGAGACGTAGGGAGAGGCGAAGGAGGTGGAGCAAGGCTAGGGTATTAAGCTGGTGTGCAAGAGGCGGGGACTCAGACGGGTCTTCGCCGACCTAGAGCAGAAGGTGTAGAGCTGCACGCTGCAGTTCGGAAATGAAACCTGTAACTCAATAAAGACTCTTTTAAAGTGGACGCTGTGTGGCGTGGTCCTATGTGAGCTGGGACCTGGTAGCAGCTCTGACAGAGACAAAACAAGGTTTGATTTCTGTTTGAATCCAAGGATGCGGCTATAGGGGAAGCGAGGTCCTCTTGGGGTGTTAATGCTGTGAACCCCTCCATCGTAGGCTCAGGTTGTATATATGTGTAAATAAACCATAAAGACACCACAGTCCCTGCTGTATCTCATCCCAATGGAAACATGAACCCTGGGTAAGCGCTTGGAACCCCTGGAATCTTGCACTGCTCAAAGATTGGGGTGGCATGCAACAATATGTTTTACTGGTAACTGTCCAGTTAATTATTTTTATTTGTCAATCAAATATCGCTTTCCATTTATATTGCTCTCGCTCTCTTATATTGCATTCATGCATTCTTTTCATTCAGGTATTTCATTCAGGTATTATTGCTGAGTTTGCATATTTGCATCATTTCTGTGCTTTGATTTAAGTAAGTATTTCCAATTGATTTCATTTTTCACCTGACTCTGATTACTACCACTAGCTTACTGCAGCAAATTTTAAGAACCTATTTTCATCCCCTCTTCTTGATGTATGGCACTGATAAGACAAAGGAAAGATCCATTTGCAGGCAAATCTCATTCTTTTTACAGGTGCCAGCAATCTGGTTGGAGAAATATAGTAATTTCTTCAGAGAGCTGAAAAAGGTATGATATAGAAGCATAATTGCCCAGGCTGTGCATGCTCATTCCACATCTCTCTTTAGAAATTTTACTGATTTTTAGAGTGCCAAGCTTGTTTGACTTCAGATTGCAGTAAAACAAGGAACATGCACATCAGAATTGACAACTCTGCTATTCTTGAACCTTAAACTATCTTAAAAACCTATTGTCTATCTCCAGTCAGCATGTGCTTTTAATGTGAAAATTGTTGGCAAGTGATCTATTACTTGAATTCTCTGAGCATCTTAAAGCAAGGAAGCATCCACATTCATTGACTGGAGGGGAGACAGAGAGACATATTCTGCCCTGTAGCAAGTAGCAAGGACAACACAAGGGAGCAATAATCTACACAAGAAGCTGGCGTTAAACAATCTGGTGAAAATTAAGCTGGTATCAGAAGTGGATTTAGGGGTACGTGACCTGTTCGGTTGCATTGGGCGTGGAGCCTCAGGGGGTGCTGCAACTATTATGTAGAATAGAAGGCGACAGACAGGGTAGGGGTGTCCAATTTTGGCATCAAACAGGGCACTGCTGAAATTTGAGACCTCAAGGTCTGCCAATGCTGGCATAAAATTACATATCCAATCTTCATTCAGGAGTGGAGCTGCTGCTGAAATGGTCTAAGCCTGGCAGAGCGAAAACAAGCCTTTAAAATAGTGTTTGAGTTATGCCACTCTTTTGGCCAGCTTAGTTTATATCATGTTGCCAGGTCACATGAAACTGAATTGGCTTAGGATCTAGCCTAAGTCTCCCTTCTTTGATCCTACCCCCAGCATGCTCCAAGCATGCCCCCTTTTCAAGCCTTACACCATCTTAAAATCCACCAGGCTTAACTCAGTCAGCTGGGTCCCGACAGCTGGAATGGGGGAGATATGGCAGCACATCTGCAGCTAAGCCAAGGATGCGGGAGCTAAGCTGGTATAGCCTGGGTGTCAGAAACCTCCCAGCTTAGCTAGAGATCTGCTGGATCCTAACCCGCTCATACCTGTGGATCATGCTAGAGGATTGTTCTCAAACATAGGAAAATAAACTATCCACACACATTAATTTGATCCCTCAGAAATTTGCGTTACGAAACAAAAATTTCCTGCTTTACAAATGCAGTCAATATTTATTTGCTGTTTATAGTTAAGTCACACTTCAGTTATATTCAATAAAATGTGTTTCTCCATCCATAATCATTTTTACAGCTTCTTTAGAAGTTTTACTAAACATCGTCTCATTTTTTTACTGAAAATCATTGACAATGATGGGAAAAACAATTTATTTTAGACATCACTATAATTTAACATGGAAAATATTCATCATATTGTGCTTTACATCCATGAAAAGTCAGTCCTGCAAACTATCTTCTACATTATTAAAAACAATAGGACATCCACAATACAATCATGTAGTAGTAGAATCCATACATACTATTGCACATAAACAAGGGAAGAGTCCCAAAGGAGGAAGGACCAGTAATTTATTCATTAGCTTAGCCTTTTGCCAACATCATGGCAAGCAACAGAGAATCCCAATTTTTCATCCCAGTACTTGCATGAAAGAAAAAGATTGGAAATGGAGGGAGAGTTAAGAAACCAGGCTGTGAAGAGAAGAAAAAAGTGCAAGCTTATGAGAAACATTTTCTTAACAAATAGACTGTTGCAGTCTGCTTATTTCTTGGGAGTATTAAATTTATTAGAAATCCCGACCATGATCTAACATATCTGAACCTACTGGTGACCATACTCCTTTCTCCCTGCGGATACAGGTGGGCTCTCTTTTGCTCCCGCAAGCAACCTCTTTAGCATGCCCTGTGTCTCATTCCTTTAAATCAGTGATGGCTAAACTTGACCCTCCAGCTGATTTTGGACTACAACTCTCATCATCCCTAGCTAACAGGACCAGTGGTCAGGGATGATGGGAACTGTAGTCAAAAAACTGTAGACCATCACTGCTTTAAATACACCCCCCCCACTGCATCCAGAAACCCATTTTCTTGTCTAGCCATTGAATTCTATGATATTCCAAATGGGGTCAGCAAACCGCCAGTGATTTTCAGACTCCACATACTGGAGAATGTTGCTGGTGTCACTAACAAGTCTACAGGGAAAGACCAATACATACAGTATATATGCCCGCCTCCTGGCTGCATAGCTTTCACCCATGGAAAACAGTATTTGTGTAACATTGATGTCAGAGAGAGTTATGGCAGTCCCCACAGCCATCTTGTGATTTGTTGACAGGTAGGGAGTTTCCCTGGCAGGGAGTGCAATTGGACAGTTCTGCTCTCATTTGCCAGGGCCAGTGTGCGGCTTTAGCTGTGACAGCCCAAGTCACGTCCCACTGTTACAACTAGAATGAACAATACGATCAAGCCTGTATGCTCACGTAGTCCATAGTCTCCTGAAGGGTTTGAATTTTAATTGACTCTCTAGAAACACAAAAGGAATTCTGGGAACTTGCTTGGGGGATAGCCATGTTTTTTCCTCCACTACGTGCAAAGGTTCTGCCTGTTGGGCCTGGAAGTTGTAGCACCGTTACACCTTGTGTTTCATGAGAATGAAGAGAAGTTCCAAGAGGGTCCCTTCTCATAAATCAACAGAGATCCGAGGTAAATTTAGGAATTACTTCACGACACTGGAAAGCCAATGAAGTGGTAAAATAACAAACAGAAGCATCACTTAGTGACAGAGTAATTTGCATTCACAGCTGCGTTCCAACACTAATCAAAATCAAGCCCTGTCTGAGTCAAGGAGTCACTGTTGAGCGAGGGCCAGAACACGTGCATATAGCAAAACCAATTACCTGAAAGTGCCACTGAAACACAATCAATTTAAATGCATTTTAGCTGATTACATTGTCACTTTCAACTCTGGACCCCAATCCTTAACCCTAAATCCAACAGATATTTGGCCTGGCAGATGGCATGGCTGTCTATCAAAATAAGTTAGTTTCCCTGGTCAAATTTAGTGACTGAGCCAAGCTACACCTTATGGTTAATGAACAGAGTGCAACTACATCTTCATTTTTTCTTTAATTAATTACAAATGCAGCCCCCCCAATAGTTATTGGAATTCAGTATGTGAGGAGGTGTATGCCTCCCTTTCTAAGTCATGATGCAGACAAAAATCCCCCTTGCATGGTGACAAGTCAGCTCCAGCTGCCGCCAAGAATGTAAAATAATGGTGTGAAAACTCTTAATGTAATGGAATTGATTTACTTGCCAAGCAACACTCTAATTGTGTGGAGCTGAAGGACCTCCACTGTCTTCTACACAACAGCTGAAATATATGATTTGGTCCTCTGACATATGTTCAATTATCACAGTATTTTTGAAAAGTTTAGTGAGAGAAGAATAAAAAGCATCACCCCATGTGCCCACATCTGCTTTTAGTAGTCACACAATATCTTCACATAAAGCACATTCCTTATATATCAGTCATATTTTGTTTGGAGAATGAAGTCAGAAACTGCTGGGATGGGGAGAAAAGTTCAAGCCTACATGAAATGCATACAATGAAGATTCCTATAAGGAGAGATAAGGGAGTCACAACAATGGGAATTCTGATAGGCATACAAAGCAACTTAAATGGTCCCTAGTGAACCAACCAGGGACGCGGGTGGCGCTGTGGGTTAAACCACAGAGCCTAGGGCTTGCCGATCAGAAGGTTGGCAGTTCGAATCCCCGCAATGGGGTGAGCTCCCGTTGTTCGGTCCCTGCTCCTGCCAACCTAGCAGTTCGAAAGCACACCAGTGCAAGTAGATAAATAGGTACCATTCCGGCGGGAAGGTAAACAGCGTTTCTGTGCGCTGCTCTGGTTCGCCAGAAGCGGCTTAGTCATGCTCGCCACATGACCCGGACGCTGTACGCCGGCTCCCTTGGCCAATAAAGCAAGATGAGCGCCGCAACCCCAGAGTCTTCTGCGACTGGACCTAACGGTCAGAGGTTGCTTTACCTTTAGTGACCCAACCAAAATTTAATCATGGGATGAGGCAAACATTTCCTTAGCAACTTACACTGTGGGCAAATAAGTAATGATATTCTGTACATTTAACATAAAGTATACAGTACTTGCATATTTCAGGAAGAACATTAGTTCCTCAGCCTTTCCTGTACTGATTTATGAATTCATGCCACCTGAGCCCATGTGGTCTGTAGTTGTAATGTCAACTTTATTGTTTGACCTGGCCTTTCATGATGGGGTTGAAAAGTTGAAGTTGCTACAGAAATGCCATGGAGAACAGGTCAACAAAGAGTCTTGTGTGACACAACTCTTTGTTGACTTTGCTGCAAGACTAACATGGGTCTTCGTCTAGGAAGGGAAAACAGAGTAACGTCCCAAACACAGAAGTTGGCCAGCCAATAGAATTGTGTTTGTTTTGTTGTGTTTCCTTGTGTTGCTGCTCCTCCTGTTTTAAATTGCGAACCTCCAGAACAGAAACATACTATTTCTATTTCTCTGCTCCAAGTCATCCCAAGTCAGTTTAGCCAATGGCCAAAATGATGGGAGTTGCAGCCCAACATCTCAAGACTCAAGGCTGAAGAACACTGCCTACTGTAACCCAATGGGTTGACATGAGTATAAATGAAACAATGGCATTGTATTTAGCTCCATAATTCTTGCAGCTGAATAATTTTGCTTCTACCAGCCTCTTCTTTGACGCATCAGACTGGGCTATCTCAAACAGCCACAAAAAACAAGCAGTGGTCTTGTTTCCATAAGATAAATTGTACAATAATATTTCAGACCAATTTTTTACTTGCTGCTCAAAGTCCCATGAGGGATGGCAGGCTGCGCAACTCTTGGGGCAGAAAAATGTGGGTTTGCGTGAAAACACATACATTAGAGTAAACTGACAAGTTTAGAGAAAGCCCGGTCTATGAAAGATATTGATTAATTTGTTGCCCAAAATAACTTGGTAAAAATGCTAGGGTAGAGAGCTTTTTGCTCAGTGGAGACCTCCAGCCAATTACTACTGAAAACATTCAGGTGTATTGGGCACACTTAGTAAAAGAACAAGCAGCACGCGGTCTCTACAGGGAAGAGAAAGTTCTTTTGCAGCATCCAGGTAGGAGAAGTATTATGGTCTTGTTTTGGCATGAAATAATTTCCTAAGTACCAGAACTTTAATATTATAAAGTGGGAGCTGCAACAAAATGTTGCAGTATGCGGTGCTCCTACTCCTATTCAAGCCTTCAGCCAGCCAGCCATAGTCTTTGGAAGGAACTGTATTCCATTCCTGTCCCTACTTAACAGCCTGCCAGCATTCCATAACCACAGTGCATGCACAGTTCTTTAGGGGTCCCCACTTGGGTTTTCCCCTTTTCTGTGTGGGGAGAATCCTTGTGAATGGGTGCTGTTGCTTTGGCTACAAAAGGATCTGCGCTTGGAGAATGAACTTGCCACATCCATGTATAGGATGAAAACGTGCAGTATGAATTGACAATAATTAGCTATTTTCTGACCTCATTTGAAGCTGCGTGATAATATCAGCACTGAAACTGGAATGGAAATCTAGAGAAAGCAAGCTGTGAATGTGGCCTTCTGCTTATAGTTAAGCATCTTTTTTGCTGATGCGACAGAGTCTATCAACAAATTATCACAGAGAACATGAAAGGGCTTAGAAACTCTTTTGTAGCTTTTAAAAAGGGGGCTGGTGGATAATAATTAGATTACAAATGGGCTTTTAAAGAGTTCTTGCCAAAGGCTTGTTATGCTAAATTGGTGGAACTGTTTTGTTAATACAATAAGCAAAATGTTGTTTTATGTTACAAATTAGGCACTGCCTTTTGATAATTTTCAAATTAAACAAATCTTCTGCCTAATTCATGAAAATGGAAACATTACTACTTCAGTCACATAACCTCTGCCTAATTCGTAAGATTAGTGACACCTTTGCCTAATTTGAGATCTAAACAAAGCTTCCATCAGTTTTGTAACACTGAATGGAGCAAAACTTCTGCTTGACTTATAAACCTGTCCTTCACTGCATAATTAATTAAATAAATAAAGTTTTAAAGGAAATGGTTTCATCAAAACATAAAGGTGAAGTGATGTGGAAGATCCATGACTATAATTTTCCATTGTTGTTGTTTTTTTAAAAAGGCACCCACACAGGAAAATGAATTGGACTGGGACTAAAGAAGGGAGAGATGCTATTAGCTCTTCCCCACTACAGTGTTTTTCCAGTTAAAATGCCCTTCCTTGAGCAGCTTTGTTTCCTATGGGGAAAATGTGAAGGTATAATAGCAATTTCAGAGGCGGGTTGTTTTAACTGAGAAAACAGCACAGGGAAAAGGATTAGAATATCCCTCCCCAGATCCATTGATTCACAATTTTAATTTAAACAACAGAGGATCCTAATTATGGATCTTCAGAATTATGTCTAGTTTCAGTCAAAACTAGACATTAGTTTGGCACTAGACTGCAAATTTTATCAGACAGTAAGGTATCAATTTCTGAGCGTTTCAGAGGCAATCTCACAAGTCAGACCAAGGCATTGCTTAATTTATGATTTAGATAAATATGGCACCTAATTTACAAATTAGGCGAAGCATTTTTGCATGGAAGCGTCCTGATTTGATTCTGATTCTGCAAGTCCTCTACAAGTCTTGGTAGTTAAAGCCCCTGAACCAGTGGGTTTGCGGCAAAACAACCATCAGTAACAGATGAGTGCATAGGAAAGCCTCAGGGAGCAACCAGAAAAGCAGTCTGATAAAAAAATAACAAGCTCCAGGATGAACCAGGGCAAAGATCAGGAGTGGCAGAGCAAAACTAGGAATCAGATACTAAAGAATGGACTATATAGCTCAAGATGGAAAGTACAGGCCAACTCTTGAGAGCCAAAGTCCTCTGCTTCAGGTCACACTGGTTCTGTCTACTTAGTGGCAGGCTGCAGAAGAAGAAGAAGAGTTTGGATTTGATATCCTGCTTTATCACTAACCGAAGGAGTCTCAAAGCGGCTAACATTCTCCTTTTCCCTTCCTCCCCCACAACAAACACTCTGTGAGGTGAGTGGGGCTGAGAGACTTCAGAGAAGTGTGACTAGCCCAACGTCACCCAGCAGCTGCTTGTGGAGGAGCGGAGACGCGAGCCCGGTTCACCAGATAACGAGTCCACTGCTCTTAACCACTACACCACACTGGCTTCCACTACACCACACTGGAAGCAGACAGAGGCATTTTTCACAAACCAAGCTTTTCTCATTCATGAAACAACCACATACCTCTACGCTGCCCCAAGACCCAGATCATCAGGGCTGTTACCAGCTATCATGCTAAAAATCAGGTTAGGGTCTCTCACAGAAGGTACTTAGAGGAGAAAGGAACCTAAGAATCTCCACGAGTAGAATTTCTTGTCCTGGTGTCTCCTTACTTCTGAGTGTCTGCGCTTGCTCTTCGGTGACTTCTTTATACTGATTTCACTGCCAACTACATGCTCAATACCCTTCCAGTTTCCTGACCCTCTGCTGCTCTCTTAATGCACCTGTTTCCTGTTCTAAATGGCACCAAGCTCCAATGAGGCGAACAGGAGCAGAGTGGGATCTGGTTTCCCAAATATGTCAGTTAACCAGCAATAACACTGTTAGCTGGGAAAGCAGCATGCTCTACATACAACTAGTAAAGAGAAGGTAGGATTTCATGCAAAGGTCTCTTAATATTAGCTTAAAAGTGCACCAACACTTAAAAAAACAGTTCATCTCAAAACCAACTTCTTTGTGCCATAAAGAGGATCTGCTTATCCTGGTTGTTGTGTTTTCCATCTGAATTTCAGACATATGGAAAACCACTCAGACACGGCAGCTTGAATCCTGAAATACAATGCATGGAGCATTTTTTAAATGCCTTGAAAAGAAGATAGCTTTAAGAACTGTAGTATTAAGCCAGAAGACATTCTTAAAGTAAATGAAAACAAGGGTGTGATATCCAAGGGCACAATCTAAATTACTCACCACCACTGGTATGGCTTTGGGGAGCAGCAGAATATCGCTGTATCTGCAGACCTGATTTTCATGGCGGCTGCAGCAGAAAAGTGGGGAAGCACAATTGGGCCTGGATCATGCCCAGTCCTGTCATATGATGGCAGCAAGGCTGGTCTGGGATTCAGCCTCCTTCTCCTTGAATGCCTTGTTCTGGGGCTTTCTGTTGTACGATGACGCCTTGTATACCTTGTATACTTCCTTCCAGCAACTCCTGCAACCAAGCTGGTGCCAAACGTATTTCTCTGCTTTCCTTTGGACCACATCAGCAAAGCTGAGAGGAGGGTGTTGTCTAGGCAACACAGGATCTCCATACACAATGGCCAGGCTTGCATCCTGGAGAGGTCACTTCGGTGCTGCTAATGTAATGGTTTGACTTCACCCGCGGAGGTGCACTCCATTGTCTCTCGAGACAGATGGATGCCAACAGTATGCTGGCCCTGCTGGCAGCCATACCACCTACAAGCCTCCTGTGTGCCCATATAACTGATGGAAGGGGGATAAGCACTGATGGAAATGATGATGGCATCAATCTGGTGGCAGCAGCTGGTAGGAGGCTGGCTAAGCCAGGAAAGAGGGAAGAGGGACAAATCTGCCTAGCCAAGTGGCCTCAACCAGGCATAAGGGTAGTGGTGGATTGCTTTGTCTATCATACTTAAGAGTAAACTCACTGAAATCAATAAGTTTTTGCAATGAGCAGGAATCTTAAAGTAAAGTGATGCAGGTAAGTTTTATCAAATATCTGAAATCACTAGATTCAAAAGTGAAACATTCTAAATCCTCTCATATCTAAGCATTAAAGCTGCAGAAACTTTACTGAACTTTTGGTGAAATAATTTGATCCTTGAAATAAATGTTTGTGGAATTTTATCACCCATATTTCTAGTTTTGCCATATGAATGAGTAGAACCAAAACTAAATAGCTTGACTCCTTTGGCAAACAACATGAAATGCATCTGTAAGCCAACCACGTGTTTTATAACATAAAAAAAATCGACAAACGGTTGTAATAAAATGATAAACAGCAAGTATGTTCCTAACTTTGGATAAGACATTGTAACAGAATATTCACAATTAATTTCAACAGGTCTAAATTTGTTGCCGACTCTGGAACCGGGAGATTTGGTAGTGTCTGGCTCTTCAAGCGTTTGATTTCTGATGAAATTCCTTTAGCATTTAACCCAGTCTCATATTTTAAAGCAAAAGCCAATAATTTCATCTCACATTATTTAAATAAATAAGTGCTATTTTTGTAAAATAATATGTATAACATAAATAAGTATTTTGGGGGCCCCTCAATTAAGGCACCTGGAGAAACCCCCTAACCCACTCACAATTCCTTATTCCAGCCCAGCATATGAAAGTCTTGTTATAATGCAATAAAGATCTTTAGACGTGTAGCTTTTTGTTTCAAATTTTGCTCTGTGTGCTAAAGACGTCCCTAAAGATTATGAAAGTTCCAGAATCGGGGATACTGGGGACACATGAATCTGTGCGCAAACATGATAATCTCTTGTGATTCTCCCACACATGAGACTTGCAGGCTTTCAATAAGTGGCATGGGAGGAAGCCAGGGGTCACACTATATAAAGTTATATCCGTGAAAAACCCTAATACACAAATATGAGGAATATATTCAAGGTCAGGACTTTACTATATTATAATCTGACTGGATCCTTTCTAACCCCCCCTGCCCCCAGCCCTGTTCAGGAAAAATACTATCAAGACAACCAAGTCTGTTGCCCTGAATTTTGTGCTCCCAAAATCCTGAAGTAGCTGTTACAATGCTTCTTTAAAAGTATGCTAGTTACTGTGTCAGCCTGTGTGCTTTGGCTACTTAAAAAGCATAAATTGGATTTAGGCTGCCTTCAAGCTCCTCTCAACGTCATTTCTTTGATAACACAATCCAAGGTTTAGAACAAATCATGAAATTAGACATCTGACTTCTTCCCTGAAATAAAAGGTTGCCTGTAAATAGTTGAAGGGCAGCAGGTTTTTCTCTGTTACAGTCACCACAAACATACACAGTACAATTTACAAGGGACTAGAAGACCAACCATGGCAAATCATTGCATATAAGTGAAACTGATACTGCGGCATGAGCTTTCATTTCCACCCTCCTTCCAAGCTTCCGTTGTAAATAATGTCATAAGGAAAAACCTTAAGATCAAGGTAGGGGCAATGTACTGGAAGACACTGGTTGCTATGTGGAAAGGATTCTTCCAGGAGAGGGAGGCAGGTAGGTAAAGATAACACCGGGAGCCTGTTCCCGTTCCAGCTGGAGTGTCTCTTCTCCTTCCACAGGGCCATCTGCCACCAACCACCCCGTGACAAGGAGCCTGATAACTTGTTATATTTTTGATATTGTTTATTCTGATGTTATTAATGTATTTTGATGTTCACTGTAAGCCTCCTTGGAAAGATATGTGTCAGGAAAGTCAGGATAGACAGTAAATATAATAAATAAACAATAAATAGTAAGCTATTCAACAGCCAATCAAATAACACTGATTAAGGCGGACTGAAAAGCACAACATACTGTTTTCTTAAATGACAAAATCTAAAAAGCCAAAACATAAAATGCGGAAGGATGGCTGAGAGACTCTTTCTCATTTATCAGAACAATAGGAGTTCCACATATCTATTCACAGTTGAATAATTAAGTTCAATGAAATATCAGTGTCTCTTAGTGTGAGTATGTGTGTACACACACAAGGGAAATTCACCACCGTTCCACCTGACTGTTGTAATCCTCAGTAACAGCTAGTGTTTCTGTTTCCTCCTCTTTTTGCCATTCATGGACCTTCTGTTCACGCAACATTTTTCGCTCCTCCCGTCGTTTTTGGCGATTTAGTTCATGCTCTTCTTGCTTGGCATACTGAAAGCGCTGTAGAAATAGGTCCTTAGCGTATTCATACAGCTGCATATCCAGGAAGTTCAGCTCTTCGATGCGCTTCCGCACTGACTCACTGATATCCACATTAGAGGCTCGAGTGATATTGTACTGAGTGAACGGAGAGATGAACTCCAGGTTAAATGTCCTCTCAAAGAGATATTGAGTTTTCCTCTGAAATTCTGTGAGCCCAAAGAAGGCCATGTTTTTCAAGTTGTTCTTGGCGCTTTGGAGAAGGATCGTGTTCCTTTCACTTTCATTCATAAAGGTCAAATTGTAACATCCAACCAGGCTGAGGTCTGCAAGCATGCGCACCTGCCGACTGTTAGCCAAATTATGGCCACAATCCATGAATTCCTGCAAGCTGACCCCAGACCAGTCATCCCCTAGGTAACACATCGGCAGTTCCTCTGGTGTCGGGCTCCTCCCGTCACACATGTGGAGGGAAGTCTTCCATGTTGCACCCCTTTGAACATGTTTCCATTCACTCAAGTAGCGTGACACAGGGTCTCTCAGCATTGTGATGTAATAGAAGTTCCTGAAAGAATTAAGAAAAGAAATTAAGGTTTCAGTGGTGTGTTGCTTCTTTTAATTAGTCAATTATTAATTGAAGAACGTCAAAGAAATGTCTGGAATTGGGTATGTTTAACACTGGATTATGATATCCCTCAGATAATCTCATCTGTATTACTATTTTCTTTATTTATAAGATTGCTTATCTAGCCTACACCTTAAGATCCCAGAGCAGGTAACAACATACAATTAAAAAGAAGTGAAACAGTTTATACAGTCTGTAGAAAAGTAATAGGACTTTCTGGTGAGAGCTGGATTTCCTCCAGCTTTCTGACACATGTTCCTCTGTAAGAGCCAAATTAAATCCAACAGTGTGAGATCCAGGATTAGATTTCTTACTTTTTTATTTAAAAAACCCTGTAACAGTCTCCCCCACACCTCTGGGTTTAATTAGGACTGCATTGTTGGAGAAGGGGGCATTAGCCCTTTCTCCCTGTACCGTTTTCCCAATGAAAATTGGTCCCAAAGCAGTAGGGCAAAACACAGAAGTGTTAAACTGGTACTGAAATATTTTTCTCCATTGGGCAAATAGCAATGAGGGATTTTCATCAAGAAAAGGGTATAAGGGGCAAAGTAAACCCTTCCTCCCCCAGTCACACAATCCTAATCAGATTCCCAACCCCAGTGGTGGTTGTTAAACATTTGAAAAAACAGTGAAATATGCAATCATTGATTTTCTGCAGTCATGTAAAGTTCAACTCTGAGAAGCAATACAGAAATGAATTTTTATGTGACAAACATTGTAGGGTTCTCTCATCTAGCATTTAATCTCCAAGCTACAGCAATGTAATAGTTAAGAGTCCTATTTTTTTATATTTATATTTTCACAAGTGCCTGATTTAAGCTTTGGTCTTAAATAAAGCTTAGCTTAGAAAATTCTTCTTTTTGGCCTGGCTTAATCAATATCTCTCGCATCAGGACCAGCTCTGCATACCAGAAGGAGAATTTCCACCCCCATCGTTCAGCCCGAACACTGAGGTCCAGCTCCAAAGGCCTTCTGACAGTTCTCTCATGGTGAGAAGTGAAGTTACAGGGAACTAGGCAGAGGGACTTCTTGGTAGTGGCACCTACCCTGTGGAATGCCCTCCCATCATATATCAAACAATTAAATAACTAAATGACTTTTAGAAGACACCTGAAGGGAAGTTTTTAATGGTTAGTATTTTGTCAGGAGCCGCCCAGAGTAGCTGGGACAACCCAGTAAGAAGGGCAGAATAACAACAACAACAGGGGAGGAGACCAGCAGTGCCTCCTAGTCACCAAGAAGCCACTGTAGAGATGGCATGGGGGAAGGGGAGGCAGCCTCCAAGAAGCGTGCCATTTCTGTTGCTGCCAGTGTGGCGGCAGCAGCAGGCAATGCATTTCTTGGAGGCTAGATCTGCTGCCGCTGTGGATCCGGCTGCCTGAAGCAATTGCCTCACTTTGCCTCATAGGTGAGCCGGCCCTGTCTCGCATCGTATCATACAAGAGCTTCTGAATAAGCTGGGACAACAAAGTGAATTCACTAAAACACATAAGCACACACATTCTCCAGTCATGTGAAAATTTAATATGTTTAATATAATGCAAAAGAGAAGGAATGGGTACCATTTGGAAAGTTGTCAGGGCTAAATAAGAAATGCATATTATGCGGTGGATCTCTAAGGAGATTCAGTCATCTGTGGCCTCTGGCCATGCAATAAAGGCAGACGTCACTTTGTCCTTTAGCTTTTCTCCAGCTTTCTGAATAATTATGAAATTATGGGAAATATAGCATTGTCAGATGCCCAGAGGCTACAGGTAATCACTTCTCCTTGCAGCAACATGTGAAGTTGTAAGCAGCTGCTGCTAACTTCCCAGTCACCTTTTTTGTTCTCCTCATAGATTTGATTAGAGAGATGTACTGCTCTGAAAGAAAAGGACAAGATTAAATTGCCTCAAATCCAAATGTTTGGTATAATAGGGCTTTTCAGTTGCATCATCTGTGCCTGAATGCTGCCTAGGAACAGAAACAGCAGCTTGTGAATCATTTCTATCCTTCCTCATCAATCCCAGCTCCCATCGTCGTCATCCCCCCCCCCATCATCTTCACTTGATGTAATATTTTCTCAATACACATGCATCCTTCCCACCAGCCTCCTCCAACACATTTACAATTCCAAATACAAGACAAGCAGGTTGGTAGCATTAAGGTATTGATTCAATTAAGTAAATATGCATACGTCACGGAATCAGGGACAGCCCAAGATACGTCTGTGGTGAACAATGATATGGCACCCCCTCCATTCCTTGTAGAGAAGCCAATTGGATTGAAAATGGAGTCTTAGCCTTCAACCCTGACAATAGGAGAGCCGCCTCTACTGGACCAGACTAGCTTAGGGGGCTCTGTGCTGCCTACATGCCATGTATAATTGCATCCGCCAGCCCCCTGCCACCTCCCCACTGTCATCTGCTGCATTATTCTGCTTTATGGTAGGGCTAGTTCTGCTGGATACTGGTATCGTCAACAACATTTCTCCCCAAGCATAGTTCTGCAATGACCTTGGCCATCCAGGATATGACTAGTCTCACCATCTTCATTAAGAACCTCCTCTGCCTTTTGTATGTTAACAACAACAGAAATGCAATCACTTCTTGACTTCCCTTTCAAAGTTTTATCTAAGCCTACGTTGATTTATGGTACTATTGTTAATGATTTTACCTCCACAAGCTGCTTTGAACCAAACTGTGAGATACAAATCTAATTAATAAGACTTGCAAATTCTAACTATGAAATAAGTTATATGACAAAGTAATTTCTAAGGGCCATTTTGCACATTTCTCTTATGGGGGCGAAGAAGTCAGCATACACAGCTTGTTAGCAAGTAATAAATACATTTACCTTTTTAAGCCAACATGGTGAATCATAAATCTGTTATAAAGTAATCATCTCCTATAAAAGTAATGTACAAAAAGGCCTTAGCAACAGTAAACATAGCAACACTTTGGAAGCCTTGAAGCATTTTGAAATATTGGGAGGACAATATAAGACAGAATGACTACTCAGGGGGAAAAGATCGTAGAAAGCAGACAGCAAAGGGAAGAAGACATTTTTTAATTAAGAATAAAATTTCTTGTACACAACTAACTATACAATGCTCCAGGGAATCTGTTAAATCCTCTCCAAGCAGCACTCATTTAGGAATAATTACTTAAAATAAAAATAAAAAAGAGACTACTTGATGTAACCATTAACATGCTTGCACTACTATGGGCAAAGTAGAAAGGAAGGGGGGAAAGCAAATTCTGTCACCATTTTGTAACATGTGCTTTTGACAGTTCTACTAATTGCCAAAAACTCAGGCAGAAATGAAATTTATTTGGGAGAATATTTGGGAACACTTTAGCCAAAGGCCTCATCCATGCATAATTCTAAGCCGTGGTTAACATTAATCAGAGTTGATAAAGCACAGTTAAAATCTAGGCATCTTCCAGTCGATCACTTGTACCTTGGCTTTTTATACCGCAGCATAGTTTCTCTCCTCTCCCTGCTGCCCTCCCCACAGCTTCAGACTGCTATCCAAATGCCTTTATGCTGCCCTTAGACTGGAAATACCTCGCTTTGTCATTAGTGTCACCAGCCTGCTTACTATTAGGCAACAGGATGGATGGGGCATGGGAAACCTGACAGCTACTGCTGGCAACTGCCACACCAGTTCTGATCCTCACTCCCTATAACAAAAAGGAGACATAATTAAAGAAGAGCATTCACCCTTTCCATGCTCCATGCTAGGTTGGAAGTTTAACAGCAGACGCTGTGAAGAGAGGCATTTGTCCCCTTCCCTCCCTCTACTTTTCAGTCTTACCCACCTTTTCTCAAGCTGTAATCCTTCTAATCCTCACAGGGTTCAAGTCTGCATATCCTACAAAGTTGCTCAAGATCATTTTAAATGGACGAAAGGGAGTCTTGGTGGCCTGGGAACCTGCAATCATGTCCTGATGCCCACCCCACTCCAAAAAAATGTGCTTGAAGAGAAGGTGGCAATGACTCTAAAGTTGCTCATTTGAATGCACACCCTTTCCCACGCATCCCAATGCATCCTTGTGGTGCCTTTAATTTTTTCTCGCCTCACAGGGCAGCAGCCGTGAAAGCTAGAAAGTGCTTTCAGAACATGACGTGGGGAGTGGGACAAGCAGTTGTTGACAGGCACAGTTAAACGCATGAGTGAGAGCAACTGAACCTTGAGAATGGTCTGAATTTCTGCAGCTCTTCACTCATGGCTTCGGAGCCTTTGCGCGGTGACAAATTCTTAATCATAGTTAAGGAGGACCCAGTTTGGACTCCATACTAAGGTATGGTTAATGTTAACTCAAGTTTATAAACCAACAACCACCCTTAATAAACAAGGAAGTTTTAACCATGGCAATAGTTAATTGCAATAGTCAGTTATAGCACCAGGGGAAAAAATCAGAGGAAGGGGGCAAGAAAGAGTTCAGGGAGGAAAGGGGTGAGCTCCTTGTTTGGGGGGAAACTTTCCCCCTTGGCACTGCCTAAAGCCATAGTTAACCCTCAGGGCTGGGTTTAGACAATCAGCTTTAACTATGGTTAATTGAACCATGATATATAAACCATGGCTTAGTAGTATCACAAAAACGGTGTCATCCAAAACTGCATGATCCATATCAAAAGGTCATGGCCAAAAAACAATATTTTTGTGATAGGAAAGTGCTTTATAACAAGGTTTTTGAAACTCTAAATATTCAATGTGACCTACATCACCTCTATCTGTGTGCTTGCTGACACATTCAAAGAACTCTGAAAGGTTAGTGATTCAAGATTTACACTTCCACAAACTATGCTAGTTCTGCTTCAGCAGGATTTGTATGTCTTTATATTTGGTAATTCTATCATCCATAATGATTCCCACCAGTTTTACTGGAACAGATGTTAAAACTCACCAGTCTGTAATTTCCAGGATACTCTCTAGAACCCTTTTTGAAAAATTGGTGTGGATGATGATCTTAGAGATAAATTATGTATTTTTGTTAGTAAAGGTAAAGGTCCAGTTGTGGCCGACTCTGGGGTTGCGGCACTCATCTTGCTTTATTGCCCGAGGGAGCCGGCGTACAGCTTCTGGGTCATGTGGCCAGCATGACTAAGCCACTTCTGGTGAACCAGAGCAGCGCACGGAAACGCTGTTTACCTTCCTGCCGAAGTGGTACCTATTTATCTACTTGCACTTTGACGTGCTTTTGAACTGCTAGGTTGGCAGCAGCAGAGACCAAGCAATGGGAGCTCACCCCGTTGCGGGGATTCGAACCGCTGACCTTCTGATCGGCAAGTACTAGGCTCTGTGGTTTAACCCACAGCGCCACCCGCATACAACAATTTTGTAACAAAGATGTGTATTTTTGTTAGAGGTTCAACAACTCCACATTTAAGTTGTTTAACAACTATTGGGTGAATGCCATCCAGGACCAGTGTTTTTATAATTTATAATTTATTATTACAGCCAATTACTTTGTCTCTTGTCAACACCCTTCCTGAAAAAATTAGCACAGACGTGGGGAGCTGCCCTATATCTTCCAAGTGAAAAAAATGCATTGAATCCATTCAGCTTCTATGCAATCTCCTTCTCCCTCCTTTAGTACACCTCTGACACCATTCTTGGCCAATGTCTAACTGCCTCTCTAGCCTTCATGCCAACATTCCTAGGGATGTTGAAGAAATCCATTGAAAATGGACCACTGACCCATTCACCTGGCACTGCAGCATGAATTCTTGCTCCAGAGGGCAGATCTAGAACTAATGCGTGGAAATTGCTAGGTAGCAGAGTTTTGAACTTTTGAACAGTCTACGCTGTTCAACAATGGAACAAACTCCTTCAGGAGGTGGTGAGCTCTCCTTTGCTGGAGATATTTAAGCAGAGACTGTGCTGCCATGTGTCAGGCATGCTGTAGTTGCTTCCTGCATTGCAGATCCTGCCTTGAGTAGACTGTTAGATTGGATGACCTCCAAGGCTCTTCCATTGCCAGCCCCTGCAGCTACTTTACACTTCAGATAATTCTCAAGAGTTTTTTTATACCCATTGTTGTTAATTGGGCATGAAGCAAAACTGAATGTCCTCAAAACATTCTCTCCTGAGTGCCTCATTACCAAAGAGATTATTCAGCAGGAATTTGCCCTAAATTATAGGGCAAAAACAAAAATCCCACACACCAAGTTAAGAAAGAACACCAAAGGAAAAGTTCATGGTTGAAGTTAACACAGAGGAGCCAGTGCAAAAATAGATCTCCACCTGAGTCATCTCTCAGCAAACAATACATTAATAAAGTATGAGACCCTTACATCTGATCCATTGATAATATTCCTTGGATTTCTTCAGACAGCCTTAGCATCTTTCAGCAAGGTTTGCCTGACAGTGGGGAAGCAAAGGCAGTGCTAGGGGGAGGGGAGGAGGAGGAGGAGGAATGCTGTGGTGAGAACGGCTAGAAAGAGATCATGAGACACTGTCAAGTGGTGGAACTGTTCTGGGCTAAATTTAGAGCTAATTAGTGTGCCTACACAATCTGATGCCTACTGAGCTGAATGTTGCTCACCAGCCATGTACTGTGGCCTGCCATGTGCTTGACAACCCCCATGTTTTTGCAGTCCCGGGCAGTCAGAAAAACCAGGAGCTTCACCAAGCTTCCAGCAGGCATCTACACACAATTGGTGGGCTGCGTTCAGCAGGTCTGTAATTAAAATTGTGCCAATAACCACCACACACCTGTGAATAAGTAGCCATCTCCCTGATCTTATTCTTCCTTAGCAATGACTCATTTGAAGCTATTACTTCAAATATCTAGTAGGTTTTCCCCCACTGTAAATACATCTCGAGAATAGTTCAGCACATATCTTTCCCAGCACCAAGACACATTTTAATTGGCATGTCTCTTCCTCTCACTGAAGATGTATCAGCACTGACATGTTCACCTAACTGTACTCAAGCACTTACACATTTCAGAATCAGCCACACAGCACACAAATCACTAATCACTCTGCATAATTGTTGCCATCTTTAGTTTGTAATGCATCATTTCTTATTGGTGTTGCTTTAGTCCATTAAGACCAACATAAGGAAAGCAGGGCTGGATCAGACCAAAGGCCCGTCTAGTCCTGCATTCTGTTCTCACAGTGGCCAACCAAATGCCAATGGGAAGGCCACAAGCAAGTAATGACAGTAATAGTGCTCACTTCATGCACTAATGATACGTGTGCATAATAGCTTACCACATATTAATGATGAGTGGTGCAATTACCCCTTCCCAGACAGACATACTGGAACCACAGCCTGCTCTGATTAATTTGATATTAGATCATAAGTCTCCCACAACAGTGCCCCACAATGGGGCTTCCAGGAAAGTACCAGCCATGGAAATGTCTTTCAGCAATTTACAAATTTATAGATGAAGTAAGGCCAAAGACACTGAGAAAACACAGGCCTGTCAAGTCACACACATCATTCTCAATATATTGTGTGGAAATCTTTTAATCAAGTGCAAAATCATTTATTAGAGATTTATGACCCTTTATCCTCACAATCCTTTGAAGTACATTAGGTTGAGAAAAATAGCAATGGCTAGTGTCACCTAGTGAGTATTGTGGCTGAGCAGAATATCTGAGGAACAGAAATTTAAAATATAGGAATCAGCAACAGAAGAACAATTATTGTATTTTTGGTTTTTATGGAAGCCGCCCAGAGTGGCTGGGGAGGCCCAGCCAGATGGGCGGGGTATAAATAATAAATTATTATTATTATTATTATTATTATTATTATTATTATTATTATTATTATTATTATTTCCAAACATAATAACAAAACTGGTTGCTCAGACTGTATGCTGAACATTACTTTCTAAAACAATTGAGCATTATCTGCATTATTTCACCTTTCTTTTAACTTCAAAACCTTTAAAGAAAAAAGTGGAAAATCTGTTAATTACAACAGTCATATCTCAGGTTACGAACGCTGTGGGTTGCGTGTTTTTGGGTTGTGGACCGTGCCGAACCTGGAAGTACCGGAATTGGTTAATTCTGGGTTTTGGTGCTCGCGCATGTGCAGAAGCACAAAATGATGTCGCGGAAGCGCCGAATCGCGTCACGCACACGCGCAGTTGCAGCACTTCAGGCTACGAACGCTGCGGGTTGCGAACGTGCCTCCCGCACAGAACACGTTCACAACCGGAGGTATGACTGTAACCTTAAAAACTAGTTTTTTAAGGAACTAGTTTATATGACCTAACAGAGCTTTCTCGAGCACTGTACCCTCCAGGTGTTTTGGTCTACAACTCCAATAATCCCAAACCCATTGGCCATATTGGTGGTTCATGGGATCTGTTCAAAACATCTTGAGGGTACTATGTTGAGGAAATTTGGTTTAATGGTTCAGGAAAAAATAAGAAAGTAAAACTACTGGTGTATTCATACCTACACTCCCAATAGGGAGTAAATTATTATTGTAGTGGGCACAATGTCTGGTTGCTTTCACACTAGTTTTTCACTCCAAAATTGCCATAATTTGATTTGGGGATGAGTGAACAGGTGCCCTTTATTTGTCAACATTTGTAAATGAAGACAGCTTTAATTTATTCCATTTTAGTAGTGAAATGCTGCTATTCAACTATAAAAAGAAAAATAATGAAAGGTAACTGGTAATTACCCCCCCCACACACACACACACCATGGATAACAGAAAGTTGACTGATAAGAGGTAATGCCTCACTAATCCCCCAACCTCATTGAAAATAAAGCAGCAAACAGGAAGCCTGGAATTAACATTGGCATTAAAACTGAAAAATGTGTTTGATGGATGAGATTTGCTTATGAGTAAACATTACAGGAGATTCTTGGTCACAGGCATTGTCGAGTAATGCAGCGCTATTAAGTTCTGTGTGGAACCTCTTGTTTTAATTCTATTTTTCATTTATTATGGAAAAGCAATGCTTCGTTAGTGCTAAAGAACTCTAGCATGGTAGTGACCAAGTTGGCAATGTGGAGAGTTCAGAAATTACGTTACTGTTAAAGTTACTGCTGGGTGTCTACACACGGTGCCTCCAATAACTGCTGCCTAGGGTCTACTTCCTTTCTTGATGTTAAAAAGGGCATTTAAGTTGTGTGGTCCAGCAATGGTTTCCATACAATGGCAGCATTTTAACACATTATAGTTTTCCATCAATATCTTTTTTATCTGGACATCTGTGGCATGAACAACGCTTGTACCACAGTGGTGTGGGACCTTACAATTGGAACGGCTCTTCTCTTGCTGTTGCTAGAGTCATATGGGAGTGGAGCCACAATGTATAACTAAGTTCTGTAAAGATTGCTATTATCTTATTGGTTCCATACACAACAGTCACAAAGAACAGGCTGAGATGATTTCTTGTACACCAAATTATTAAAAAAAAACAGAAATCTGCGAGTTGATCTTCTGCAAGGTAAGATGGGCTAGTCACAAGAGATTTAAAAGAAAAGAGGGAAATCAGTGAACTTTGAGTTCAATCATACTTCATATGATACAGACATATGTAAAAAAAACCCAACACCCCCAGAATACTCTGATGGGGACCCTTTAGGCTGAGAATTAACTTTAATAATAAATAGGGGGAGATATGGAGTTTCCAGCAATAGGTTATGTGACGCTTTGAAAATTTGCTTTTTTATTTTTATCCAACCAAGAAAACATATTAATTCAACTTTATAATGTATTTCAAAATACTTTATAATCAAAAGTATCTTGTTTTTAATTTATATCAAAAGTTTCTTGTTTTTAATTTATTTTTGTTTTTAGCTTGTTTTTAAACCTTTTTTAATTTTATCTTTTGGTGTTTTTTTATACTGTCGTGAACTGCTGTGGTGAAATATTTTTATGATACAGTGGTATATAAATATTTTTTATAAAATAATAATAATAAAAATGGGACATAAAAATCTGGCCTAACACTCTAACCGTGGCCTGCCATTCATTAACAGATAACGCTATACATATCAACTCAGAAGTAAGTCCCACTGAGTTCAACAGGGCATACTCTTGGGTAAAATTGATAAAGGACTGCAAGCCAAGTGCTCTTTTCTGCCCTTCTTAGACTGGTGAGCAAAAAGAATCAAGTCAGTGGAATTGCTACCAGAACAGACTCTAGGCTATTGAATTTCTTTGCTCCGATGAAGTATCAATAGAAATGGTCCCACCACACAATTTATATGGAGTCACAAGCAGAGCATCAGAAGAGAATGGTACAGCCTAGAGGGAATCTCCAAGACGGATTACGGTTAATGAGTCGCACATTCACCTGGAGATATCAAGCATTGCAGTATGAATCTATAATGACACATTGTCCCTTCGTACTGAGCTGATTCTTGCCTCAGGTGCATTATAAATGAAAACAGGAATTCTTGTGCCACACTGCACCCATCCAAAATGCTAGTTGTGATACTTGAGTTACTGACCAAAATAAATGAAAAATCAAAAGGTCTTGTGCCCAAGTAGATTTTCATTGTTTTTATTAGCATTTGGAATGGGAAAGTTTTAATTAGCAGAAGTTCACCATCTGGCTTCAACAGAAACTAATCCTTTTATTCATATATATTCAGCTTTACTGCTCTTTGGACAATTCCGTGACACACTCTCTCTATTTCAGAGACATCCAAACTCCTCTTTCCCACCTATGTAAAAGCACGGTAGAATATCCATTTTATTACTTTTTATTTCTGTTTTACTGGGAGAAACAGTATAGGGACGAACTCAGTCATGGTTTCAGAGGACTAGAACACCTTAAAATGTTTGCAGTCCAGAGGTCAGTTGGGAGCTTATTTGCCGAGATGGATGGTCCTTTTGAAGTAAAAGGACAGCAAGACCACAGCAGATGAAACAATGATAAAGACATATGAGGGAGAAGGAAAGGACATCCAGGAATGTTTGCAAGAAGTTGCCAACAGGGCAAAGGACTAACTATTGAAATATCTCATGGTTAGTCCCTCCAGCTGGAATAGGAACTGCATAAGAGATAATGAGCTCTATTTCACATGCTGCCACTTAATTTTGGGAGCCAAATTGAAAAAGCACTTTTGCCAATGGAAAAAAGCACTTGAAAATTAAACCACTGAAGCTTTAATTCATCATGACAGTTATGCAGTGAAGTAAACAAATAAACTTAGGGAAATAAACAAAAAATATTACAATTTATGACCCATTTTTCTATACATAAGTATGTTCATAGCTGAGTACAATGATGCAACTAAACAATAAGGCAATTTAAAATTTGACACAATATATATAAATGATCAACCAATTTAAAGGATAGAGCATTGGTGTCAGAAAATAAGAACCTAAATAAAAGCCCAAAAGTAGCATAGTTATAAATGCCTTTCTGGATAGGTCAGTCTCCAATACCTGCCTAAACACAAGAGTGGGTATATTTCTCCCCTTCAGAAACAACAGGGGGAAAGGCGCTGTCCCTTGTACCCATCTTTTGTGACTCTAGTGATTACAGGACAGACAGCAGAAGCTATATTACTAAGCCCTAATATAGTTTCTGCCTCTGTCCTATTCACTTGGAAGATGGCTCTCAAAGGTATCCTGATTCAAGTCATTTGGGCTTTTAAAAATTAAGATTACAACTTTCCATGGCAAAGGAACTATTTGAGGGCTTCCCCACTCACAGTCCACACTCTTTCTAAACAGTACAGATCACCAAACCATGTCCTACTAAATGTGTTGGCAAAATAAAATGTGAGATGGGCACATAACTGCCATAGAGGTCATGAAATCCTGAGCTGCACCAGACAAGGAGGTCTCAGTGTGCATGCTTAAGTTCTCCAAGACAATAGGTCTGGTGGTTCTCAGAACCAATTCTGAGACCACTTCGATCAGTCCATGCAGGTAGGTTGTTAGGTAGTGAGATGGGTGTTACACTAACAGAATCCTTATATATCCTGGAACCCAAGTCAAGGTGCAGGCTCTTGATATTAAGTGTTTGCTCCCAATAAGGAATCTGGAAAGGCAAATGGAGTCATGGTGGACCACACAGCAACTCCATCTCCCCACCCACTGAGTTGAAGATGATACTGTATTGAGAAACCAGATGGTCATAAATTTGGCCTCAAATGGTAGACACTATTTGACCTTAAAACCTGACTCTATAATCCAGCATATGTGGGGGATGGATGTAATTACTCAGTGTGAATGAAAGGTTCTTTCAATATCTACACAGTATCATTATTCTCCTGAAGAAGGGCATAAGCTTTGCAAAGTTCAGGAGTCAAGCCATGGTTCTAATTAAATCTGCAGCTTGAGGCCTGTAACCAAACTGCTACTTAGGCTCACACAAAGGGCTTGTGTTAGTTATTAGGCCATGTTGCTACTCTGGCTGATTTTAGAATGGCTTTCTGCTGATGTTTAGAGAGTTTCACAAAATAGATGCTTATGGGTACAAATGTTGCTCATAGTTGAATGTACCTAAGAATATTAGAAAGGAGTAAGATTATGACCCCATAAATCTGCATGAAAGGGCAGGACTAATGGAAAAATATCCTAAAGTATTGTGAGTACAGCACAAGATATTATGGGCTGTCCCGTGAATCCACTGGATGAAATAGGGGAAGAACGTTGCCTCAGGAGAGTGAGGAAAATTCTCAGGGATGATTCACACCCTGGCCGGCAATTTCTTGATCTCCTGCCCTCAGGCAGAAGATAAAGAAGCATGATTAGTCGCACCAACAGGGTAAAGAACAGCTTCTATCCGTGGGCTGTTAGGCTGCTGAATGAAAAGATAACAACAGGGCAACTGACTTTCGGGTTTGGTGTGTGTGTGTGTGTGTGTGTGTGTGTCAGTAAACGAGGCGAATTACGACTAAGAGAGCTGAGTGGGGGGTGCTCATGTAATCTCACTGCATACAAGTTGTACAAGTGACAATAAAGTATTTCCATTTCAATTCAATAAAGACTATGAAAGCATTAACAGCTGAGTGCAAGAATGTGCTTGTATACTTAGGTACATGTGCCAAGAAAAATAGGAAAAGACCACAGATGCTCAAGCAAGGACTGCAGAAGTGAAATTGCTATGCCAAGAGGAAGACTGGAATATGTGGGATGTGAGTAAAAGTTTGTGGTCAGCTACACACCTATTTTAATGGAAAATCAAGGTAAGTCAGAAAATGAGTTAATATGTCAGGTGGACAAGAAATGAGGAACAGCCAGTTTTGACCATCTCAGTAAAAATCAAAGTATTACACCACCACCATCTGCAGTGGAGGGCTGATACATCCATTTAGAGGCCCTAATCAATCAGGTACCGATAGTTAACATCCTGATTTGCATAGGCCAAGGAGGAGGAGTTGACAATAATCTTGGGAATAAGGTAGTTAGAAGTGGAACCCTTACCTTGTCTTCAAACCCCTGCTGTGAGTTTTAATTCCCACCTGTCGCTAGAGGTATCTTGCTGACTAATTGCTTATTGCTTTAATGGTCATAAGTATGTATTGATCTATTGCTGCTTTAACCTTTAGCATCCCTTCTGTATTAGATATTAATCTTTCTCACAGATAAAAATCTATTCTATTAATCTATTCCTGGCATCTTCCTGTCTTTTCTGAATGTTGGCCTGCCTCTATAAACTTAGACTGAGGTAGAGGGGTACCACTGGGAGTGAGATTATTAGAATAGGGCCATACCTTAAGAGAACTTGGACATCTCTATACTGTATTTACCGTATTTTCTTTCAGGTCTAGTGACCCTTTGGACTCAGGAAAATAGTTTCATTTTTCTTCAGATCCTGTCTGTAGTATAAAAACATTTGACCAACTGTAAATGGAGTTGTGGATTGTGAGAACAGAAGTTGCACATTAAAAAAAAACCTTAAACCAAGTTTTGTGACTGAAACAGAAGATGAGAAAACAGTTTTCCCCTTAGCACACAGATGGGGAGCCTGTAGCCCTCCAGATATTGCTGGTCTGCAACTTTCATCATACTTTACCATTGGCCATGCTGGCTCAGACTCTTGAAAGTTGTAGACTAACACATCAGAGGGCTGAAAGAGTTGTTTGGAACGATCTATTAAGGCATAGGGAACATAAGAGGATCAAATTTGGTCACAAATTCTTTCTTTGTCACAGCTTACTTGTGTAATTTCATTTGAGATTTCTAGACAAGCTATATTTTCAAATAACGGAAAAGCTAATGTTATTAACTGCCCTTTCTGTGAAGTCTTCCCAGTCTCCTATGGCAATGAAGTGCCCATCTTGTCTGATTATTAAGGAAAGGGACTGCCTTTATTGTAACTGACCTTTCCATCTTCTCAATTGGATCTGCTCTGCTACTTTTCTTAACTAGACAGGACTTCATGACCTTACTAGGTAAGAGTTTTTTAAAATGGCCTTTCCAACTAGACCACTCTGCTCTAAGCCTTTTGCTACTTAATTACTAGCTATAATTTGCAACCTTCAATCATGACTCTGATTTCTGAAGTTTTACACCACTTGTGGCAACCCCAGTTCTGCTAGACAAGCTGCGGAACAAGTAATATAGAATTATGATGCCACAGAAACAAATGAAAAGGGAATTTTCTTCTTCTTCTTCTTGTACAGTGGTGCCCCGCAAGACGAATGCCTCGCAAGACGAAAAACTCGCTAGATGAAAGGGTTTTTCGGTTTTGCGTTGCTTCGCTAGACGAATTTCTCTATGGGCTTGCTTTGCAAGACGAAAACGTCTTGCGCTTTTTTTTAAAAGCCGCTTGAAGAGGCGCAGTTGCGACGGACCGTGCTTCACAAGACGAAAAACATCGCAAGACGAAAAGACTCGCAGAACGAATTCTTTTCGTCTTGCGAGGCACCACTGTAATACATAATGTATATAACCACCAATGAAATTAACAGTTTAAAACAGAGGGATTATAGATTAATTAAAATAAAATAGCAGGGTTAACCTATACAAGTTGTACCAATACAACTGAGTTTGAAAATATGTTATTACAGCAAACAAATAGAGTCTTCTTAGAAATCTGGATATGAGAAAAGGAGTACTTGGAGTTTCTTTTGTATTTGTTTAAAATTTCACTTAGAACATTTATTTCCCCCCTCTCTTTCCATTTTCTTTTCTTCTTCTTTTTGGCAGCTGTCTTCGGTGTAGTCAGGTAAGTAGGATAAATGACTTATCTATGAAACAAATTCCAGAACTGCTTGGTAAATAGGCCTTCGAAACCAAGTTGCAAGTACACAACGTCCTTCCCTGAGCGAATTTTCTTTAATCTCTGATAATCCAGTCACAGGAACTTTCTCTTGCTTCTCCAATAATAGTTCAATGGGATTTTGTTCTTGTTGCTGCATTGCAAAGCATTCCAGAAAAACACAATATTGGTTGATTTTCCCATTTCCTCCTATGGCTTTAGCCATGCCTCACCTTGCCTTGAGATGCCCAAGCTGGATTTTCCTGCCTTTTCTGATGAAACCACCATTTCCAGGTCACTCATCGATCATTTCCAGCCCCTGGATATTACTAGAAGCAGAACATCATGTCGGATGATAACTGAGCAGGTTCAATGGGGGGGGCACTTTGAAACACTGATTCTGGGGGGAAAGCACTCGCCTGTTGCTGCTGCTCAGCTGTTTCACAATCAGATAGTGATGACAATGGAGTTGTACTTGGCACAAACAATTATTTCCCCCCCAAACCAGTACAAAAAAACAACCCGTTATTGTCGTGCCTTATGTGTTGGGCTAGATATAATTTGAAACAGTCCCGAGGTTGCCATGGCAGCCCAGATGTCCTGAACCACGCTGGACAAATGCTGAAGTCTCTCAAAGCCTAGATGTTCGCAATGCTGCACTCCAAGACTTTCTCCACCAGCTTAAGCAAGGAAATTGGTACACCAACAAAATCCCAATCCTCCCAAACCAAGTACACACACCAAAAAGTGGAAGGGTATCTGACTGGAGAGCGGGATTCCTATGGACTACAGCTGCTATTACTAATACTCCCCACCCCTCTACCTGGAATCTGTGGGCAGAATAGAGAAAGGCTCATGCCTCCCTTTCCATCCAGACAGATCTTGCTTATGCATAGTAAGTCAGCTTGCTCTTCCCACACCATAAATAACAACCTGAGATTTGATAGCAGCATCTGAAGGCATAGTGGACTGCACTAAGTCTATAAAGGCTATCCAGGCTGCAAGAAGGATTTTGAAAATGTGTGAAGTTGTTAAGATTGCTTTGCTGTGCTCATCTCATCAGCCATAACACTCTCTGCTCATTACTACATCTATGATGCCCTCCCATGGCCCACTCTAAACACTACCACTTTTGCAACCCAAATACTGATTTCTAAGAGGATCTCAACCCTATTAAACACTCATTCAGTCACAAATGAAAGTCTACTATGCACCACTCAAGTCAAGATTCTATCTCCACCAGGGACCAATCAATTAATACCTCCTGCCTCTCTGTAAATCAATTCATAATGGACCACATTCCTTTAATCCTCTCTTAATTAATATACCATAGCTAACTAAAGGTTTCCTCTTTGTTGACCTGCACAAAAATAAGCTAAACAGCCAATAGCCCATCTCTTTGTGTTCCTATCAGCACATCATACTGTATAAGTTTAGAAAAATGTTACTTCAGTGTCTCAAAATGTATATATATTTTCCGTTGACAAAGCTATCAATAAAAATGCAGCAGGTTGACTTGCATATATCTCAGAATTCTATTTCATAAATCAAAAACATGGCACATAATACAAATTAGGGTCAACCTCTGGAAACTTGGGCAAATGCACAGTACTCTATATGTGAATAATTTTCAATACAGAAAACATTTTACAATAAAGTTACTTGTCACACACTTCAGTGCTTTTCTGAAGAACAAAGGAAATCTGAAGAGGGTCTCAGGGAGTTGTTTGTTCATGCATTTAATGTGCATGGAAATTAGGATCAAACGGAGAGCAAGTGTTCAAGCCACCAAGGTAAAGACAAAACACAAACTGCAATATGGTCTAGCTTAGAGTGGCATTCTAAACCACAATTGTATAGGACACAAATCTAATAGACCTCATCATTTGCAAACCTGGAGTTTTCAGTGCTGTATGATAATGAGCCTCCAATATCATTTGTTCTGTATATAGAAGTACAAAATGTGTGTCATGAACACACTGATAAAGTGCACTAAACTGAGTGTGACATTCCCAGAATCCCTTACAAGGACCCTAGAGATCACAGGGTCACTCAGTTACTCTACTGAGTCATTATGTCCCTTAATTCAAACTGTTCTTAAGTGTTATATGTTACAGTGGACGCTCGGGTTGCGAACATGATCTGTGAACAAGTTGTCATTTTATACAGAATACTGGGGGCGGAGGAAGGGTTGTATTGGGTGGAGATGTCCCTCTTTCCAGCCCTGCCAACCACCTGCAGAGTGACAGCAACATCACTCTGCTAGCACAGAACTGCCCCATCAACCTGTCAAATATGCAGGGGGAAGTAACTCTTGCAGGCTCTTCAGAAATAGGTCTTGCAAAGGTGGTGACAGGGGCGGGGGGCAGGGAGAGGCTGAGCTTGCCCAGCTTATACTGTATCTTGAGCTGGCCTTGCTGTCATCACGTGATGGCACTGGGCCCAATCCAGACTCAACTGATGTACCAGCTGCAGGTTGGAGCAGCAATCTGGCTCTCCCCCCGGCCTTTCTGCCCTAGCTCCCACATGTGACAGGGATACAGGTGCTACAATGGCCCCGTTTCTCCATAGAGCCCCCATAGAGTGGGGAGTTCAGAATGCTCTTTAAGAGGACTAATAACATAACTGACTCTCCTCCTTAACAATGATCCATAGCTATTCTATTTCCGCTCCCATTTTTATCTTCTTATTCTTTGGGCACACCAACACCATTCATTTAAAGCACTGTTATACCACTTTAGCAGTCATGGAGAATCCTGGTAACTGTAGCTTGTTGGGGGCTGTAGCTCCACATAGCATTTTCTATGCTGATACTGCTGTGGTTTTTAGAAAATGTAGTCTAATGTTTCTTGTAAGCTGCATTGGATAGATTTCTATCCTGTAAGGCAGGATATAAATATTTGTAATTAATAATATATAAATATTTTGAACTTCAAGTGCACTAATGACAGTTGTAGAAAATGATAACAGCTCCCACACACTTAATTTTAGAAATCAGAAACAGGGAGGCAATGTCCTTTTCAAATTGATGAACTGCAAAGAAAACACAGTAAACATTGTAGCCCCCATTGCACTAACTTTGCATCTCAAACAGTGGTGTGTGTGCAGGGGGGAAAGCTATATGTTTCATAAATGACCACTATTTATCTTCTGCATTCCCTTTATCAATGCAGTTCACAATCATTTTCAGCACTTTAATATCTCAGCTAATTTAACACTGGACTAATGTTTGCTTGTGTCTACTGTTTGGTCCCTGTAGTAAAACAGTGAATCCCTGAGAACTAAAAAACCCCCAACAACCCACAACCCATTATTAATGAAACGACAGAATAGTAACTAACAAAAATCTTCCAGAAAATTACCACTCTCCCTATTGCCTGCATTAGTTTTAGCTGTTAGTAAGTAGTGATTAACACCCTGCTGTTTGCAGCTGCATTTCTCAATATAGCCTTGAGTAGGAGGGTGCACAAAAGTCACCACATATCTTTAAAGCTGTAACTCAAGGAGTAACACAGAACTTTAAACAAAAATGTACAGCGGCACAAACATTTACATCTTTTGCCTTTTTTCTGGCCAGAAATACTGCTTATTTACACAGGACTACTGGTAAATGTGAAACCTGGATTGCCTGTGAGATGAGGAGCTGCATAGGATAAAGTGTGAGATACAGAAGGTGAAGCCCAAGCAGTTATTTTTTAAAAGGGTATCACTCTGAATGATCCTCAGCTATAGCTAGTTCACTTACTTGGCAGCCCTGCATGGGATTACCTGCATGGGGATGGTGCTGCAAATTGGTTTCCAACATGGCAGAGATCATAGGGAAGCCGTGACATAGAACCAGGCCTCCACGTTGATTCAGGGGTCAGCAAACTTTTTCAGCAGGGGGCCGGTCCACTGTCCCTCAGACCTTGTGGGGGAGCCAGACTATATTTTGAAGAAGAAAAAAAATGACGAATTCCTATGCTCCACAAATAACCCAGAGATGCATTTTAAACAAAAGGACACATTCTATTCACGTAAAAACATGCTGATTCCCCGATCATCCATGGGCCGGATTGAGAAGGCGATTGGGCCACATTCAGCCCCAGGGCCTTAGTTTGCCTACACATGAACTATGTAATATGGCTAGAACAAATGCATCAACTTGAAAAATGGCTGTTGCAATAATGTTTCCCAGCTGCAAAATATAGCATCATTTGTGGAATGGCAAGAAACAGAAAGGTTACATGTCTTCAAACAACATTGCTACAAATACTGCCTTAATCAGATAATCCAGCCAATACAGTGGTACAGTGGTACCTCGGGTTACATACGCTTCAGGTTACTGACTCCGCTAACCCAGAAATTGTGCTTCAGGTTAATAACTTTGCTTCAGGATGAGAACAGAAATTGTGCTCCGGCGGTGCGGCGGCAGCAGGAGGCCCCATTAGCTAAAGTGGTGCTTCAGGTTAAGAACCGTTTCAGGTTAAGTACGGACCTCCGGAATGAATTAAGTACTTAACCTGAGGTACCACTGTATATTCTAAACTTTAGAGATTCCCATATTAGAACTACCAGTACTTGTATTAAGCAGCATGTGAAAGTCCAAAAGGTGCTTTTGCTAAAAACTCTTCCACCCGATGAACTTCTTCTACCATTCTTATATCCACTTGACCAAATTTAAAGGACCCATCCTCTTATCTTTTTCTTATATAATTATAACCTAATTTGCCATGTAGAATCTATTATTATTATTATCTCATCATACCAATACTTTTTGGTACAGCACCCTTTATTCATAGACTGATCAGTTTCATCAGATTCTGTTTTGTAGAATTCAATCTATAATTAGGCTCAGTTACTACTGTGCAAGCATTACCTAATGTAGGTAAGAGAGAAAGTGATTTAAAAGTACCACTGAATTCCCATTCTTTATTCCTTCCAGAATTGCCTCTTAATTTTAAGTTGTGAAAAGTATACTATTTGTTAAAGTTTACAAGGTTTCCTATATGTGATGATGATTTTGTGAAAGGCTCTGGCAGATTGAGTGGACAAGACCAATAGTGGGCCCAACAGTCCAGAAGGTAGTTACTGCTCATGCTGTACAGAGAAGTGAGTGCCATATGGGGTTTGTCAACTGGGAAGGTAGCCCATCTAGAAGGAAAAATCTTATCCTAAACCTCCATTGCCTTGCAGTTATACTCATCTGGGAGAAAGGCTTCTGAAGTAAACTCAGAGGAAAAACCCATACCCGCTGCCTTGTGGGACAACTTTGGGAGAAGAAGTAGCTAAGGAGTAAACCCTACACAAATCTGGAGTAGAGTGCCTAAGTTGGATGGTGTTTTGTATGCCTCCTTCCAGCATCTCCTGCAGCCAAACTGGTGCCAACTGTATTGCTCTGCTTTCAGATGGATTCCAACAAAAATTACTTATATCCTCCCTATTCCCCAGACCAGGATTCAAGGTGGCTTACAGATAAAAACCACAGTTTCCCCTTAATATATCTTGCTCTTCTTGTAATCACTTTGACTCTTACCAGCCTATAGTTCTACTTTATTTTATATTGATCTCAGACACTGGGTTGGGTTCAGGCTCAGTTTCACTTAGGTCTCACTGAAATCAATGGATACCGTAACTTTCTGCATTGATTTCAATGGGACGTGAGTGCAACTAATTAGTCTGGATTCAACCCCCTATATATCTTATCCTCAAGCTTTTTATCTCTCCCCTCCAACTTCACAGCTCTTTCAGCATTTACTGAAGTTTCCTGTGATTCACTTTATTAAATGATTGATTCCTTCCTTCAAATAGGGCAAGTTCTCTAGTAACAACTTGCTTGCTTCTTCTTCTTCCTGATCTGGACACACACACACACACACCTCTTTCCCCCTAGTAACCTCCCTTTTCAGAAAAAGTTAGCTATTCTGGCTGTATTATTATTACTTTCTTAAAACAAATCCTTAGGAACAGAAGATATTATATTTATTTGAAGAGAAAGTTTTCAAGGCCCCTATTATATTACAGGGAACAGGGAACTAAACAATTGTATACATACTTGGTTCTTATTTAGAGTTATAAAAGGTTTAGAAGACAATTGTAAACAAATAAAAACGTTAGCTTTAAAAATAACCTGTGAAGAAACGAAAGACATGGATAATTTAAAGAGATGAAAACTGTGGAGAACGTAAAGATATATAGTCTTAGAAAAAGTATTTTAAGGACCCATGCAGGGGACGGGGGGAAGTCATGAAATTTAGCGACTCTCATATATGGATATGTTTAAAGTTTTTTCTTTTCATTATTTTAAATTTGTTGCTGTAAAAAACAATAAAGATATTTTTTTAAAAAATAGTTATAAAAGGGACATACAAACAGTTCAACTATCACAATAAATCAGTTTAGATGTTTGTTTTCTCTTAATTAGCACGTCAAAAGGGTTTCAAATAATTTCCCAGTAAGTGTTATAGGGCAGCATCTCATGAAGTCTGCCAGTTTGCACAAATGAAATCTGCCTGCATAACAGGATTCAGTTTTTTCTTTTTTCTTCTCCAGCTCAATATGTGTTCCAAAATCTGCTTTGGAGGATTCCCTGATGATTCAGAGCAGATTGGGGGGTCATTGTCAGGGAACTGCCATCGGCTCAGGGGCGAAAGGGGAAAAGGCAGATAGATTACAGAGAGCCTCCAAAGATTGTGGGAAGCAGCACTTCCTCAGCGGATGAAGGAAGCCACGCCTCTAGTGGGGAGGAGATGCAGGGCTCGGAGGATGCAAGGCGGTGCCAGGACACCTTGCCTGAGCAAAGCGGGGAGGAGGGAGGCCCCCCTTTACCCAAGGCTTCCTTGCACAGTAGGCTTTCGCGCAGAGAGGGGAGGCGTAGGCTGGGGGTCAAGAAACTACTCTGCTGGGGAAGGTTTAAGGACCGCCCACTCTCAGATTCTGCCAGCAAGTGAGCAAGGCATGGAACAGAGGCGCTCTTCCTTTGTGAAGGTTTTAGCAGCAATAATAAAGCTTTTGAAAAGACCAGTGAGGCATCTTCCCTGATCGCTCTCGTGCAACCACCCGATAGCCATAACAGTCATGTATGGAGGGGAAGAGAGAAACCCCTTAGTTCAAGCAGACACCCAATCACCACATGCTGGATCTCACACAGAACTGCTACAGTAGACAAAACAATATTCATAAACCCCCATAAAAATAAACAACCAAATGCATTCTTAATATCATAATAAAAAACAGAGGATAAATCAGGCACTTTATTAATAAACTGTACACCTCATTTTAACATTGGTAACAATTAAATCACATATTAATTTAGTTCACTAATGATAGGGAGTATCCTTTATGATTTTTTTTAAAACAAAAAAATCAAATCAAGTAATTGCTTTCATAAAAGAGTGCCTTTTAATACAATCCCTTGTTTGTAGACAACAACCCAACTGTTATTTCTAATGATTAGCAGTGAATTGAATTAAGGTAATTAGATACAATTTTATTCCACCACTAGTATAAACTGCTGAGTGTAAGTTCCTCTTAATAAAAACAGTTAATTTCAGTGCAACAGAAAAAAAAACACAACTTGTCAGTAATTCAAATCTCAGTTCATTCCACAACAGAGTCTATTATTATTTGCTCTTTTTACTAGCTAGTGAATCAAACTCAGATTATATTATGATCATTAGCAGAACCCAAAACAGATGGAAAGTTTATTCCACAAAGTAGGAAAAAAATCCTAATTATCTCATCTTGTATTACCGTGAAACATTAAGGATTCACCAAATCCAGAGAGTAACTTATAACTTCTTCTTCTTATAATGAATAAGGAGAGCCACTGGCAACCTTGCTTATCCAGCAGTGAGCTTGACAAATCCATTTAAGCAGAGTATTTTATATATTTGCTTACTTAGAGTGTAAATAACCTCCCCACCTTACTCACACGTTGTGGGTGGGGTGGGGTGGACAATTTTGCATAGAAATATGAGAGTGTATTTGTGGTTTGGATCTGTGGATCAGCATATACTGAAGTCTGAAGCAAATGTAACATCCCTACACTGATTTTCTTTTTTGTATTGTAGTTAAAGGGAAGGGTGGAAGGATTTTGGAAAACTGCTTCATAAAATAGATTCGCTGGGTAATTTAAGAGGTCCAAATCCAGACCTGCAATTACTCATTCTGCAACTCCTCCCCACACTAGTCCCAAATGGTCTACTAGGAAAACTGATAAAGCTTTGCAACTGTGAAAATGAGATTCTATGGTGATGAGTGCCATATGATCGTTAAGGTTCAGCTACATACATAATCACAAAGTATAGCTTTAACGAGACTGTACCACCTCAGACTGAAGGTGGGGTTCAATAATTGAATGGACATACTGAACTGTTTTCTAAAAAAAGAAGAAGTTGCAACTCCCTTTTATATAAACCACTAACACACTGGGGATAAAACTAAGCTACAACATCTCTCCCTTACAAGCTAGTTTCTTTTAGACATGTGGCCACCTACTTGCAGACTGAAGTGGCATAGTCCAGCAAAAGCAGTATCACGCCATTGTGCTGACTGTGTAGTTTAATTAATTTCCAACGACTGGCATATAATTCTATTCCAGCGGAAGTGCTCTGAAAATCTTTTGCTGACGTGGCCTTGGCTTGATGCCTGCCAAAAGCAGTTATCGCAGTTAACAACCCACTGAAATAAATGAAGCAGCTCAGAGCTATTGTTTCAGGCTGACTTCCGACAAAGCTAGGCTTCACTGTTTACACACAATTTCCACTATCAATATTTACTTGGAAAGAATGAGCACTATAACATTTATTTTATTGAACAACTGGGTGAAAAAGCAAACAGGTGTGGCATCTATGCTGAAGAAACTCCAGACTTCCAGGTGGCTTGGAAAGGAGACACGATTATTTGGATCATTCCAGTTTTGATTTTGATACTGCCCTGGTTTTGCACTAGAATGAGCTTTGGTCACTCTGGTGAGTAACTTGTCCAGAGAATGGCTAAGAAGCACAATCTTACTGGTTGTACTGGAGTGCTGAGCAACTTTCGATACCAATGACTATTTTTGAGTGCCTGGCTGAGTTAGGACCATAGCAATATGGTGATTTTGGTCCTTTACAAAATACAATAGAGAAAATGGGCAGGTATTCGTTCACTTGGTGACCAAATACATAAACGGCATCCATGTCCTTTGGGTTTGGGTAATTTTTTCTTTCCCAAAAATTACTGCCCCAGAAAAGAGGCCATAGGATAATCTGGTCACTGGTGTTTCGTTCAATAAGCTTCCATTTCCTCCTCTGTTGGTTCCCAGCTTTCATACATGTTGTTATGTGGCCTCTTTTCTCACCAAACTGTATTATTTCTATCATGTGAAGGAGATGCGCTTTTTCATTCTTTAGCGCCCTTTTCAATTTTTCCTGTTTCTTTCTATCTTCTCCCTCACTATCAGAAGTTGTACTCTTCTTTTTCTCCACTAGTTTAGTTTTGTTTTGTTACATAATCTTCTGCAGGAACTTCACAGAGCAATTTCTCATCAGTGTTAGCAATTTCTCTTCCTGCTTCCCCTGTGCAACTTGATAGGTGAATAGCAACATTTATATCCCCATTTGCCTTATTTCCCATTGGAACTCCAAATGCATGTGATTATTGATAAGAACATCTTCCTCATATTTAGAATGAGCAACAGCTTTATCTGGACCTTTACTAACTGTTCCATTTCTAGAATATTCCACATAACCTTCTGTCTGAAGAAGCAGCAACTCGGGTGGTGGGGCACCCAGATGTTCTTGTCCTCCATACTTCTCCAGAATACTTTTGTTGTGCTGCTCCTTAAAGTCTTCTTTCTCTCTTGGAAGGACTTATAACAAGAGTTCAGGTCTTATAGGATCTGCCTGAAGATGAACTTCCAAACCGTTTTCATAGGCCTCTTAAGCAAACAGCTGAGTTTGTGCCATAGAAATGGTAGCTCCTAGGTAATGAAAAAAGTTGTGTGACTGACCTCATCTGGATTCTTTCCTGTACTGGCATATGGATTCTCTCTCATTGATCTGATATGGTGATTTTGGTCCTTTCTGGAGGGCTCTGTCTTTGAAGGTGGGACAGTGAAATCTGTTCAATTCCATGGCCTTTTGCTTATAGGGTGGCTCAGTTCTGGGTTTCCAGTACCGGGCATATGTGCCGTCACATGTGACTTGAACACGCGTAGAGGGTTGCCTGTATGATTCCACTATGCCACTATGATTCTCATTACTCATTAGATCTATGAAAGTCAAGTCAATTCTGAAGCAGTTGGAAATATATCTGGACTCATTTAAATATGACATATGGATATGTTACTCAGTAGTACTGATGTATGAAGACTAACCAAGCTGGGGAAAATATGTACTAGATTGGGATATAGTTTATTAGTCACTTGCAATGAGGACAATTTTTGGGACAGTTAATGTAAAATCAAGAATGAAATATAGCCCATCTTGTTCCTTCTCCCTCTTTGGCTAGGATCTGTAGGTTATATTTCCATCAACCCAACCCACTTTCACAACAGAACTAGGACCACATGTTACTACAATGTGAGCGCAAAAATCACATCTATAGCCCATTCGTAGAACACTTGGCACTTAGGTGCTAGCATAGCATGCCTTAGAATCAGACCATTAGCATGAAATTGTCAATGAGTCTAAGTCAATAAACATAATATTAAGGTCCAGGAGGTAAGCACCGTTTAATTATAAAAATGGTGAACTTCACTATGGTTGACTGCTCAAAACTAATATGCTTATATAGCACAACAGGACTTTTAATTTATAATTACAGTATTTACTTCCCCCAAGCAGGCTTCAAAGTCATGAAGTCATCGTAAAGATCACTTTATGAGTTTATGCACATGAACAGTTTAATGCCAATGCTAAATAAACAGTGTTGAAAGATGTTATGTTAAATCTTAGCGAGAAGGCAATAATTAAATTACATCTTTTTAGCCAGATGGTCAGCAAATTAGTGAAAGATTTCCTTAACACTGGACAGAATAATCTAATGTAATAATCCATTACTTTATTAAGTGGGCATAGATAAAGCAACTAAGACGACTCTCCCAAATTTGGGGCAACTGTGGGAAGGAAATAATCTTATTGATTTTGGCCATTTTCAAAGAACGCGACACAATCTTAACGGAAATGGGGGCATTCATCTGCCCAAACAATACCCTGTCAAATTTATGACAGCAAAGCAGAAGTAAAGGCAGAGGAGCACTCTTTCCCTCCTCTGACCTTTTCCATGTCTTTTTCTTTAAATTCCCATTTGGATCCATTCCTTCCCTTGATATACCCTGCAAACTGCCCTTTTTGTCCCTACCAGGTTTGGAGCTTTAGTTTCAATAGGGCAAGGGTCATAGTTGTAAAGGAAATCCAACCTCAGATTTCCCCCTCCAAGGCAGGGAACTCTCTCTACCCTCAGATCTGATGCTTCCTAAGGCCCTGGCATACTCTCTCAGAAGCCACAGAATAGCTAGGTATATTTTATGTCTTCTTTTGGAAATATCTGAGTATTTCAGATGTTTGGGGCTCCGCTAACTCCTCCATTAATTTTATATAGGCCGTTTCTTTCGGGACATTTTGATGCTATTGTCTAACTCCCTGGAATGCATAAAGTTGCCCTGGAAATCACAAAACCCATCACAACAGAGTCACTAGGATGAGACTAGTGGTAGCTATGCTTAAACACATTTAAAACCAGTCCCAAGCCTATGACTATGGTGGCTGTGGATGGGACTTGTAGTTCAAAATATGGCTCAGATGCACAGCTTGTACCTAGTAGAGACTGTGCATTCAGTGTAGTAGGCCTAAGCCTAAGGAATTTCAAGCGGGACACCTTTTTCACATATCTGAGCTACTCTTCCTCCTTTTCCTCAAAACTGTGCAGGCAGAGGGTGAGTCCAGTGGGAGGAGGAAAGCAAGAGACCGAGCGGGAGTTTGTGCGGGCAGAGGGTGGGTCCATGAGGACGAGAGCTGAGAGTGAGTTATCATGGGAGAGAGTTTTTGCATTGGCAGTGGGTGGGTTGTAGAGAGCAAGGGAAGTCTGAAGTACATGGACCCGCCACAGTGGAGTTTTGGGGTTTGCGCAGGCAGTGGTGTGGGTCGGAGAGTGAGAGAGTGGGTTTGCAGGGGCCTGGTCCATCCATCTCATGGTGAGTGGGGGACCGATAAAGAGAGTTTATGTGTGGGTAGAGGTGGGTGGGTCTGAAAGCGAAAGAGGGTTTAATTGAATAAACCACTGTAAGCCCTGTATGTCATTGTAATGGGCTACTTTGATGTCATTTTTGCACCAGGTGAATTGATTTTTAGCCCCTCTATTCCCCCCCGTCCTGTATTTTGCCCGACCAAAGGTGCCAACCCTACTCCCAACTAAAATTAGGCAGGCACCCTCTTGCTGCACTTCAACCGCATGACAAAGGGCAGATACACATCATTTAAAACATATTCAACACAAATTTAAAGCATGTTACTTCCCCCAAAGAATCCTAGGAACTGTGATTTTCCCCTCACAGAGCTACAAATTCTCAGCATTACAGTTACCATGATTCTTTGGGGGCAAGTCATGTGCTTTAAATGTGCATTGGGTGTGCTTTAAATGTATGGTGTGGACATGCCTGAAGACTCCCTCGTTCCAGCAGGGAGTAGTGTTTGGTTTTATGATTTGTTTTGTTTTATCATTCCATCTTTTTGTATGGTGTGTTCTTGTGTACACCACTTAGAAATGGCAACGATTAAACAGCATATAAATGTCTTAAATAAGCATCACTTTGGCAAAGTGTGCTATGAGGTCTGCACGGCTCCTTCAACCACCTGTGTGTCCCTCCAATCTAGCTCCCATGGTTTTGCCTAAAACAATTTAAAACCATGTCATAAAATACAATGAAAATACACTTGAAATATAGAAATAAATTAAAATGTAGTACTTTAAAACATGTTTAAATATATAAAAGGCAGAAAAACCAAACAGTCAAATTATCTGAACCTCATTCAGCAAATGCTAGCAACCATTATACGCACAGAATGAAACCTAGCAGAACAGGAAGATATATGTTTAAGAAGAAAATGTGTTACAGACTTTTTTGTTCTACTGCAAAATATGACTAGAACACAAATGGAAAAACTCTGTGCTGCAAAGTTCCATGTCCGGAGGAATATAAATTAAACACACTTGAAAGAGATAGAGAATGAAGCATGTAGATCATGAATATATTCAGAGTTTTAATATTTTCCTTCAGGTTTCTACTTTTGTCTTGAAATTAGACCAAGGCGTGCAAGGGATGAGGATGAGTAGAAGTGTGGAGAAAGTATATAAAAAGGATTTAAGGAACATTTGAAATTAGGAAACATACCACTATTATGTAGGTAACTGAAAGGGAACCAAATTTCATAGCCAATAGCCTGAAAACATCAGCAGTCTTCTAAGCAATCTGTAATTCTGAACAGTAAGTAGGTAGTCCATTATTCATAGGTTGAGACTTAATGAGATATTTTTTTAAAAAAACTAATACTCAAAAGGAAGATAAGGGCTGGTATAATGTGTTTCCCTTTGTACTCCTGTGATTTTCAAGGGCAACAAAGAAGGCTCCCTGACAGCAAAAAGCAACAAGAAATATTGCCCTGACCTACAGTTCCTACTTTCCCATCAAAGTAATCCATGTGTAGAGACATTAAGGAACAATTCATCCCAAGTGACAGTTTCCAAATAACTAGATGCTTTTTAATTGCTAATATCATTAACCTTAATGGTGTAATTGTGTAGCTCCCAAAAATAATAATAATTTCCTCTCTATCCCAATTCGCTCAGCAGAACAGGAAAAATGATGTATAGTCAACACACGGAGGAGTGAAAACAAATTAAAATGGGCGGAAAACAGATAAGAATTGTAACTTTATCAGCTTTATCTGCTTCTGGTGTCAAACATTTGGGAGTAAATATTCAAGACGACTTTCTGGAGAAGTAATACATATTAATGGCATACTACCTGGCAGTTTAAAATGACCTTTGAAAACAACAAACAAACCAGCTATTTTCACCATAGGACAATTATTTTAAATTCAGGAATGGTTTGAGTGATTCATGTTTGTATTTTCCAAACCCATAGAAATGAATCTCTGCAGATCAATCATGAATATATTTTAACATCATAGTTATTTATTTATAGAAGCGGACTTCTAACCACACAAGACAAAACTAGATTTTGGGGCCACAGGTAAATGAGAACACATTGTTAAGTGTTACCACTTTTAGGGTTTCATTAGCAAAATGAGATATAATCATAGAGTGTGCCATAGATTGTAAAAAGATTAGAAATCAAGATTTAGTTCAAGGCTGAAACATTTATAAGCAAACATTTGCACCATCTTCTAATCTTCCTAAGCTATTTTTGATACACATGGTTACACATTCTCTACCACCAGCTGGCCAAATGAATCAATGCTCTTGTTTACTTTCTCTGATCTAAGGATTAATTTGAGCATCCTAAGAAGTTAACCTTGACTAGTCCATTTCAGCTTCCATACTTATTCCCCTGCAATTATGTTTCTATACTCTTTTTTTATGTGCCAAAAGAATATTCAAACGCGGTTACAGATGCTCTTCTCTATATTCAGAAATCTGTTTACACGTTTTCTTAAAGGCAGTCGGGTGCTTGGTTACATTGCTGAATGAAGACTGAATGCCAGTCAAATCCATAAATGCTGTTGGCAGCATAGCAATTCGGGGGAAAGGACCACATAAGTCTGTTCACACAAAAAAACCATGTGTCCATTGACTGTGTGAGCAGAATCTCACCAGTTAGCTACAAACCCCAGTAGACATGCATTGGGTGATAGTGTGTTCAGGGCATATGAACGTACAGAAGTAATTCACGTAGGGCTCCTCCGTGGAAGCAGGAATTCTGACATTTGCAGTGCTTTTTTCTGGGGGTATGCAGGGGTACGCATACTCCTAAACGTTTTGTGAATCTAAGTTTGGCCTCATTGAGGGGCAGTATTTCAATATGAATAGGATAATGAGAGTACTCCTAAACATCTTTTTAGAAAAAAAGCACTGGACATTGGTATTCAAAAGCAGTTATAATGCCGCAACAGCAAATGTGAATGTGGTTTTATTGAATTTTGTGACTTAAGGTCTTTATGCTGACGGAAAGCCACTCTGTGCTCTACATCAGTGTTTTTCAACCTTTTTTGGGCAAAGGCACACTTGTTTCATGAAAAAAATCACGAGGCACACCACCATTAGAAAATGTTAAAAAAATTAACTCTGTGCCTATATTGACTATATACAAAGTAATTCTCTTGAATAGGAATCAAATAAACACAAAGAAAGTATTTTATAATTACTTTATTATGAAATAGTAAGTAAACAGAAATATGAAAAATTATAAAATACTTTATTCAGTGCGCAACCTGGGCCTGTTTGGCTGAACACAAAGCTGATATTCTGGCTGGAATCGAACGTTGCGGACCGTTCTCTGCTCAGTGGGGATAGATCCGCTGATCCCCGCTGAGCCGGTGGATGACAGCTCCGTCTCCGCACTGTGTGCGGAGAGGGAGATGTCAGAGCCCCGCTGCTCTCTATGGGGAATCGGATGAGAGCGGACCGCCTGTCCGCTCTCATCCGATCCCATCCGATCTGATCCCCACCCAGGACGGATGGAAAATAGGGTGGACACAGTCCGCTGCCCGCCTAGTGGGCGAAAATTTGACATTTATTTTTAAAAAATCTTTCGATTTTTTCAATTTTTCCCACGGCACACCAGGCAACATCTCGCGGCACACTAGGGTGCCGCGGAACAGTGGTTGAAAAACACTGCTCTACATCATAGAGAAAGTGGTATGGGGAGGACATGAACTAACCATCCAACCCTCTCCTGCAGATAGTGATGTAAGAAGGCAGCAATTTCTATACTGAACTGACCTATCTTCATCATAGTCAGTGCTGTTTCTGTTCCAATGCAGTTCGGCTTCAACCAAATAGATCATGATTTGTTTTGCTGACTGCAATTTAACACAATTTATGCAAAAGTAAAGAATTTAATGTGACAATTAGTTCCATACCACTCCAATGTAAAGCAAATATAAAGCAATGTAAAATAATATCCTCACATAATTAAAACTTATGAATTGGTTGTGGGCTTAAAAAAACCCAAGTACATTGTGAGCAAATATCCATCATAATTGGTGAATTGATAACAATCATATTCACTGGTTTGCTTTCTGTTCTGGATCTGGGATAAAAACCTGAACAGCAGTAGTTTCTGTTTAGTCTCTGACATCCCTAGCTGCAGATAGATGATCCTTGTGGTTAAGCCTCCTCTTAAAGTCTTTCCGGGAGATTCTATAATATCCCTAAGTAGCTTGCCAATGGCTGTGCGGTTATAATATATTGTTATAAGACAGCCTGGCTCTCTAGAGCGGCCCATTACATTGAAATAAAACTGTATTGCAAGGAGATATATTTCCAGAAATATTTGAAAACTTGAAAAATCCCAGAGACAATTAGTAGTAATCAGGTAATTGATCATGTCCATATTTTTCCCAAGCCAACCTCTGAAATCTGTTGTTTAATACAGCTTTGCCAGCCTGTTGCTCCATAGGGAAATGCTGCTTGTGGACCGAAGACGTTTGCTACTTATATTTCATGTTACGAAAACAATTGGACTAACAAACAAAACATAGTTATTAAGAATGCTCAGTGCATTGGGAAACTGCCAAGTTGGGGATTTTCTTCTTGTTAGCCTATTTTCCCTTGGCTTAGAAAAATTCTAAATGATCCTTTCTTATAACAGCATTGGTTTTGCTTCTGAGTCAGAATGATCAAATTTTCTTCTGCTGGGATGTTAATGTTGTTATTTTGTGAGACGGTTTGGAAGAAGGTGCAGATTGTTTTGTTATGATATTAAAAGACACACATTTGTCTTGATCGTCTCTATATAGCCTGAGGCTGATCAGTGAATGATCGCAAGCAAAATCCATAGGTTGCCTGTTATAATACGCTGACACTGGCACTTCACAGTGATTTTCTTGTTTTGGTGTGATTCAGGTTTTTTAAGACATGTAAATGCTACTTTCACATTGAGCAACCAAATGTTAATTGTGCTTTATTACAAAATTGTAGATTTGTTTGTAGGCATCAAATTAGCTGTCTTGCTTTTGAAGTCAGCAGCTGGGATGCTATCTGACCAAAATCATGAAGAAAAATATTTAACATATTTCTGGCACAAATATACAAACTCTTAAGGAGTCTGTGATACTGATGACATATTTCAGAGTGGATTTGTACATGATTTTACTGTGATATTGTTGGTTCTAAAGGGCATTGGATAGCAAAAAAACAAACAAACAAAAAAAACAAAATCCAAGGAGAAAAATATTCCAAGGAAGAGAACAGGCACCTCTCTCCTAAAGAAATGCCAGGAAAACTGGCTCGCAAATACTCAGGGTTAGCTAACAGGTTCCCATACAACATAATGAAGAAGAAATACACAATGCAGGGGAGCCTTCTGGGGAACACAGGGCCAGGTAGCGTGACATGGGATTGCTTGCCATCTGCCCAGAGTTAACTTGCCAGCTCTACCGCAAAAACTTGGCAGAATAAAAGCTATTGATTAGACAACATTACAGCTGCACATAATGTAATGTGACATTCAGGTGCTGCTCTTCTCTTTTTTAGCTGAGGAGGACTGTGTGACAGGACCAGCGTCACGGGCTGTCACAAATTCCAGGAGCCCAAATAACAGCGAAAAGCTCTTCACTTTTGAGGGGAATCTTTTCTTTTCTTTTTTAAAAAATAATGTTTTATTGGTTTGATATTACAGATATAATAAGAAGCTAGAAATACAATAGCACTGTGAGAGCAAGGCGCCATTTTGTTCAAACACAGAACATCACGTCTAAGTGGCCACCAACAGCAAGTTCATCACCAACAAGGTATCCTGAACTATTTTCTCTACTTTATGAAAATGGAGAGGGTCGGAATATAATACTCATGTTATTAGTGAAACACATTCCCCCCATCTCAGATGTGGCAGAGGAAGAAAAGGCTTGGTCAAGTTTGGTCTGGTTGTTGTTTAAAAACCCTTTTCCTAGTGGGCCACCTGCAAGACGTTCTTAGTTCCCCCATCCTTTGCTCACATGTTTCTGAGGGAGAGAAGAGGGACTTTGAAAAGCCTGCATTGGCTTTGTGTGTTTTTGTTTTTAGCTATTTTTCTTTCATTCATTTCATTCAAAGCCAGTAGGAAGAGGGGGCACACCTCAGCCCCACAAAGAGGTGTGCCCCCTCTTCCTACTGGCTTTTTTTAAAAAAAGAAAAATTCTAGCCCTTAGAGACTTAGGGAAGTTAAACAGGAAAAATATTTTATTTTACAACAAAATTGGTAAAACTAAATTGGTAAGAAAACTGTTTCTTGAAACAGTAAACTTTACATATATAAATCTTAAATTCAGTGGATGTCAAAGGAGTCTAAACAAGATGGTGAATGTACAGCTCAGATATTATTCATTTCCTTAAACTTAACACAGAGACGTTACAGCTTAGGTCTTAATACTTGAGGTTTCTTAAAGAAGGTGGTACTTTCTGTCAGTTTCCTAACCTTCTATAAATCTCACTCCTGAGACTCCTCTTATACCAAACCAGGGGATCACCACACCCCTCTAACTGATTTGGGATTCTTCTTCTCTCTCCAGAAGATCTTCCCTTTTCTTACTGAATTGATCCCCTGCTTGTTCTGGCCAAAGGTCCATGTAGTCCAGCACTGCCAACCATATGCCCATGGGAAGCCCATAAAGGGGAGCTGAAATGCAACAGCACTTTTCTCACCGGCAATTCGCAGCAACTGACATCCAAAGGTAAACTGCTACTGCAGATAGAACATAGCCACCATTGCTAGTAGCCTTGATAGCCTTATACTTTATGAATTTGTCTAATCCTTTTTTAAAGCCACCCACATTGGTGGCCCTCACTACAGCATGTGGGAGCAAATCTTGTAGTTTAACTGTGCAGTATGGTGAAGAAGCGGGACGCGGGTGGCGCTGTGGGTAAAACCTCAGTGCCTAGGACTTGCCGATCGTATGGTCGGCGGTTCAAATCCCCGCGGCGGGGTGAGCTCCCGTCGTTCGGTCCCAGCTCCCGCCCACCTAGCAGTTCGAAAGCACCCTTAAGTGCAAGTAGATAAATAGGTACCGCTTTATAGTGGGAAGGTAAACGGCGTTTCCGTGTGCTGCGCTGGTGCTGGCTCGCAAGCTGCAGCTTCGTCACGCTGCCCACGTGACCCGGAAGTGTCTTCGGACGGCGCCGGCTCATGGCCTCTAGAGCAAGATGAGCACGCAACCCTAGAGTCGGACACGACTGGCCCGTACGGGCAGGGGTACCTTTACATTTACCTATGGTGAAGAAGTACTTTATTTTATCTGTCCCAAATCTTCCAACATTCCACTTCATTGGATGTTCCTGAGTATTTAGTGAGGTACTTGTTCAAAAGCTTTTATTTATTTTTTTTATAATATTTTTTATTAGTTTTACAAAAGTTTTTATAACAGACAAACACAAAAAGAAAAACAGACAAACAAACAAGTATAATTTCATAATGTCATTTCATAAACTTCTTTCCTCGGACTTCCCCATACCTCCCCTTTCTGCATCCTCATGTCCAAATTTTATAGCAACTTATAAATGTTTTTTCCAACTCTAATTCATCATAGTCCTTTCTTATTCTAATCTTATATTACTGCAACCCTTTCTCTTTATAGAATCTCGACATTCTAAGCTTCATCAAGTTTATAGTAGTCCTTAAGATAAATCTTGAATTTCTTCCAATCTTCTTCCGCAGTCTCCTTTCCCTGGTCTCGAATTCTGCTCGTCATTTCCGCCAATGTCATGTAGTCAATCACTTTCATCTGCCATTCTTCCACGGCTTGTTCAAAAGCTTTTAGTTGCCAACTTTTTTATGCATTAAAGTTGGCAACTAAAAGGCCGGGCACCACCCCTTCTGGGAACGGGATTCGGCCCAGGGAAGTGCCATTAGCCAAACCACAATTGGACATATCCAGTTTTACACTAGAATATCTCTAATCTTTTGTTGGTTATTAGCATCTTCTGTTCTTCACATTTGTTGCTATTATTGTCTCTAATGCTCTTTCCATAATGGGTCAACACACCACAGAAAATCAATGTAATCTTTCAACTAATGATGAACTGTCACAAGTTCAAGGGTGATGTCTTTTAAACATGCTCAAAATGCATCCCACTGTGGATCAACTTATAATTAAACTGCCAAAAAGCAGACATTACCAAACCATTAGCTTCTGAATTTTTATAGACTATAAGCATTATTTGTGAAATCATAAGGGCTGAATTTAGAGAAAATTATGGCACAGGTCCACTACTCTCAGCTTCCCATTTCTAATCTCATTTTTACTTGTGGACATCTCTAACGACACCTCTAATGACCCCAAAAAGGGCACCTCCTTCCTAGCCAGCCTGTACCACGGCTGCATATTTAAGGCATAAGCAGGCATTCAAATGGATATACTATTGCAAATCTCCTAATATGACCTGGACTAAATTATATTATGCAGCCTAATACAGCATTTACCCAGTTTTTATTAGGATAATTATTGAACTGGGGTGAGTACTTTAATATGTACAGTACATGCTTAAAGGGGCTGGTAAGAATAAGTATAGTTACCATCCAAATGTCATTGGTGCCCATGCTTTACAATTTCTGGTTTTGTTCATCCTCACAGCAAAATGGTAGGCCAGTATTATAGCCATTTTACTGGTATATCACAAAAATGTAAGTATTGCAGGTTTCAGTGACTTGTTTCACACATAACACTAAGTCATATTTTGTTTAACAAACCACAATCCGTCCCACAGATGATCAAGCAAACCACAGCTTGCTTCTCCAAAGTTTGATTTATTTTCCAGCTGGTTTTGCTTCATGCCTTTGTGGCATAGTGAGCATCTGGGGAGGGGTGGTCAAACAAACCCTGTAACAAGCCATAGTTCATAAACCAGCAACAAACCATGGCTTCAGTTAGATAGCTAATCTGCTGGGCAGGGTTCACACATAATGCTAAGTCATGGTTTAATTCAAACCAGGCCATTAGCTCTTATGTTGGAGGCAGATAATATTTTTTAAAAGAGCTGAAAGTAGAATAAGAGAAGTATCAGTTATTACACTACATTATTTGCTCCCACTCTTGCCTCTGGCAAAACAGGTTTTTGAAACAATAAAAAAAAATCTGTCAAAGTTCTATAGCAGAGACAAAAGTAAGAGTTACAAAGAACAGTCCTCTTTCAACTCTGTAGAGAGAGAGAAATCTGTGTCCACACTTAAAAAAATATAAAAAAGCAACATTAGATCACACACACCCCAGAGTGCTGACAGTCAAATTAAGCATGATTATTTGTGGTACTTTGCACGAAGGAGTTCTAAAATGATAAAATGTATCAGGCAGCCATCTTCTGCACACTTAAACAGAAACTAAAAGGCTGTGGTGATACATTCATGCACCCTTAGGTCTTAGAAAGCAATCCATTGACAAACAAAGAGCTTGTAAGAAATAAATCCCCAGAAGGAATATATGCACTGTTTGGGAAACGAAGTAAAAATAAGAAAACCTTTGAAACCTCAGAGCAGCTTTGCTGAATCAGAACAAATACATGTTTTTCACAGTGACCAGCCAGACGCCTATGGGAAGCCTACAAGCAGGACGTGAATGTAATACACCTCTGTTGCACTTCTTCCCCAGTGACTGGTATTCAGAGGCATGCTGCCTCTGAACATGGAGGGACATTGCAGCCATTAGGACTAATAGTCACTCATAGCCTTATGTTCCATGAATTTGTCATGGGCAGTTTTCATGTCCTAGGACTGGGAAAGTGGGCAACTGGCAGTTAATCTTGACATTTAACTGTCACAATCCACACAAGCCAATAATGTACAGTGGTACCTCGGGTTAAGAACTTAATTCGTTCTGGAGGTCCATTCTTAACCTGAAACTGTTCTTAACCTGAAGCACCACTTTAGCTAATGGGGCCTCCCGCTGCTGCTGCGCTGCTGCCATACGATTTCTGTTCTCATCCTGAAGCAAAGTTCTTAACCCGAGGTACTATTTCTGGGTTAGCGGAGTGTGTAACCTGAAGCATCTGTAACCCGAGGTACCACTGTACTCTTGTAAAGTCTACTGCTGGATATGGCAATGATGGGAGACATGCAAGTATTCACACAACACTTTCATACATGTTAAAGTCAATATGAGCTTTTTAGTTGCAGTCCACACTGAGCTGGCATTGTAAGTGTTGGAGTCTTTTCAACATGCTGGCTCAATGCCCCTTTCATATATTTTCAAGATGCGCTGGACATGCTGCTGAAACATCCAAAAGGATCATTCAACATCAAAATCCATATTAAGGTTAAGCCGTCATTTAGTACTGTCCTAATTTGAATTTTAAATTTATTTTTTTTAATGGATCAACACAGTTACGTTTACTGTTTAAACAAAAACATCCATTTGTGATTATTTCAGCATGCATCAATACACAAAATGATTGCTTGTCTTGGATCCAAGATTGATCCAAGTGTAAAAGAAAGCCAGGGAATAAACTCTCAATAAGGCCAAAAAAGTATGGACGCAGCAGCATTCATGAGATACTAGAAAGAACCATCAGCAGAAGGAGTCTGAAAAAGCATGTAAGCTAGACAATAATGAAATAATCTGGGAACAGAGGCCGCCTCAATAGACATGAAAACTAAAGAAACAGCATTAATTTAGATTTCCTTCCATGACAACCAGTAATATATTATCTACTGTTTATAAAAAAACTGTGAAGTGGGTTAAGTGGCTCAAGGACTGGCAAAGAGCTTCATGCTGGGCTGGAGATTGAACCGGAGCCTTCTACAAGAAAACCCAATACTCTTTCTGTTGTACGTTACTGGCCCTCAGAAAGCAATGTTTAAGATAAAGATTGATCCCACATGCTCAGTATTGTTTCACCAATATTGCTACTGCTTTAGAAATCTACCGGTACACTTAATTTGCAATCCCTACCAAATGTTCATCCCAAATAAATTTGGTCATTTGGGGAGGGGGGCGGATACTTTAAAAAAAATCCAGAACAAAGAACCTCCTTACTTGGGTAGATTTATATTGTTTCAAGAGAAACATTTGTAACCTTACAATGTTATTATCGTGTTTGCTCAAAAGCCTCCTAAGGGTTTAGATGTACCCTTTTATAGTAGCCCTTTGGCAGTTGTCTAGCAGTTGTTTGATCAAATACCATTTATGCTGTGGCCTTTCTGCCATCTAACCTACTTAGTGCACAGCTATCCATCTGCTGGCCTCAATCTGCCCTTCCATCCTATCCTCAAAGGATCGGATGAAACCTTGTTATACCTCACTAAGTCACAAACCCTTCATTTATTTCAAGAGCCCTTTGAGACCTGGAGTTACTTCCTATTGTACACTCTTGGAGTGTGAAAAGCTTCAATTGGGAAACAACAGACACCTGAAAATGAAAAGGTATTCTTCTTCTCAACATCACCCAAGGCAAGGTTTCATGCTCCAATGCAACACAATGATGAAATGGCTCTTTGTATTCTCTTTCTCAAACGTTTAAGAACTTCTGACAAACACTAGTGCCCTATTGTTATAGCTGCCTGCATTTCAGCATGAAGGTATCCTGGGTGACAATCTAGTTTGGGCAGCTGGGAATACTTCAATGCAGTTTCTACGTAGAGCGGTAACAGGATTAAGTAGGAAAGCCACAAAAGCAAACCTCAGTGTAAACCACACATGTAAACTAAATCCAAGCATCAACATTTTAAAATGCCAGATGCTTTAATAATAACAAAGAAGAGCAGAAGGAGATGCTCATGCATGAAGATCAAGACGGAATGGCTGTTATTAACCTAAAGCTTTGTGAGACAGATTACTTGGATGAAACAAAGACTGAGAGCTACTAGTTATTTTGGGGGAAAATACAAGGGATAGTGATAATTTAATTCAGCGCCCCTGTAAATGGCAATGAAGATTACAACAAGACTAAGTATTCAAGCACTCCAAACACTACCCATATGATTTCTCCCCCCCAAAAAAACCCCCAAACCCTTTCTTGTTTTCTTTCTACATTATTGACATTCTTGTCCATTTGCAGATGGTGCATATTTGTATGGTGTGACCTTGCACACAAACTCTTGACATCAGGACTGCTAAAAGGCTCCGGGAGCCCTTTGGAATACTGCTGCTGCTGTGAGTGGAGGGAAGACCGCTCCCTGCTTCAAGGCCCTTTCCCACCTGGCCTAGGGGGTGAGGCCTGCTAAAAGGCTCTGGGAGACCATTGGGACACTACTGCTGCTGCTGCTTTCTGAGTATGGAGGAGGCCGCTCCCTGCTGAAAGGCCCTTCTCCTGAGCGGCAGCAGCAAGAAGGATGTTTTTAATGTTTAAAAATAGTTTTTAGTATTTGGCATTTCAAATGCTGGTGTGTGTGTTTTTTTTTAATATTGAGGGTGGGATAAATGTTTAGTTGGGGTGGGAATTAGTTTAATTTTAGGGTTTTTTGTTTAGTTTCTATTTTATTGGTGCATTGTTTAGTTTGTATTTTGGTTTTAAGGAGGGTCAGGGCTGCCTGGGAGTGGACCCTAGCCAACAGAATGGCTGGGGCAGATTCCACAGGGGGATGAACTGGGACGCCCGATTTCAGTGATCATGGGTAGGAGAAGGAGTTACGTTAAAGCCAGACCATGTCATTACCAGGGAGGCAGGTATAGTAGTTGTTTGAAGACTATCCCTGCCTCCAGGTCTGGTCTCGTTCTGGAAGGATATTGGAATCAGCAAGGGAGACCCACATGACCTGAAGGTGCTGCTGTGCAATGCCAGGTCAATGATTAATAAGACCACTGCCATCCATGACTTGATCATGGATGGGGGACTTGACCTGGCATGTGTGACAGAGACTTGGTTGGATGACGCAGATGGGCCTGTGCTTGCTACTGCTTGTCCACTAGGTTTATCTTACGCACAGTAACCCAGGTCATATGGGGGGGGGATGATGGGGGTTTGCAGTGATTTTTAGGAAGTCATTAGCTTCCACCAGGCATGGTGGAATGTTCTGGAAGCATGTTCTGGAAGTTGGGCAATAGGGGCAGTACAGGATTCCTTTTGGTGTACTGACCTCCCTGCTGCACCAAGGATTCCCTGGCCGAGCTGCTTCAGGTCATGGCGGATATGCTCCTGGAGACACCTTGTTTGGTTGTCCTAGAGGATTTTAACATCCATGTCGACACAACCTTACAACGGGCCACTTGGGACTGTGTGGAAAGCATGGCCTCCACAGGGCTGTCCCTGAATAAGTTTGGCCCAACTCATAGTCGTGGACATGCCTTAGACCTGGTGTTTACCTCTATGGATGTGGGTGATGTGACACTAAGTAAAAGTGAAACAAAAGAAGTGCCATGGTCAGATCACTTCCTGCTGCACCTGGACTTCTCGCGACCCTTCCCCTCTGCAGGGAGGTGGGACCGATTCGGGTGGTCCAACCCCACCACTTAATGGATCCAATTCTGTGTCCATGGCAGCTGTCTACCAGCTCCATCTGGTACACAGACTGAAACCCTACCTGCCCGCATACTATCTCGCTGAAGTGATGCATGCCCTGGTTATCCCCCGCTTGAACTACTGCAATGCGCTCTATGTGTGGCTACCTTTGAAGGTGACCCAGAAACTGCAACTAATCCAGAATGCAGCAGCTAGACTGGTGTCTAGGAGTGGCCGCCAAGACCATATACCGGTAACACCTGTCCTGAAAGATCTACATTGGCTCCCAGTACGTTTCTGAGCACAATTCAAAGTGCTGGTGCTGACCTTCAAAGCCCTAAACAGCCTCAGCCCAATATACCTGATGGAGCATCTCCACCCCCACCGTTCAACCCGGACACTGAGGTCCAGTGCCAAGGGCCTTCTGGCGGTTCCCTCACTGCAAGATGTGAGGTTACAGGGAACCAGGAAGAGGGCCTTCTTGGTAGTGGTGCCTGCCCTGTGGAATGCCCTCCCATCAGATGTCAAGGAAATAAACAACTATCCAACTTTTAGAAGACATCTGAAGGCAGCCCTGTTTAGTGAAGTTTTTAATGTTTGAAGTTTTATTCCGTTTTTAATGTTCTGTTCAAAGCCACCCAGAGTGGCTGGGGAAACCCAGTCAGATGGTTGGGGTAGAAATAATAAATTATTATTATAATTGAGTTAGGTGCAATTATCATCCCATTTGCTATATAGCAATTAAAGCTCAAAGAAGTCGCATTAGGATCTGTCATATAATGGGGGTTTTCTCTGTGGGAAACCCCCCTCACCCCGCTCACAAAATGCTTGTTGTAGAACCAAACATCAATTTTCTGGGGGAAAATAGCTACAGATTAGATGATTTTTTTTACTCCTATGAAAGAACAGTTCTCTAAATCTGATTTCACCCTAGCAAATACCTGTTTGTGTGGACAAAAACATGACTTTCAGAAGCAGAGAAGGAGGCAAGATCAATAAGTGTCTAAAACCAGACCCAAACTCCATCTGTTTTATTCCACAAGTCAGCCACACTTCTCTACCTTAGTCTTCAATTCTGCAAGCATATAGAACAGCACAGCACAGCGCATAATGCATTAAGTCCACAGGAGGTTTTCACCCTGAGGAGAAGAGGAAGCAGTGAAAAAGCTGCACATAGCAGATGTGGGCTTAATGTATACCTGGAAGGCATTCTGATGGCTTTATGACAATACGTACATGCAGCCTTTCAAACTCAGGAAAGTTAAAAGGAGGAAATTCTTTGTGTATGTACATTCCCTTTGCCCTCATCCCGACAATTATGCAAATATTTTATTTTAAACAAGGATAGATCAGTTTTATTAACTCCTCAAATTTCTGTCATAATTTTTTCATTATTCTTTTGCTTTCCATTACCTCCTTTTTCATACCAGTTTGCAGATCCCCCCTTCCCTCCAGTAATTTCTTTCTTTTTTTCTTCTTTCACCTCTGTGGATGCTTTTGCTATTTGCCCCAGAAGATTTCTCATTCCACAACTTTGTCACTCAGTTGCTTGCCACTAGACCTTGGGCTTCAGTCTGTTGTGGATGGAAAAAATAGATTTTTGTCTTAGGCCAGGCCCCCACTATCTGTGAAAATGCCTATGTGCTCCATTTTGTAACTACATAAAGAAAAATCTTTCCATGTAATGTATTTGGATTTGGTGCCATATCTGCTTCCAAAACCCCTGGAAGGACTGGAGTTAAGTAATGCTCTTGGAAACTTATCTCTGCCAAATTTTATCTGTGTTATATATTCACCAGACTGAGTCATTAAGCACCACCTATCCATTATCTTACAACATTGCCATCTTATGTTATTGCAAATAGGTGTTGCATAAAGAGATGCCCATGTTCTGATCCAACTCTCTTCTTTTGTTTCCTTTCCCAGGTCTGACTCTCAAGTGGCCATGGCCTCTTCTTCCAACATAGTGTGTCCAGTAGCAAAGTGATTGATAATAGAACTTTAACTGTAATTCCCCAGCAAAAGCTGCATTGCTCAAAACCTCTTGGGTAACTTATTGTCTTGGGTGGATATTTATACTTTTCATAAATGCTGTAAATGAAAATATTGCTTCCATTCCAGCTTACATCCTAAAATACAATGGCATTGCTTTGCACTAACTTTATATTTATCTTTTTTTTGAGAACTGCTTTATAGCTGTACTATAGGTATACAGAGATGACCCAAGACATCTTGCAGCAAATTTATTTTTTATTTATTTCAACAATTTATGTATCACTTAACACTGTAGGTCATAATCACACCCTGCATTTAAAGCACTCCTATACTATTTTAATAGTTGTGGCTTCTCTCAATGAATCAGTGGGCCAGTGCATCTGGCTGTTAACCAGAAAGCTGGTTCAAGTCTACTCTGGGATGACTGTGGGCAGGGTTTCTGCACTGCAGGGGGGTGGACTAGAGTACCCTGAGGGTCCCTTCCAACTCTACAATTTTGTGATTCTAATCCTGGCAAGTGCAATTTGTTATGGGTGCTGCGACATGTGAGGGGTTTCCTAATAACTCTTGGCACCCTTCACAAACAACAATTCACAGGATTTTGGCGGGGGGTGGGGAGGATGTCATGACTGTTAAAGTGGTAAAGGTAAAGGTACCCCTGCCCGTACGGGCCAGTCATGTCCGACTCTAGGGTTGTGCACCCATCTCACTTAAGAGGCCGGGGGCCAGCGCTGTATGGAGACACTTCCGGGCCACGTGGCCAGCGTGACGAAGCTGCTCTGGCGAGCCGACACCAGCGCAGCACACGGAAACGCCGTTTACCTTCCCGCTAGAAAGCGGTACCTATTTATCTACTTGCACTTAGGGGTGCTTTCGAACTGCTAGGTGGGCAGGAGCTGGGGCCGAAAGACGGGAGCTCACCCCGCCGCGGGGACAAGAGTGTTTTAAATGGATGATGTAGGTCTCTTGTTTTATTATTTGTTGTCCATATTTATATATTGCGCTTTGCACCATAAATGATTTCAAAGCAATTTACAAAACAATCTACATTCCCCATCCAGGAGTCAATACATCCCTGAATCAAGGTGCATAGTCAAGTCCCCAAGGACAATCATATTATTTGGCATCTGAAGCAGAAAATATCAACACCACTTCTACTTCTCCCAAGCAGTAAAATACGCCAACAATAAAATAAATATCAAACCATTTCCTGCACTTTCACGACACTCAAAATAGGTTACCTGAGGCAGCTGTCTCCCAATGGGACTAAATAAACTTAACAAGGCAGGGGAAGGGTGTGTTGGCATTAAAAGCTTGCAACCAGAAACACTACATGACCATTAACTGAAGTTCTCTGCAGTTATATCCATTCCATGTCAACAATCAATGTCTTTTTAATAGAAAACAGAGCTTCAGGTGTGTATGCAGAGGTCAGGGTGGGGCCAGTGGAAGCAACCCACTTCTTCCACCCACATATCATTAAGTTCAAATATGACATCTAAACAGGGTTGTTTTTCTTCTTCAAATAATAATAATAAACTTCTGTTCTACTAACGCCCCACATACAAAATCTCACCCTCCAGTGATTAACCCCCCCCCCAAAAAAAAGAATCTGGCATTTTAAATTATTTGTACCAACTGAGTATTCTATTCAGCTGTAACTAGCAAATGCAAAATTCTCATTTCTTGAACACTTGAAGATTGAGTTTGTGATTGGAAATCTGACCTCCTCGAGACAAAATACCTGGGAGAACTAATCTTGCTCTTATAGGCAAAATGTGCTTTATTTTCATTTGCTAAATAATGCACACATGAAATAATCTCATGCTGTGTGACCAAAATGGATTTTCCAGATGTAAACATCAGGTACTGAGAATATATTTCACCTTGTCAGTTCTATTCTTGTTTGCAAGTAATGCTATGTTGTTCCTGCAGTGTAAATAAAATGATTGTACATTCTTATTCCCCTTGTATCCCTTGCAAAAGTTAGAAACTGTAAGGAAACATTGAGAGGAAATTTTCTTTTTCTCTAAGAAATGTTAGAGAATTCTCTCTAAGAAATGTTCTCCTTCTCTAAGAGCAGGTATATATTTGTGGAATAAATAATATGACTTTACAGTGGGGGATGGTGGGAGCTTCTAAACTTCAATTACAAAATTAGCATTGCATGACTGCACTGGGTGCAATGCAATATAGTCGAACTTCAGTAAAACAGTTGGCAGCCTACCTCCCTTGATCTTCAAAAATTACTTCACCTCAGGATTCGCTGGGATGCCAGTGCTTTGGATTGCAATATGACTGGCGAGAGGCGCTGGCTAAGAAATCTGGCAGCTGATAATGACGGAAGAGGAGAGGAGAAATATCTACTGTGGACTGTTGCACTTTTTACTGATAGAAAGAAACAAACTGATAGAAGATATATTTTGAGAAGCAAAAGTAAGTTGGATGCTGGATACTCCAGTGGGTTGAAGAAGCTAGAAAATGGAATGATAGAAATGGAAAACCTGGCTATCTGTAAATGTATCTCATCATGTATTTAGTGGGGAACAAGACTAGCAAAACCTGATCCTGCACATTGGTGCTGTGAGGCCTATGTACTGGCTGTTATGGTGCCTTCCAAAACCTCAGTGACAGGAGATTGAAGAGAGTCAAGTCCCGCCAGATTACTGTGCTTCAAAATATGTGTGCACTTTAACAGTTTCCTTTCAAAGGCGTAAAGGTAAAGGGACCGCTAACCATTAGGTCCAGTCGTGGCCAACTCTGGGGTTGCGGTGCTCATCTCACTTTATTGGGCGAGGGAGCTGGCATACAGCTTCCGGGTCATGTGGCCAGCATGGCTAAGCCGCTTCTGGTGAACCGAGCAGCACACGGAAATGCTGTTTACCTTCCCGCCAGAGCGGTACCTATTTACCTACTTGCACTTTGACTATTCGCACTTTTTAACCCACAGTGCCACCCGCGTCCTTCAAAGGCTTAGAAGGGTCCAAAAAGACCATCCAATCCAGGCTCCTGCTGTAACATAGAGCCATCCAGCCCATACAACTCATAATACAGTATGCTGTTAGTGCACCTGTGAAATGTGTCTTCTGCAGGGAAAGTAAGTTACACAGTATGCCCTCCCTTATTTAAAAGCTAACAATTGTAGCAGGAGAAGGGGGCTTATACCAGGTGCATCCTATTCAGCTACATGTTCATCAACCGTACCATGGCAAAAGTAAAAGATATTTATAATAGACCGACATGATGCATGGATGCATATATATATATATATATATATATATATATGCAGGTTTTGGTGTCTTCGGGTGTCTTCCCGTGTAAGAGTTGGGGTGTCTGGGCGACGTTTCGACGAGGTCTCACTCGTCATCTTCAGGCTGGTGCTTTCGGCTTCTTGTTACTGGAACAGAGCAGGGTCTTAGTGTTTGAGTTCCTATAAATACTGTTGAGGGGGTGTGGTGTATAGCCTCCAACGTTCTGGGCAGAGAGGAAGTTCCTAGATTAGTGTGCCTTTTCTTCTTTTGTTCCTTAATTACTTGAGGGATATCTTGAGTGATTTCATGAGTGATATTCTGAATACCACTTAGGTGGGTCATTAAGTGTGGATTAGTTGCTAAAGCTTTCGTGTCTTGACCTCTTGAGCTTGTGAAGAGTTTTTCGAAGATGGCTGTGCTGCATTTAGTTGTGCTCTGGCTTGGCTTCGTGTATAGGGGCGAGCTGTGGTTTTGTGCCCTGTGCCAGCCAGATCTGTGTAGGGATTGCAGGGGGGTGCAGCATCCGGAGGTGCCACTATAGTTTGGCTACTGGATGGAGTTTGTAATTTATCTGTGGAGAGGGTCTGGGTTTGGGTCTGGTGTGGTTGATTGGTGACGGCGTTCTGTGTGCCTCTGGTTCTGGTGTCGGTTTTTGTGGGGAGGGCTAATTTCCAGATGTCTGGCAGGCGGGACGTGTCGTCACGCTTGTTCATGTTGTGAGGGTGTTTCTCTATCTCGATGGCTTCCATGATTATTCTCTTGTGGTGATGTTCCATGTTAAAGAGCAATTTGGAATCTGCAAAATTAATTTCGTGTCCTGTTTCTTTCATGTGTTGGAAAAGAGAGGAAGTTTTTTCTTCTTTTTTGACGGCATTCTTGTGTTCTGCGATACGTGCATTTATTCGTCTGTTTGTTTGTCCAATGTACGTGGCTGGGCAGACTTTGCAGGGTATTTCATAGACCCCTTGGTTTTCCAACTGGATTTTGTCTTTGGGGTTTCTGAGGATATTGGCTATTTTTTGGTTGGTGCAGAAGGCTGTTTTGATATTGTGTTTATGGAGGATTTTGCTAATTTTATCTGTAGTGCCCTTGATATAAGGAAGGAGGGCCATGCCATTGTTTTCTTCTGTGTCTTGGTTTTTGGGGGGTGTTTCTTTTTGGATTAGCTTGGTAACCCTGTTTTGCTGGTATCCATTGGCGATTAACACATTAGAGAGATTTTGTAACTCAGTTGTCAAGTGGTCTTTGTCAGCCAGGCGTTTGGTTCTGGAGATGAGAGTCTTGGCTACGGAGTTTATTTGTGCAGGGTGGTGGTGTGATTGTGCATGTAAGTAGCGGTTGGTGTGTGTTTTTTTCCGGTAGATAGTGTGTCCTAGGGAGCCATCAGGTTTTTTGTAGATTAGGACGTCAAGGAAGGGGAGTTGGTTGTTGTCTTCTATTTCCATAGTGAATTGTATTTTGGGGTGTAGGCTGTTGAGATGTGTGAGGAAGCTATCTAGTTTTTCTTTCCCGTGTGGCCAAATTACAAAGGTGTCGTCAACATATCTGAGCCAATGGATACCAGCAAAACAGGGTTACCAAGCTAATCCAAAAAGAAACACCCCCCAAAAACCAAGACACAGAAGAAAACAATGGCATGGCCCTCCTTCCTTATATCAAGGGCACTACAGATAAAATTAGCAAAATCCTCCATAAACACAATATCAAAACAGCCTTCTGCACCAACCAAAAAATAGCCAATATCCTCAGAAACCCCAAAGACAAAATCCAGTTGGAAAACCAAGGGGTCTATGAAATACCCTGCAAAGTCTGCCCAGCCACGTACATTGGACAAACAAACAGACGAATAAATGCACGTATCGCAGAACACAAGAATGCCGTCAAAAAAGAAGAAAAAACTTCCTCTCTTTTCCAACACATGAAAGAAACAGGACACGAAATTAATTTTGCAGATTCCAAATTGCTCTTTAACATGGAACATCACCACAAGAGAATAATCATGGAAGCCATCGAGATAGAGAAACACCCTCACAACATGAACAAGCGTGACGACACGTCCCGCCTGCCAGACATCTGGAAATTAGCCCTCCCCACAAAAACCGACACCAGAACCAGAGGCACACAGAACGCCGTCACCAATCAACCACACCAGACCCAAACCCAGACCCTCTCCACAGATAAATTACAAACTCCATCCAGTAGCCAAACTATAGTGGCACCTCCGGATGCTGCACCCCCCTGCAATCCCTACACAGATCTGGCTGGCACAGGGCACAAAACCACAGCTCGCCCCTATACACGAAGCCAAGCCAGAGCACAACTAAATGCAGCACAGCCATCTTCGAAAAACTCTTCACAAGCTCAAGAGGTCAAGACACGAAAGCTTTAGCAACTAATCCACACTTAATGACCCACCTAAGTGGTATTCAGAATATCACTCATGAAATCACTCAAGATATCCCTCAAGTAATTAAGGAACAAAAGAAGAAAAGGCACACTAATCTAGGAACTTCCTCTCTGCCCAGAACGTTGGAGGCTATACACCACACCCCCTCAACAGTATTTATAGGAACTCAAACACTAAGACCCTGCTCTGTTCCAGTAACAAGAAGCCGAAAGCACCAGCCTGAAGATGACGAGTGAGACCTCGTCGAAACGTCGCCCAGACACCCCAACTCTTACACGGGAAGACACCCGAAGACACCAAAACCTGCATTCCTGTACCCGTGAAAATCTACGAAAGCAAATATATATATATATATATATATATATATATATAGTGTTATATATATATGGAGGAAGGACGGAAAGAAAGGCTAACTGTGTGAATAGTGTAATCTAACACCTTTTAAAATGTTTTTTTTTGGGGGGGAGGGTTGTTATTATTTTGATTATTTTGTGGTTTTATATTTTGATTTTATTCTGTGAACTGCCAAGACCTCTGGGTATAAAATGGTATCTAAATTCAATTAATCATCATCATCATCTGAACCGGACCCCTGAATTCACAAAGATCACAGAACTTCCCCATACAGTAACACATAGAAATACACAGTTATGTTATTTGAATATGAGAACAATAGAAGGAGCCCAGGATATTGCTGTGGCCAGGAAGAGATGGTCTTTTGTGTTTTTAAAGTGGCCGGCAGACTGGACAGTAATCATCACTGAGGTCCTTAGACTACCAAATTATAACAGCAGCAGCTATAATAAGCTTAGTTTACTTTGCTAACATTCATTTTTAGATTCTTATTATTGGTATCTTTTCCTTCTGCCATTTCTATTTACCTCCAGCAAATTAAATCCAATACTGTTTATAAAATGGAGCAAAATCCCATTAGCAGCGGTGGCTGTACATATGTTTTATATTAATAGAATCAATTGCCCCCAAGGAATTATGCATTTATATTCATGAACTCAGTGAAGAAGTATCCAAAAGAGCTGCCAATGGCAGCAAAGCTGAAGGAACAAGGTGAGTTAATGTGCTGGCAAAGAGACTATATCATTGTGGCTGGAAGATATCCTCTGAAACAGATAGGAAAAGTATCAGGGGAAAGGTGCTAATATTTCAGCCCCCTTTTCTCTGCAACAGATACTTTAACTACTAGCAGAAGGCCAGGAATGGGTTTCACTGATTTACAGGAAAGACTGAAGGGGATTTAACTTGAAATCTCATCTGACACCAAGGGGGGGAAATCAAAGTTACTTTGACACTAATTCTTTGTACCTGAAACTGACCTGAAGCCACAGGTTGGTCATTCTCCATGGGAGAATCAAAGTTTCTCTAAGAGATAGCCTGATCTGTAATTCAAACTTCCCTTCCTGGGGGTGTGTGGTTCCCTTTAGAACTCAGTGGGAACTAGCTGGAACCTTAAGTCTTGCCTGTGTAGCAAGCCCTAGTTGCTATGCTGAGCTGTTGACATGTTGTTTACGCATAAATGAAACAGTTGTAGTTATCTTGACTTCTGCTGTTTTTGGGTCTTAGGGCTGGCTGACCCATTGCAAGGTTTCCTCACACAGTGAGAATCTTTCCAAAAACCCATGGGATACTGTGAGTGCTAACCAAGAGAGCGAAAAACAGACTGTTGAGTCTGGCTGTAGGTGCAACAGTCAATATGAATGTAAAGCGAAAAGCAATCACCATAAATATAAAAAGGATTGCCCAATTTACTTAAAAGGCCCAACCTCTATTTCCCAGGGGCTGCAAAATCTGTCCATCCTCCTATTCAGTATATCAGTAGCTATTTTGGACATTAGTCTAAGCTGAAATCCCATATTAACAAATAACTTCAGAGGCAATGCCTCACTTTAAAATCTAAGCAAGTGATATTCAGTCAACCATTTATCACAAAGAACACTTTTTGTGTGTGTGGTTACAATTAAATAGCACTTTAAGGCTTGCAATCAATCACTGTACAGGTCTGAAATTAGAACTTTGATGACATTATTTCCACATGGTAAAATCCTTAGAAAAACACAATTTTCTTTAGATGCACTCATAAAGTTAAAAAAAGCAGCGTTTGGTTTCCATTGCCATGATCACCCACCATAGAACCATTTTGCACCAACAATTCCTGCGTAGTTCACTGCCATCAATCTTGTTAGGACTGTTCTGAATATAATATGGAAAGTGTGTTTATTCAGGGTTTTCTTAAGAAGAAAATAATACTTGACAGTAGCAGCCAACACAATCTCTTCAATTATTTTGTTCTTTTGCAAGTATAGCTTCTCTATTTCAAGTAGTTTCCATCTTTTTATACTGAAAACTGATAAGAACAAAAGCAGCTATAATCTACCATAGATTACTATTTTTGATCCTATGAGCTACTGAGCTTAAGCAGCAGCATATGTGATCTTAGCCAAGGCACCTAGCAGTAGTTTAAGGGGACAATATTAAAACACAATCCCAGACCCACCATTGCAATAGCCTTGGACATTAAGGTAATATCTGTTCTTTTAGAAAAACTTCCATGCCTACAGTATTTAGATACATTGGGTGGTATTGAATTAAGTTTTACTAGGAAAAGGCCCATTGAAATTAGTCATGTTCATTAATTTCAGTGGCTCTACTCTGAGTGAAACTATGTATGTAGGTGGAGGGATCATAACAAACATTTTCTTAAAGGAGGTTTGCTATGAGAAAAGGGGTAGGAATGCTTATTTTAAGATGGTTCTTGGCGTCGGCAGTTTTTAAAATTATTTGTGTTACAGTACAGTGGTGCCTCGCAAGACGAAAAGAATCCGTTCTGAGAGTCTCTTTGTCTAGCGGTTTTTCGTCTTGCGAAGCAAGCCCATTGACAGATTAGCGGATTAGCACTATTAGCGCTATTAGCGTCTTTTAGCGGCTTATCGGCTTAGAAAAAGGGGGGGAAAGGAAAAAAACCCCGCAGGAACTCGCAAGACATTTTCGTCTTGCGAAGCAAGCCCATAGGAGATTCGTTTTGCGAAGCACCTCCAAAACGGAAAACTCTTTCGTCTAGCGAGTTTTCCGTCTTGCGAGGCATTCGTCTTGTGGGGCACCACTGTATTTTGAAAAGTACCATTTTAATCATTTTAATCTATTACATGTTTTAAACTGATTACCTCATTAAGCCAGTGTTTCCCAACCGGTGTTCCGCGGCACACTAGTGTGCCGCGGAACGTTGCCTTGTGTTCCGTGGGAGGGAGGCGGGCGAGGCGGGCGGCGAGAGGCTGGGCGGTGGCGCGGCGAGCACGCGCGGGGCGGCGAGCGAGCTCCCTCCCACATCCCATCGCCGCTCGCTTCGGCCAGCCTACTGGAGGAAGGCGCGAAAACCTCGCGCATGCGCAGGCCTTCCGCCTGCGACAGCCCAGTAGGCCGGCCGAAGTGAGCGGCGATGGGATGTGGGAGGGAGCTCGCTCGCCGCCCCGCGTGTGCTCGCCGCCCGACTCGCCCGCCTCCCTCCCACGGCACACCAGCCTACCTCCGTGGGAGGGAGGCGGGCGAGTCGGGCGGCGAGCACACGCGGGGCGGCGAGCGAGCTCCCTCCCACATCCCTCCCCCCTCCCCCGCCCACTCTGCCAGAAGCGCCGCGAGGCGTTCGAAACCCGGCGCGAGTCGGAAGCGGCGGTGCGATGCCCGTGGAGGAGAACGGCGGAGCCTCGTCCGGGAGCGGCGCAGGTGGGGAGCCGCCAAGAGAGGCTGGGCTGCCTCCTCAGGGTCTGGGGGGAGGGTGTTTATTGTGGGCTAAGGGGTCTCCCGAGCATGTGCAGAGCGCTCTCCGCCTCGCCCGCCCCGCCCCTCAGCAGAAAGCCCACGAAGAAAAGCCCAACAGCAGCAGCACCCTTCTTTTTATCGCTTATTGTGCAGGCGAGGCTGCCTCCCCCGATGATATAGATATGAGAGAGGAGGAAGTCAGAGAGGTGGAAAAAATATGGGGCTGGTGTCGGTGGGATTATAACCTCCCTCACGAGGATAAGTCGGAATTTAGCAAAGTAGGGTGCAGCTTTCCTCCCCCCTCCAAAAAACAAACAAACAGAAAAGTTTGTAGCACTGATCCTGAAGCCAAAGTACAATTTTAGCATGCTGCTATTATTTTCCACCTCATTTCGCTTTGTAGCTGGTGACCGGTATCCATTACTTGTTGTTTGTATTCTTGATGAATGCTATATTATAAAAAGACAACAACAGGGGGACAACGGAAGAATTCGGGAAATAGATGGTGGCAAAGGGGTTGGAGGTCTTTTAAGATAGAGCTTTCAGGAGCTAGAACCAACAAGTACCGTGTTGTGTGTGTGTGTGTGTGTGTGTGTGTGTGTGTGTGTGTGTGTGTGTAACACATAACAAGAAGCAACAAGTACTGTGTTTTATATATGGGTTATTTTGTGCTAGTTCTTAAGGCAGGCATATTCAAAGTCTGCTTTGGGGCCCAATTCGACCCTCCGGCCGGTTTTATCAGGCTCCTGTGGCAGTTCATTCATTTATTGCTGTCAAATTCTTTAAAAAGGTCAATAAACCTTGGGGGGGACATCCCCCAAAAAGCTCTTCAATCCTAAAAAAAAGCTCAACTTTGGTCGGCCCTCATGCATGTTCACTTCCATCAAATCTGGCCCTCTTTGAAAAATGTTTGGGCACCCCTGCCTTAAAGGGCTTCAGCCTCCCAGAGTGGCGGGGAATAATAATAATAATAATAATAATAATAATAATAATAATAATAATAATAAAAATTGACAGGTGGTGTTTTTCTAGGTGAGGGGGTGGGGACTGTAATAACAAAAAAATCAGCTGTATATCAACCGCTGTTTTGCAATGAGGAATTGCAAATAAGGAAGATCAAAAGGAGAATGTTTTTTTGGGGGGGGCTCTCTTCCTCTTCCTCCTCCTCCTCTCGTTCTTGCTCCTCTTCCTGGCAAAAGGGCTGCTGAGACCCCTTCTCTCTTGGGTGCCGGTGGGTGCTGTGACGTTGACGCTGCTGTGGCAAGTGCCTTTACTTAGCAGAGTGCATTCCCCTTTACACAGGAGGGGAGGGAAAAAATTGAAACTTACACTTTCGTGCGTCCCTCCCGGCGCGACGCTGCGCACTGACGTCACGGGGCTGTAATGGTGGTGTGCCTCGAGATTTTTTTCATCAAACAAGTGTGCCTTTGTCCAAAAAAGGTTGGGAAACACTGCATTAAGCAATTAATCATTCCAATTCAACTAGTAAGTTCACTAAAAAAATACCCCTTGTAAGCCACAAACAAAAGATCTCTAAAGAAAGTAGACAATTTATCTAGGGCTGTTAAAATCCTTATTTAGTACCAATACTAAAAAAAGGAAAATGTTATATTGGCTTGTTTCTTTCCTTCAAATTAACATTCCCATCTCTGATTTCCCACTCAGCCTTTGTAAATTGGAAAGAACTTTCATGGATAAATTGCATGTACACTCTCTAAACTTAGTTCCGCCCATGCATAGCTTAAAGTTCCCAAAAGCTAGTTATCTAATTGCTATTTCTGTGTTTGCAACTCCTACTTGCCCTATCCCATGAAAAGGTAAGAAGCCACCACTTACCTTATAAAGTTACAAACTATTCATGTAAATGTTATCCTGACAAAAAAGTCAATCCCACTCTACATCATAAAACTGCAAAATTGGGAAATAAGCTTCCTACATGCTGGTAGCCAATCTCTCTCCTACTAAGATGCAGGACGGCAGATGATGTTCTATGCTAAACCAGTAACAAAGTCCTCTGTCCTGAACTGGAAGATCTATTTCTGCAACTATTTGATTTCACCACTTCTTTCAGGAGCAAGCACCAGCCTCCATACACCACACCTCTCTAATATTGTTCATCATAAGGAAGGGTTCTTTGGGAAGTCTAGCTGGCTGTGACTCACTGAGCATTGACTTATACTCCACAAAGTCATTGCATGAACAGTTGAGTTTCCACTCATGTAATGGAACTCCCCCCCCCCTCTCCTCTCTCCACGTCTCCCTCTTCCACAACTGCTCTGGGAGGGTCTCCCCAACCATTGGGAGCAGATTTGACAGGGTGTGGGGGACACATGGCATGGAGGAAAGGGGAAGTTCCACTGCATTTGTAGAAGTCATTCTACTTGCACAATGACTTCATTAGATTGAACCTATTATTGGTGTCTCTTTACTATTTTTATGAACTATGAAAAATATCAAGTCTTGTATTATACCCACAAACATTATATCTACACATCCCTCTGTCTTTCTCAATCACACATACCTCAGAAAATTACTCTTGCGCATTTCATTTGAAATGGCCTGAAAAAGGGAGGGGAAATATTGCTAAAATGCCAAGTTAGCAAAAATAGGAATTCTCCAGTATTGTAGGTAATGTTACTGCCCATGCTATGCATAAACTGATGACACCAGTCACTGTTGATGAACACGCAGGTATGCAGTTCACAGACTCATTCAATTTTAGTAGTGATTTGCCATGTGTTAACTGATCTACATAAAATAATGTTTGTAGAACATTGTAAAAAGTATAAACTTGTAGAACCAAAGTACTATACACCATAATGAAAGCAATCCTCGGTGCTCCTACAGTACAGATTTTAGGACTATGGAATTATTTTAGAATTATTAAAATGACCCTGAAATGTGATAACTCTCTTTCTGGGTGCTTTCTTAACATATTCAATGCAAAGACACCAGAAAATTATTAACCAAGCTACCCTTAAGGAACAGCCTCCTTAGACACATTTATGATTAAGCAATTTATAAATGCCTTAAATAAATAAAATACACCTGTCTGTTCTTCACAGTGGTATTCTTCAGGAGCCTAGAGCAAGGGGAAGAACAGAGTAGAAGAGGACAAATCAGATGTAAAATCTGTACGGGGTAGGAACCTGGAACTTTGCATGCTTTGTAAAGTTGTGGTGAAGAGTAAATTACAAATCTCAAATTGATTTACCTTACATTGTGCGTGCGTGTTTTGATTCAACATACAACACACACCTACATTCTGGCAGGTAGCCCCACCTATTCAAATAAGAAGAAAGCTGTTGCTGGAGAAAAGCCTGAATCAATAAATATTCCATCCAATTTATAACATTTCCCCCAAATAGTAGCAGGGTGGAGTCTGCTCAAATGCCTCACCAATTTCTAACAAATGGCTGTAAACAGGAATAATGGGTGTTGTTGTTTTGAAGTGAGTATCCTACACTATTGGCTACAGAAATGGTTTATGAAGGGAGCCCAACAGTACAGTGTTGCTTCATCCCCCCATCTCTTCTATTGAACAGGCTGTGAGAAAAATTACCATCGTTAGGGATGTAAGAAGGCATTCTTTTCTGTTGCAAGTTCTATTTCTAACAGGCAGCACTGTTTCTCTTCTGCTGCAGTTTGTATTCTGCCAAAACTAAGTCATCTCACTTTATGTACACTATGTTGTCATTACGTTATTCCACCACATTCTTTTTTTCCACAAACTTTATTGAAAATTTTAAAAACAATTACCAAACACAAAGTGTTGTCTTCCAAGACAAATACACGTACAGATATGAAGTCTTGTATGCAGTCATCCACATTAATTTCATTGCAAATGAACACAATGCTTTTGTGTGTGTGAACAATCAGTTATGGGTTGTTCATGGACTGAAAGCAACAATCATATATGGATCTTATTCAGTGGACTGATTTGCATTCTGGACAGGGGAACAATAGGCAAACGCCGGCAATTTATGTTCCTGTTTTATCCGTCAATGGAATTCTCCAACATCCCTACCTATAGCCCCTCATGCTATATTGATGCTGGTGCTTCCTACTGGTAGATGGGCAAGCCATGCACAGGACTTCACTCATGCTAACCGCCACACTGGGAATCATGATCACAGGGACCGCAGCTTTGAAAGAGGTATATATTTATTCCTTTGGCTATTTTGTGCCTAGTTATTATTTTTTTTTTGGGGGGGGGAGTAATGTATTCTTTGTATTGTCAAAACGGCCATGCCTTATCTTGTACTTAATGGGAAACAGCCATATATAGCCTAACAGGATCATTCACATTTGCAGCTTGTCCCTGCATCGAAGGCTGCATCGTCATGGAGTGAGAGCCTTTGACCTTTCAGCTCAGAATACTGACGCACAGATAGGCAAACAACAGTTTCTCAATTGCCGCTTCCTTTAGATCTACCACCTGGAAAATGATTTCTTGCTCCACAGAGTTGCTGAGGAGGATGAACAAAATTATTTTTGGTTGTTGCTTTTTACAGAAATCAGCAGAGAACAAGAACAGTGCGGTGATTAAATAGATTGTTTAATGATCACTTTCACTGCTGTGTTTGTATCTATTCCAATGACAGCACTGTTTAGTTCCTTCAAAACACAAAAAATCAACACTTCCATTTAATGATGCTAGATTTTTCAAAGAAACCATTTTTAAAGGAGTTGCTATGCTAAAGACAATGAAGCCACTTAAAATAAATAAATCCCAATATTATGAACTATATTTGTCATGTCTCGTAAGTGTGTAACCCAGCTTCTCAAAAGGGCACTCACAGTATGGCTATCCTTTAGGCTTTATCTGGCCTTTTCAGCTCACTGTTGGTCTATTTAAAAAAAAGAAAGAAAGAAAGAAAGAGCAGACAAGCTGTATCATTTGCTTTAAATCAGAACATAACTTGGTCTATGTGATAACAATTTAATCTTCCACAATGTACAGAAAGATGTTGTTTGTAAATTTGAACACATTAGCTACATTATTTTATGTTTCAATGGGGGAAAGGGCACAGGAAATCAAATGCTGGCAATTTGCTAACTTTGTATTTTAAGTTTTGAGACAATGCAAGAAAATAACATTGTCGCAGAATGCATGCAATAAGAAATTAAACAACAACAAAAATGAACATCTGTTCCAGGATGAGAAATGCATATTCACAGAGGTATTTAAAAAGTTCCATATGGAACCTTAATAATATTGTTTAATTGCATTTTTGGATAATGTGGTAGCATATTAACAATTACTGCTACCAACAGAAAATTATAAATAAGCCTCTAGCTACAAGGAACAGGAGTAATGGGAAATGAGCCTCTCCTTGTCTTTGTTGTACAAAAACAAACAAACCTAAGAACACTCCACTTACACTAATGGCTTTCATCCTAACCAAACTTATTATTACAGGGTTGTGAAAATGGGAGGAAAATGTTTCTTAGACTTCTGAATTAAGATTGATTATCAGCAACCTCCTGTTTTAGGATCAGGGAACATGAACATGTGTTACAGCCTTGAAATCTGGTTGTGTAGGAACCATCACTCATGTCGGTTAGAGCTCAGAATTGAGGGCCTCCACACAACTGCATTGTTTAGAGATGTTCACTTTAAAATTGACCATAGAATTAAGAATTGTTGATTCTCCCTTTTACTGCACACCCTAGAAGATATATTTTTAATTTATATTTATATGCAGATTTCTATCCTGCACACCTAGAGCCCCATATTGTTATTCATATCACATGCAGATCATGGAAAAATCTGTACTTTTGCCACACGCGGAGAGTGAAAAGCTTAAAAGCTTCTTACTGTGTATATAGCCTGACATGTTTGAGACTTACAGCAACTAATGTCAGGAACATGCAGTACCCACAGGGGGTGGAATGCACCTAGGAGCTCTTAAATGTTAACCTCCTACCGTGCAGTGTCAACATGAGTAATATATTCTGGCAGCCTGCACATGAAGTAACATTTAAACTGGTCCTTGTAAATAAGATTATTGCAGTGAGTTGGATTTGGATTTACCAAATCAAACATTCAAAAAGTTCCAAGTTCAATGCCTGGTATCTACAGGTAGGGCTGGGAATGTCCTCTGCCTGAAACCCTGGAGGGCAGCCACTGTCAGTCAACATGGAGAATACCGAGTGAGATGGACCAATGGTCTAACCTGGAATAAGCTGTCAGGGGATGATTAGCTGCTTGTGCTTAAAATAGTGCCCCTTCAGAGTTTGTGCGACCCCACAAACCTCTGTGTGTGACAGAGCTCCTCAGACATGTCTGCTCTAGTCACTTGTAGAGTCCGACAGTGGCTGTCTGCGGAAGCGCTTCCAGCAAAGAAGTTCCTTAACGGAAACGCGTCTCCTGGACTCACGACGTGACAGCTTCCGACGAAGCATAGGTCTCCCTGCAGTTGCTTCTGACACCTCCCCGCTATTTTCGCTCGAAGTGTCTCTCACCCCTTTCTCTCCCCTTCTGCTTCCTGCCTGGGCTGCTGCGTCTCTCTCAGCATTACTGAGATCCTCCTCCAGAGACCCCGCGCTCCCCCTACTGGTCCCTGCTTTAGCTGTTGACTCTCTCCCAGTCTCTGGGAGCCCTACCACTTCCCTTTCCTCCGATGTCAGTTCCCTGACATCCACCTCCCCTCCAGGGCCCCCCTCTCCCCCGCCCCTACTCTCTCCTCTGGGCGGTGAGGAGCTGAAACCCCTAAAAGAATCCTCCTCATCTTCCGACGTCTCGAACATTTCCCTCCATCGGTCTTCGTTCCGACTCGCTGAATCCTCCTCCACCTCGGAATCAGCGAACCCCTCCAACTCTTCTTCTTCGCCGGTGGTGGCGAAGTATTCCCTCCGGAACCTCGCCACTGGCTGGGGTTTCCGAGGGAATCTCTGATGAAAAGTTTCAATCAAAACCTCGTCATCTACATCCTCTGCCCTGACCCAGGTGTTTTCCGACTCCGGCTCCCCTTCCCACATTACCAAATACTCTACTTGCTCTCCCCTCCACCTGGAATCGAGAATCTCCGCTACATGGTAGCTGTGTTCTTTTTCCTCCATAGCTGGTCCCCTATTGACCCTCCCCTCTCTGTCCCCTATATACGGTGACAGCAATGATCTGTGGAACACTGGGTGCAACTTCATGTGGTTAGGTAACCGGAGTCTGAAAGCCACTGGGTTGACCTGTTGCGTGACTTCAAATGGGCCCAGTCTTTTGGGTCTTAACTTCTTACAACCTCCTTTAAATGGTAACCCTTGGGTGGACAACCACACCTGATCCCCCACCCTAATGCTTTCTCCTTCCCTTCTGGTTTTGTCTGCCTGCCTCTTATATTCCTCCTTCGCCCTGTTTAAATTAAGTTGGAGCTGGCGATGGATCGCTTCCATTTCTTCAACGAACTGTTCTGCGGCTGGAACGCTCCAGTTCTCCCCCTCCCCCCCTGGGAAGGCTCGGGGATGACACCCGTGATTGGCCAAAAAAGGGCTCATTCCCGTGGACACGTTCTCCGCATTGTTATAGGCAAATTCTGCCAACGCCAGCTTCTCCACCCAATCATTCTCTCTGTCATTCACATAACACCTCAAATATTGCTGGAGGACACCATTAGCTCTTTCCGCCTGCCCGTTGGTTTCTGGATGACGGGCAGTTGAGAAATTCACCTCTACATGCAATAAGCTCATGAGCTTCCTCCAGAACCTGGAAGTAAATTGTTTCCCTCGGTCCGAAACCACCCTCAAGGGGGCACCATGCAATCTAAACACATTTTCCACAAACAATTTAGCGGTTTCTTCTGCTGTGACCGCATGTGAGCAGGCTATAAAGTGGGCCATCTTGGTTAACAGGTCTACCACAACCATAATGGCTGTCTTCCCTTTGGACCTGGGCAGATCAGTCATAAAATCTATTGCCACTGCCTCCCATGGTCTTTCCGGCGTGGGTAGTGGTTCTAATAAACCTGTCGGTGCCCGCCTCTCCCCCTTGGCTCGTTGACATCGGTCACACCCTCTCACATACTCCCGCACATCTTCCCTGACCTTGGGCCACCAGAATTCCCTGGTAACCAGCCACATGGTTTTGTGTTGCCCAAAATGCCCTGCTGTGGGGCTATCGTGCAGTTGCTTGAGTACCTTTTCCCTCAATTCTCCTTCAGGTACGTATAACGCCCCCTTGTAGTACAACGCCCCGTTTCTCTCCTCAAAACCCCCGGGTTTGTCTCCCTCCCTCCTGAGACCCCTGAGTTTGTCCTGGGCATATTCATCCTGCACCGTTCCCTCTATCAGTTCCCTTAGCCCCACCAGTGCCGCCCCACACACCCAGCGATCCTCGGGAATGACATGGGTCTTTTCGGGTGCACCCTCTCCCTCCAAATATTCAGGTTTGCGTGATAGAGCGTCCGCCCTAACGTTCTCCTGGCCTGGTACGTAACAAATCTCAAAGTTAAATTTGGAGAACTCCTGGGCCCATCTCAACTGCCGTTGGTTGAGCACTCGCGCAGTTCTCCAATACTCTAGATTCTTATGGTCCGTGCGTACTTGCACCTTCTGTTGTGCACCAATTAGTAGGTGCCTCCATCTCCGGAAGGCCTCATAAATCGCAAGAAGTTCCCGGTCATACACCGTGTAGTTTCTCTCCGATTTGTTCAGCTTTCGCGAAAAGAAGGCACACGGTCGCCACTCGGACCCCTCCTTCCCTGGTTGCAGAAGAAGCACCGCCCCTATGGCTCTGTCAGAAGCGTCTGTTTCGACCCTCAGCTTTTTTTGTAAATCCACATGTAGAAGTTGTTCGTCAGAGGCGAAGGCCTTTTTCAGTTCCTCAAACGCTCGCTCCGCCTCCCCCGTCCAAACAAACTTCTTTTTGCTGCTGAGACAGTCCGTGATGGGCGCCGTCAGGTGAGCGAAGTTTCGGATGAACTTACGATAAAAGTTTCCAAACCCTAGGAACCTCTGCACATCCTTCTTAGTCTTGGGGGTTTTCCATTCCAGCACCGCCTGAACCTTGCCGGGGTCCATGGCCAACCCCTTGTCTGACAAGCGGTACCCCAGGAATTCCACCTCCTTGGTATGAAACTGACACTTCTCCAGTTTCACCCACAGTCTGTTGGCATGCAGCCTGCTCAACACTTCTCTGACGTCTCTCACATGTTGCTCCTCATTCTCCGAATACACCAACACGTCATCTAAGAAGGCCACGCAATTCTTGTAGAGCAAAGGCCCCAGTACATGGTTCATAAAGGCTTGAAAACACGCGGAGCCTGCTTGTAATCCAAAAGGCATAACGAGATATTCAAATGCCCCCAAAGGGGTGAACATGGTGGTCTTCCATTCATCCCCTTTCCTTATACGTATCAGGTTGTACGCCCCCCTTAGGTCCAGCTTTGTAAAAATCTTTCCTTTTCGCACCCTGGTCAAAATATCATCAATCCTGGGCATAGGAAAAGCCACCGGCTCTGTCACTGCATTTAGGGCCCGAAAGTCACATACCAGTCTCGGCTTGTCCGTGTTCTTTTTATCCACAAAAAACACTGGGCTACCCCCCGCTGCCTTGGACTCTCTGATGAAGCCTCTCTTCAGGTTCTTGTCAATGAACGCTCGCAACTCCTGCATCTCCCTGTCTGACATGGCATACAACCTGCCTACAGGAAGCTGTGCTCCAGGGAGTAAATTGATCTGGCAATCAAAGGGCCTATGCGGGGGTAGTTGGTCAGCTTCCTTCTCGCTGAACACGTCGCTGAGATCAGCATACTGTGATGGCACCTTCCCCTTCTCCATCACTTCCGTCCCTGCTAGGGTGGCTTGGGCCCCTGCTGACCCCTTTTCCCCCCTGCAGTGTTCTAAGCAATGTGCGGAACCGAAGGAAACCACTCTTTGATGCCAGCCCACCAGCGGATCATGTAGGGCTAGCCAGCTCATTCCCAAAATAATGGGAGCGCCTCCCAAGGTGGCCACATTAAACGCTATCAGTTCTGTGTGCCTTGCCACCCTCATTATCATTGGGATGGTCTGCAAGCTGACGCCTCCTCCCAACAGTTCTCTGCCATCGATCGTGGTCACCTGCAGGGGGTTGCTTAAGGGGATAGTCTGTATCTGGTGTTCAGCCGCAAACTCCTTGCTCATGAAATTGCAGGAGCTGCCTGAGTCCAACAGCGCCTTTATTTTTAGGGGGTGTCCATTTTGCAATTCTAGCGACACTTCAATCACTAGAGCAGGTCGAGGAGCTTCTGGCACTGGCACTTGGGAAAGGGGCACTTTCACTGCTCTTTGGCCTGGCTGCAGTGCCCTGCTGGCAACCAGGCGTTGGCTTTTACCTGCTCCGTTTCTCCCTGCTCTTCCCCCTCAACAGTTCCCACCATCCCTTGCCATTCCTTCCTCTGGGGGCAGACTCTGGCAAAGTGGCCTGGCTGTTGGCAGAGATAGCATTTCCGGGGTCCCTTTCCCTCCTTCTTCGCCCCCTCACTGGGCTTTGAAACTGCGCGCGCGCTGGCTGTTCCGATTTCCATCGGCTCTGCCGGCGGGAAAGCTGGCTCAGGAATGTCTGGAATGCGTAACTCCTTCCAACGTTCCCCTCTCCCTTCCCGCCTCTCCAAGGCTCTTGCCTCCTGGCGCGCTCCAATGGTCAGCGCAGATTTGGTCAGCTGATCCATAGACACCGCCCTGGGGCTCCTGGCCAGCTCGTCTTTCACAGCTGAAGAAAGACCTTCTTCAAATAGCATCTGAATGGGTGCTGCCGATAAATCCCACCCCAATCTGTGAATCAGCATGGTAAATTCAGTCCAGTACTCACGGACAGATCTGCTTCCCTGCTTGCAAGCCATTAGCTGTCTGCGCACTCCCCCCTCCTCAATATCGCTGGAGAACATGATATCCATTGCACGAAAGAATTTCATAGCGTCCTTCAGGATATCGTTGTGCGTTGCCATCAGGGGTCGAACCCAGTCCCGCGCCCCCTTCTCAAGATGCCCAATTACGAAAGCAACTCGGGATTCCTCATCAGGGAACTCATCAAACTGCACATTCAGGGCATATTGCATTTCAGTCCTAAAGGCATGGTAATCCTTGGGGTCCCCCCCAAACTTCTGCACTAATCCTGGTACCTTTCTGGGGAACTGAGTGGTTCTCCCCTTCTTGTCTGCATCTTGAGCCCTCCTCTCCTCGAGCCTCGCCGTCTGCAGCGCAAGTTGGACCTCCAATGCTCGGTATCTGTCTTCCAAGCTTGGACCAGCTCCACCCCCTGCGGCTCCGGCTCCTGCTGGGTCGCTCATGATGCCTTCTCCTGCACAGGCAGCGTACAGAGACTGTCGGACTGCTGTCAGGGGATGATTAGCTGCTTGTGCTTAAAATAGTGCCCCTTCAGAGTTTGTGCGACCCCACAAACCTCTGTGTGTGACAGAGCTCCTCAGACATGTCTGCTCTAGTCACTTGTAGAGTCCGACAGTGGCTGTCTGCGGAAGCGCTTCCAGCAAAGAAGTTCCTTAACGGAAACGCGTCTCCTGGACTCACGACGTGACAGCTTCCGACGAAGCATAGGTCTCCCTGCAGTTGCTTCTGACACCTCCCCGCTATTTTCGCTCGAAGTGTCTCTCACCCCTTTCTCTCCCCTTCTGCTTCCTGCCTGGGCTGCTGCGTCTCTCTCAGCATTACTGAGATCCTCCTCCAGAGACCCCGCGCTCCCCCTACTGGTCCCTGCTTTAGCTGTTGACTCTCTCCCAGTCTCTGGGAGCCCTACCACTTCCCTTTCCTCCGATGTCAGTTCCCTGACATAAGGCAACTGTCTAGGATCCTGAGACTTCACATTATTATCTGTGGCCTTTATGGTTCCTAGGCCCTGAAAATTGTCAGTGAAAGTACAATTACTTCTTTTTAAAAGTAGGTAATGAAAACATTTTATTGTGGAGAATGGTGGTGAACAAGATTTGATGGAGGACTGAGTTTGACAGTGTGGCGGAGTTTTACCCCTCACCTGGTTAGTTGCATGCTGGTACTTACCATGAGGTACAGGGGGAGAGGTGTTGCGGAGATTGGCATGGTGCAAACACATTGGCAGGAGCACAGGAGTGGCAGTTTCACTGTGCCAACATCACCATTTCCCACTCTACCTCCCGGTAAGCAGCAACAATGTTACTGACAAGCCACACCACCTCCTACTGCTTGATTGTATAGGATTGCTGCCTATAAATGCTGATAGGCATTTGTTTTTAACTTTGTGAGCCGAAGCTTGATTTTATTTACTGTTATTTTGGTACACAGTTATGTATGATATTGGAGGAGTGTTTTGCCCCTTTTATGACTATGACCTAATGTTTTGTGCTTCACATATTGCATTTTTATCAAATAGCAAGAAATTGCTACCATGAATCCATACAGAGAAATAATATTGCCCCAAAGTCTGAAGTAATGGATGATAAGCTATGCGAAATAAAAATAATGCCCAATAAAATGGTTATAAAAACAACAAGGAAAACATCCAATAGGCTAGAAGTGAAATATGCCATTGACCTCTAATCTTAAATGCTGCCAGATGACTTTAGCTGTGATAGGGCAAGATTCTGCCTGAACTCCCCTCACTCAACTAGTTTTCTTTAACTTGGCTGTTTGTCAACACTCACATATGAATCTTGACATTTCAACAAGCTTATGTCTAATAGATAGATGATAGATAGATAGATAGATAGATGATAGATAGACAGATAGATAGACAGATAGATGGCTAGAAAGTCATTCCTTTTGGTGCTTGCAGGAAAATGCGAGCAGGATTGTGCGCACCACTTGGGAAAGGTATGTAGAGGTGACCTCAGGAGCCACACAGAGCCAGACAGGATTGGGGCCATTGTTATATTCGGGAGGTTTTTTTCAATCAGAACTCACCGGAAGTTCCAGCACCTCTCAAGTGGGCACCATTGCCATTCTAAGAGAACAAGGGAGGTGTTCATGGTGAGTTCTAGCACCTCTTTTTCTAGAAAAATATATTTAACAGTTCATCTTGAATGTCATTAAAACCACTGGTAAGTTCAAGTCACAGATAAAAAAATTACATTTACGTCTGTAAGCTGAACAAGTAATGTCAAACAATTAATTTCTTTAAAAATATAGAAATTATGGATGCAGTCCTTGAGAAAACATTATAGGAATAGACTCAAATGGTTACCCATTCATTATGAAAATAGTTAATTTCTACATACAACACTAAATATTTTCACATAATGCATGGTAAAACATAGTTGTATAGTTACAAGCAACAACTAATTTATGTGCATCCAACTAACGTGTAACTGGGTACGTGTGCATCATGGCAACCCGGAAGCGGCCAGCAAATGGGATGGAACAGGGGGTGGAACAGGATGGGCTTATGAAGGTTCTGCTGTCTCGCACAATTACACAGAATGCAACCCCCACACAAATTGGGGGTTGCTTGTACTTCACTGGAGATGTTTATGTCATGGTTACTTCACTGGAGACGTTTGGGAAATGGAAGAGCTAGTGCTGTACTGTTTTTATTCTAATTATTTTAAAACTTCAAACAGATTTTATATATGTATATAGTTTAATTCTATCAATGTTTAATTGTTTTTAAATGATTGCATCTTCTATGTTTTTAGGGATTCTTGTTTTTATATGAAAGCTGCCTTGAGTCAGCACCAACACTTTAAAGCCCTAACCGGCCTCGGCCCAGTATACCTGAAGGAGCACCTCCACCCCCATCGTTCAGCCCGGACACTGAGGTCCAGCTCCGAGGGTCTTCTGGCAGTTCCCTCCCTGCGAGAAGTGAGGTTACAGAGAAACAGGCAGAGGGCCTGTTTGGGTGGTGGTGGGTCGGTGGTGGCACCTGCCCTGTGGAACGCCCTCCCATCAGATGTCAAGAAAATAAACAAATATCTGACTTTCAGAAGACATCTGAAGGCAGCCCTGTTATGGGAAGCTTGATGAATTATTGTATTTTAATATTTGGCTGGAAGCCGCCCAGAGTGGCTGGGGAAACCCAGCCAGATGGGAGGGGAATAAATAATAAATTATTTTTATTACAATGTAATTCAATGGTGATCAATCTGTGGCCCTCCATATGTTGCTGGATTACAACTTCCATCATCCTGACCATTGGTTGGAATTCAACAACATATGGAGGGCCACAGGTCTCCTTGATTTAGTCAGTCAAAATTGGGGCAGTAAATGTAATGTTTCACTTTCCATTGCATAGATGGGGGGGAGGAGACACATTCAGATACACTTAATTTTTTATAATAACAGTAATGCACTGTATAGAACTAGTGAGTATCAACTGCTCCCCTTAAACATAAGTGAGAGTGACCAAAGAGAAGTGCTTTTCCTTTTCCAGGGTCACTAGCAGAGTCACTGGCCACCACTTCTGCAGAGTTATGGGCCCGGGGTTTTCTTAACTAGTGTACTGTACCATATCCCAAGATAACAACAATTAGAGATGTAACGTGTTGAGATGTAAACTTATTATAGCTTAGTATCTTTTGTCTCACTATTTTTCCTGCTCTAAGGTAAAAAAGTATCTAAAAACTATTTTCATCCTGAAACTTCACACCTTATATGTTAGCAAGTTTCCATGCCAAGGCTTTACTTTCATTTATGTATAATTTAGCTTTATTTCAGGACCTTTTCTGTGAAATGTAACTGATTTACCAATTACCCACATGGCTCTCAGTGATTTCTACTGCTGGAAATGTGAAATTAATCATTTCTACGTTTCTGGAACTTCCGCTGGGATAAATATGTTGTTAAATTGCATTAAAAACAACTAATTTCCTCCATCAAATGGAAGCAAACATAGTAATAAGAAAAGGGGGGGAAACAGCATTTCTACTCATATATTTTCCCTCAGGAAGAAGTGCCACAAAAACAAACATTTCATAGGATTTGTGAGGGCATGCAGACGCAGAAACAGAGACATAATTTGTGTAATTCTTTTTGCACTCACAGCAAGATAAATTGCCTTGTTTTGAACACCAAGGCTTATGAAAATTGCACAATAGGGTACAAAATTGCCATTGCAACAGGCTGAGTTTGTATATAGTAAATACGATCTTGGTGATCTAAGAGTGATTTTACTGCATTTTGAACAATTACAGGATGTATTTATGTTCTGTCTTCAAAATTACACACATTCATGAACTTTTCATGTACTTTGACTATTTACACTGATCATCTTTACATTTCTTATATTTGAGATGGATGAGTACATGCAAACTTTCTATCTGGAGCATTAGCAAGAATGCAGATTTATAATGCTTTGCCATTTTAGCATGAGAAACTGGTATTTAGCATGAATGGCACTGGGAAGATGTGGCCTTTGCAAAGAATGAACTAATATTTAAATAACTAAGGAAGAAAGTTCTGAAAATCAAATCTAGAAATAATCAAAGGTTGACTTATATACATGGTACTGGGGAGGAGGCAAGGTCTGAGCATAAACCACTTCTCAAGTAAGGCTGCAGTTATGGCAGAGGATTCTGAGCCAGTTCAAGTGTCAGCAGTAAGAAAGCATGAGGGTTTGAATGATAAGAGATGGAGGGGGGGATAGTTTATGACAACACATAACATTTCTAGAGAAATAAGTATCTCAATATGATGGTCTTTGTGTGGGGGCACTGATATAATAGGAAACCATTTAGGTAAAGGTAAAGGGACCCCTGACCATTAGGTCCAGTCGTGACCGACTCTGGGGTTATGGAGCTCATCTCGCTTTATTGGCTGAGGGAGCAGGTGTACAGCTTCCAGGTCATGTGGCCAGCAGATGACGAACCAGAGCAGGGCACGGAAAAGCTCACCCCGTCGCGGGGATTCGAATCGCTGACCTTCTGACCGGCAAGCCCTAGGCTCTGTGGTACACAGTGCCACCTGCATCCCTTTAGGAAACCATTTAGGAGTGGCTAAATAAGCTCTAAAGAAGAAGCCTCTTACAAAAGCTTTCCAATAGTCTATCTCCAAACTTTTAAAAAAGTAGTTTGAATTTTCAAGTGCAACTGCGACAAAACAATGATCCAGTTTGAATGTTACATTAAAAACTAACTATGCTTTAATGTGAATGTACACCATGCTCATGCAAAATGCAGAAAAGTGCCTGTTCCACTCTCACACAACCCCAGCTCCTCTTCCTGCTGTGCTGCCAGGAATCAAGCCAGAGGCTGGCTTCTTGTAAATAAGCTGGTGGCTTATATATCTCCAAACAAACTGTGAGCAGAAACCAGGGCTTCTCTCGGCTGCTACAAAAGTGAAGGTTTCGGCCTGCAGTGACTTAGCTAGATGAGAAACAGCATGCACAAATATGAGCTGTGCAGTCTGTACAAATGTGCACTCCAATAGCTGGGACTGCATACAAAGATCACATATGATAATCTCTTCAACTGGAAGGATAAAGGGATCAAATTTCCACAAAGAGATTATTAATGTTATCCGAAAAGATTGGGCAGGGGTACAACAGACTGGTGCTTCCAAACTGGGGCTATTTGTTTTTAATAGTTTAATATACAATCATAATTGATACTAGTTCTCATCCTTAAATGTTAAAAGTATACAAATTCATCTTGGGAAGAGATGGTGCTGAAAAGCCAGGTCTTTTATATTATAGCCACATATCAATATACAAATCCCCCAATATCCATTAAGTGACAGCCAGCTAAGTCATAGAGTAAATCCACTGAAATCAGTGAAATTAACTTACTTATTTATGAGGTTTTTTTTTTCATAAACACTGACCCAAAGCAACTTAAAAGACATACAAACATTAAAACTGAGGTTTTCACTTATTTCAATGGGTCTATTCTGAATATTACTTAGTTGGCTATCACCCATGGTCCTTATCAACAATTTAAAAAATAAAAATAAAACTACATCCCATTTACTGGTATAGCAATTAAAAGGGAGGAGGAAATTAAAAGGTAAGGCATAGACTCCTATTAAAAGTTCTAAACTGCATATCATTTTTATTTTTAATGTTTTGCTAAATGAGACTCTTTTTCTGAAAAGTAAATTAAGCTGGGACTCCAGCCTGGTGGGAGCTGAATAGGACTGTAAATTGATTTCTAAGCCTACTGTAAGAAAAGCCACATTGGCAGGAAGAACTAATCACTGAATGTTTAAAATTAAATACAGAATGCTAGCGTTCAACAATCAAATTACCAGCTATAATTATAACCCTCCATACACAATAGTGAATATATCACTGAGTATTCCCTGGTTATCAGCAATTCCAACTCCACAATTTATGCTGAGCTCATAATTTGGTTCTAAACAATAGTGCACTCACTCCATCCCCTAAACCAAAGTCCAAACTAAGACCATCACAAAAAGTTAACTTTTGATATAAACTTTTATTTGTTACAATCTTGCATAGAAGCAAAATATGGTATGTACACTAGCATAACAGTATATTGTGCTCAATACTCATAGGGGAAAGCTTCAGGAGCAATTAAACACAGAGACATTCTTATGAGAATAAGGCCACAATTTTATTATTTCCTGGTTACTGCTATAAATTAGGTCGGCATGGCATAAGGCAAGGATTACATGATCAGACAGCCTCCCACTTGACTGATACACCCCAACCTGGGGAACCATTAGGGAGCTGAATGCCATCAGGGGCCAATGCCAGTGCAGGGCATTCAAGTGAGGTCCACACTTGCCAACCTGAGAAGAAGCAAATGCCTTAAAGGCAATCTCCACCCAAAACCTCTTATAGAGGTCTTCCTTGACAACCAGTAATCCCACTCAATGCCCTTCACCCGCCAACCAAAGTTGTAACAAAGCATAACATAATGTGATACTGGATAAAAGCCAGGGCGGTGGGGGAGAGACTTATTGCTATTAGAAAGGTGAAAAACCTCACTACAAAGAAGTCAATTAAGCAGAGAATAAATTCTTTCTTAATCCTCTTAACCGGTGGCCACAGCAACAGTGTGTGAAACTAGGGTGGGTGGGTGATGAAGATGTTGCAACTACTGCTGCACGTGGGGCCGGGTGGTTTGGATTTAAGGCACCAGCTTGGCCCAAAGAAGTAAACTTTCCTCTCTTGTCCACATGGAGGCCCAGCCCCTTGAGAGTGAGCCAATAGGGAGAGCTTCTCCTCTTGGACTGGTAGTCCAGGTCTGCTCCTACCAGTACAAGGGGCACAAGTATGCTTGCTGCTGAGAGGCAGCAAACATGGGTCTATAGAACAGAGATGGGTAACCTGTGGCCTTCAGATGTTGTTGGACTAAAACTCCCACCATCCCTAACCACTGGCCATGCTGGATGGGAGTTATGAGACTTGGGATTCAACAACCTGTGCCTCTGGAGGGCGAAAAGTTACCCACCCTTGCTATAAAGCAAGAAGTGACCTACAACTGAGCTGATGCAGAGATGCATTTGCACCTGAAGGTATTCTCCATTTGAAGAGCTCTCCATTTCAAATCCATTGTAAAACTAAAGAACCAGAAGAAAGCAGAAGAGGAATCTTGAAGTAGCCCATCAACAGTCAGCATCTGAACAAAGGAATGTGCAGGCACACAGGTCACCAGGTCACTGCCTTCCCCATTAGGGTGAGTTGTACTGTACTTCTTAGCAAAAATATAGTATTTCTTTCTAATTTATCCATCTATGGCTATACATTATATAAAATTTGCACATGCTAAACTCTACAAGAGCAATACTGAGGGGTTGTTGCCTAACACAAAAACTTCCATCCTCCTATGGTTGCCCTCTGAAATTATTGAAGGAACCACAGTGCAGTGTCCTCATGCTGCCAAGGTTATATGCAGGCAAGAATTAATGTGTCTGTACAATCAAGACCTATAAGGTTTGCCACAGTTTGGGTCTGAACATTTTCTAGAGACACCATGTGGTCTTTTTAATGTTAAGATGTTCATGACCAGAGATACCTAACAGTGATTTTGGTGAGATATTTTTAATGCTGTCTGTGTTAACATTTTTAAAAGGTGTGTTTCTATAAGATTGTCTTAGCCTTTGTTCAAAGTGCAGGTAGGGGGAAAAGAGAAATCATGTATTTATAAAAAGAATTTTAAGCTCCTTTTTAGAGCAACACCCTCGCAAATCAACCTACAAAAGCAGTGAGAGAGAAAGCACAATGGAAAAATAGTCACAGCAGAGCAGTAGAAAGAAAGAGCTGACAGGCAGTTATAGAGCAACTTGCTTCTGACTGCAGTGTTGCTCCCAAAAGAGGCACATCTTGCAATTACCGAGAATGGCATTCATTTTTTTTATATTCAGCAATATTCAACTAATGATTAAATAAAGCCAAATCTAATGTCCAATAATACTATATACGAGTGCAATTTTCAATTGCTGCTCAAAATGATGTGGATTTGAGCTTTGATGCTTTAGGAAAAGGAGTAATAAAAGACATTACACCATTAAGAATGAAGTCCTATTCCATCCCACTGAGGGGGAGGGTTAGGAAAGTGTGGAGTTGCCACTCCACCAGCCTCCATCAACAGAAAGGTTTGCTGCCAGATGGGGGAGTCTACCACAGCAGAAACCTCAGCTTTGCCCAGTCAGTAGGCAAAAATTAGCATGTATTGATATGGGGCACTACAAGAGCTGCAGTTGTGAATCCCTTAAGGGTCCCAATTCCAATAGTTCTTTTAGTAGCTGTGGGGCTTTACAATTCTTCTAACAATGCTATGAGCAGTTAATAATAATCAATATAATTAATAAATGATAAATATTAATACATACACAAAAAAGGGGTTCCAATCTTTGGGCTCCTAGGTCAAACCAATGTAATGGTAGCTCTATTGATCCATTGTGCTGCTTTCCATCCAGGATTATGATTACTCTGCCTAATGCAGATCTGAACCTAAAAGCAGCACAGCAATTCACCAGACAAGTTGGCTGCTAGCGCTGATTTGAGAGGTTTTTCAACATCATCCTGTCAAGCTTGGCTTCTTGAAGCATTCAGATTTCTTTTGCACTATTCATTATACTTACAAATATACAAACTTCAATTTACCAAATTCAAACTAAACTTTAATTGACGGCAATTAATTGTTATTCAGGGACAACATCTGTATGTTCACCAAGCTATTTGGAAATACTTGATAAAGAACGCCAGCACTGCCATAAGCATTTGTATCAATCTGAGCAAATCCTGTTTGGAGAAATGAAAGACTGATGTGCAGAACCATTATGTAAAATGATAAATTGTTTTCTGAGAACAAAATCATCAGTTAGATTGGAAATTAGAGACTATAGAACTCACCCAAATATGGATTATTATTCACCATGTTGCTTGTGAAGGATAATGCAAGCTGCAATTCTAAACACATAAACCTGGAAGAATCACTGAATCCATTGTTCTAAATAGACTGATAAAGGTGGTCCTGGTTGAAGATTACTGAGGCCTTGTAAGGACCAACTTGCTAGTGGTAGATGACAGGACCATATCACACTCTGACCAGGCAAAGAACCTAGAGTTAACTTGCACCCATGTTGCTGTTTGTAAAGCAGATAACAGCAGTGGCCAAGGATACGTTTCATCGATTGCATCTATCATGTAGTATCCACTTCTTCCTTGGTAAAATAATGCTATACTGATCTACACTTTATGAAAACAAGTAGGACATGAACATAACACTCCAGTTAAGGTTCCCCTTGCTCTACCCAGTCAGATGGAGTAGGTACAAATAATAAAATTATTATTATTATTATTATCCGCATTTCATCATACTCATGCTCTAGATAGATGACAAGTCTGTGCATAAACAAGCTATACTGTTATAAAATGGATGTTTAAAATTCCAGCAGGAAGAGTAATAAATATTTGGTATCCCAACCAAACACTGCTTGGTTACACCAGCCCTATTCTCTGAGTTTCATATCTGAGACAAAGATGAAAATATGTTCAAAGATTAAAATAGGTAATGCATTTTCAAGCTGAGGAGGGCAAGAATCCTATGGGTGTAGGAGGTACTGGACGGGGTCTTGAGCCAGTTGTGCCCCTCCATTTACAGAAGAGTTTTGGTTCCAGTGGGTGTCTACACCAAGAGAAATGTAGGGAAAGTGTTCTTCACCATTCCACTTTCCCTCTGCACATACTCACACCCCGATAAACTCCCCAAAACGGCATGAAAAGCAGTTTGTAGACAGTCTGGTCTTACCTCTTTTTCAATAATGGAAATCTGGAGATAGATTATCCCACTACACGGTAATTTATCCCATTGTCAGATTACCTTTACAATCAAGAAATTTCTCCTAGTGTTAAACTGAAATCTAGTCTCATATAACTTAAGCCTATTTAGATTTTGTCTTTCCCTCAGAGAACAAATCTTTTTCAGGCACTGGGAAAGGACTGTCTTCTCTCTCTGTCCCAACCCCTGCCCAGTCTTCTCTTCTTTGATCTAAACATATCCAGTTCCTACAAATGTTTGTTATAGGACTTGTTCTCCATACCTTTGACCATTTCTGTTGCCCTCCTCTGAATCCTTTCCAATTTGCCCTTCATAAAGTGAAGTGTTCCAGGTGAGGGGAGACCAGTGCCAAATAAAGTAGAACGATTATTTCTTGTGACTTAAAAATGACAGTTCTATGAATGCAGTCTAAAATCACATCCTGTTCAGTTTGTGACAGTATGAAACTTTGAGAATGTTTTCACATGTACACACTGTGCCTGGACAAATATTCCTCATCTAGGTAACCTGTACATCATATCTATTATTTATGAGTGGCAGCCTATATACAGAACTTTGCATCTATCTCTGCTGAATTTCATTTTTAGTTTCACCCCTGGTTTCTATTCTTCCAAGGTCATACTGAATTTTTTTCTGAAGTGTGATCTTTTCCTCCCAATTTTGTGACATCTGCATTTGCTAAGAAGTCCCTCCACCTCTTCATGTAAGTCTCGACAATGACAAACATGTCAAAGAGCACCAAGCCCTGGACACAGCCCTGCTGCACAGAGGAGCCAATGGAAAAAGTGGTTCAAAGACAGTTACCATCCATACTCATTGATAACTAACTATAGCAACATCATTCTAAGCTGAACAACATCTACATGTAAAATATTGTTTTCTGACAGTTACGCTATCTTTAAATACAAAATGCCAGCTTTCAAAAGCAGCCTCTCTCAACTCATCTTCTGACTTCATATTTGTGGTGGCCTGGGAATCTGATTCAGAGGCTGAACCGGAGGAATCCCAGCCTGCACAGGAGTCCCCGCCTCCAGGGCCGGCTGAGCCGGGGCAGGGCCTTGATTCTGAAGTGCCTGCACCTGTGCCGGGTCCTCAGGAGCAGACACCAGCTGAATCTGCTCTGGCTCTGGAGGTGATTGAGGACCCATTGCCTACAGGTGCTCCTCTCCCAGCTCTGTCAGGGGAAGGTGAAGCTGCTCCTGGGTCCAGTAACCCTCCAGCCTCTCCTGAGCTGCAGAGGCTCAGGGCAGAGAGGCGGAGGGAACTAGGTTCTCTCAGGAGGAGTGCTCGCCTTAAGGCCAGGAGAGGCGAGTCATCTGTGGGCTGGGACCACCCTAGGCCCCAGAGGAGATAAAGGCCTGTCAGCCCAGTCCCAGGTTGTGGGAGCAACATCGCTGGAAACCTGTTTCTGCCAGCACCCAGACCTGTTTTTCCGGAGTTCCCGACCATGCCCGGCTTCTTGCTTTGGACCCCGCTTCGCCCTTGGTGGACAGTCTCCAGACCCTTGGCCCAGAACCGGACTCTGACCATGCCTCACAGTAACACCCCCCCCCCCGGGACCAGCACAATATTAGGGGAAAGGGGTTTCTGGGTACATTTATTTAGTATAAAAGCTATATTCTGGTTACACTCCTGTTTGAGCCTGCAGACCATCTTTGCTATAAAAGGCCTCATCATGTTGCCACAAATATCACATGTTGCTTTCCAAATAATCAAATGATCATGAAAGAATGGCTGGACCTGCCATGAATGACATTTTGGAAGACACTGCAGGATTCATTAGACACTGCAGTTGTATCATTAGATTTTAAAATTACTCAAAATACACACCTCATGGGGCAGGGATTGTCTGTTTCTGGTACTAGAAAAATATATCTGAGAATACTTTGTTATATTTGTACCACAATATCCCATTTATCTTTCATGATCTCCAGAAGAAGTGTGGGTTGGAAGGCTGGGGAGATCTGGAAGAGATTTGTTAATACAATTCAGCTATTCTGATTCCTGTAACAACTCAAATAATTCAAAGAAAAAAGAAAAATCAGGCATTTTAATATAAGTTGACCTCTGCTATCTTTCTTTTTCAATGAGGTTTTCATTTGCCAGTCATTATCATTTTCATGGAAGATTAAATTATTTGCTATTTGTCACTGGAGAAGTTGATTGTAGACAAAATTTAAAAAACTGACAAGTTATATGATAGAATTGAATGGAATTTATGTTCTTATGAACCTAATGGCAAGTAATTATCTCTGCAGTACAAATGTGCTTTTTCATCATGAACACCAGAAAGAAATGTTGGGAGAAGTTTCTAGAATACATTATTTATACAGCAAAAAAAGAGAGAGAGAAACAATAAAATATATGGTTGTTTTGTTCAGTGCTTAATACAATTAGGCACTAACTTTCTGTAAGGTTTTGCCACAGAGTTGCAAGCTATACACTAAAGTTCATGAAACATTTATCCCAACTTAATTTCCTAAATGTTTCATTATAAAACATATTTGCTCATGTCACAGTCATGGATTTTGTTACATTGTTGTTATTATGTTAATGTGTTTTGTTCTACATACATACACACACATTCCAAATTCAGAGCACAGACTCCAACTTTAGTGGAATGTAAATTACTATGTAATATGTGTACTCTAGTCTATAAGTATTGTGCAGAAAATCTGTCCACATTTCCAATTTATGCTGATTACAAGTTAAAATCTGGATAATTGTTTCATGACAAAAAATCCATCTGTTTTGAACAGTTAAATCTGAAAACATTAAACAATGTTTAGAAGTTGAGTCAACTAGGATTTTCTGTCTTTTTCTGTCTCTTCCGTTGAATTGTTCAACAAAGGAAGTTAAGGAAGTAGCCTTCTTAAAGAATGGCTAGATCTCATGAAGAGTCATTTAGTGTATCCCCAGATTGGACCTTATTCTGTATATGCCAAGACAACTTTACATACTGAGTCAAAAGCTTGTAATCATTTGCAGGTCGCCTTTGACTGGACTTAAGCATCCAGGGGTCATTTACCACTTACCTTTTTTTACTTAATCATTTGCAATATATGGCAAAGTATGGTTCTTTTTACACCATGAAGCATTTATTTTTAAAACAGTCAGGGGGAAAACATGGTTCAGTCTTCATGAGACTGTGCCCCATCACAATGCAGTTGGAGCATCACATATTTGAAAGCTCGTCTATGTTAAAATATCTGCATGTGCACATTGAAGCACATTATAGAGAATGTTAACCTAAAATATTTCTTTCTGACATGCTAGATCTCTATGTGCTGAAAAATTTTGATGTTGGGAAACCAGTTTCAAGTACTACAGATAGTCACATGAAAACTGCCATGTGCTTTTTTAAAAATACATTGTAGAATCCATTCTACAATAACATTCCAACGGAAATGGGTTGGATCCTGGCTAAATAAGTTCAATTTAGTTCTCACTGCAATCAGAGAGACTTAAATTAATTTCTTTCTGCCAATAGGAACTCAGTTCAACTAATATAATTATGATCTAATCCAATTAATTCCATTATGACACAGATACATGTTTTACTCATGCAGATCTTCATATTGTTTTGCTTTGAGAAGCATAGTTCATTGTTACAAGTGCAAGACTCTGTATGGGTCTTGGGTTCACATGCTCTCCCTCTATTCTTTTCCTTTACACATTGATTACGCTGAAGTTTCCCATTGCATCTGAACTCAGGAAACTGCAATTAATTCTATGTAGTTAGCTAACAAATCAAGGCACTGAAATTTTGTTTTGTTTTGTTTTGTTTTAGCTAACCACAGTTAGACTATACCACAGTTTCTCAAGTCTGGACATTACAGGAGGGGGGTGTAACGTATGAGCTTGTGGGTCAAAGTAGCCGAGACATCATTGATGCAATTAACAGTTAAGTGAACAGTTTTAAAGAAGTACTACTACTAGCAGTAATAGTATTAGCAATAGTAGTAGTAGTAATAATAATAATAGTAGTAGTATTAGTAGTAGTAGTAGTAGTAGTAGTAGTAGTAGTAATAGCAGCAATAGCCAAGTGTGGGGACTTGAATGAGTTCAGAATCCTCACAGGGAGGTGGGAAACTTTAAAACTTTGTTCCCTGCGGTGATCCTAACCCAGTTCAGTCCCTCTGCACTCAATACAAGCAGCAGAAATGCATAGAATGCATCTGGATTTATCAGGGTGATCTAAATTTGGACCACAGTGGGGACAAAGCTTCCCTGTCAGCCAGCCCCTCCCCCTTGTGCCTGCTGTTCACTTTGAAAAGCTATTCACAAATATCTTAGTTGTGTGAATGGTGTCTTGTCTAATCTGACCAGTGTCTAATCTGACCAGTGGTCCAGAAGCAACTCCTCCCCAGTCGTCTGCTATCCCACATCTGGTTTTTTAGAGGCCCATTTTTCCTGTGAGTACAACCTGTCCTCTTCCGCTTACCTTGGCAACTCAACTCCTGTCTGCCCAGGCCCAAGGATTCCTCTTTGATGTGGGTCATCAACATCCTTTGTCATATTAGCTTGACAAAATTTCTATCCTCTACCTTGACTCGGGAAAGGCTTAGCCTGTATTTTTCCACTGGTCTGGAATCTTTCCTTCAGTACTCCAAATATTAGCTAGAGCCTGACATTCATTAATTTCTTGCGTTTTAAGGGGGTCTTCCCCCACCCCCAATCTTATACCAGTACCTTAGGGAAATTTTGCCATAATTTTATTTCACTAAGTCATAGCTCCACAATATGTTCATATGCAATATTTGTTATTCGTTTTCTTTCATAATTTATTTGTAGCTGTCTACGAGTGAGCTAAGCCCTTTGACTTTTTCCTCAATTTTGTTTCATTAAATCACAAACACTCATTTCCCAAAGAGTCAATGACCTTATTTAGACTACGCTTTCCCCTCAGCTGACCTTGAGGCAAAAATTACAGCAGCAGCAATCGGCAACTTCACCCACATTCAGCACAGTATGAAAAGGGTAAATGCTCTTCATTTCCCAACTCTAACATTCATCAAAGAGAGGGACATAGAAAAAGGACAGATTTCAATGACATGCATCCAATAAATTGGAGACTCTTTATCACATCAAACGTCAATTCAGCAATTCTTAATCACAGTGCGTATCATTCTATAAGTTGTTCATTTTAATAACACTTGGAAAACCGAACAACAGACACCAATAATTTCCAATGTAATAAAACAAATGCCCTTGGAAATCCATTGTAAATCATCAAATATAACCTAATTAATGCCAGTGTTTTCAGCCAGTAGGTACTCTTGGCATGGGGCAAATAATCCTACTCAAGGGTGAGCAAATGCTTATAGAGGACACAGAGCCATCTTTCCCATAGGGCTTAGTGGTGCGTTGCGCCAGAGTGCCAGCCTCTCAGGGGTGCCCCAGCAAAGTGGAGGAGCTACACGGCTTTGCCGGCGGCCTCCCCTTTCCCTGCACGCCCGCCAGCTGAGCCCAGTCAACCATATGGCTGGCGGGCATGCAGCTTGCCTCCCAAGCCTCCGCAGGAGGAGAGCGATCCTTGCAGCGGCTTAGGATGGAAGCTGCACCCTGCCAACCATATGACTGGCGTGTGTGCAGCTTGCCTCCCAAGCCTCCACGGAAGGAGAATGATCCCTGCAGAGGCTGAGCCCCGTCAACCATATGGCTGGCGGGTGTGCAGCTTGCCTCCCAAGCCTCCGCAGGAGGAGAGCGATCCCTGCAGAGGCTTAGGATGGAAGCTGTACCCCGCCAACTTTACGCCCAGCAGTGTGAAGCTTTGCGCCCCAACTATCCATGGTAATTTGGGGTGCTGGGTGGGTATTTGCACCCCAGCACCGCATCTGCTAAAGACGGCCCTGAGAAGACAATTTACATGCAATGTACAGAATGTTGACATGCAGTCTCCCTGGTTATTTTGGAACCCTGCCCTTCCAGATTTCCCTGTTGTGTGGGAAAAGCTACATGCACAAAAGATGTCATGCTGGCATTCAAAGAAAATCTTTACTGTTACAATCACTGACCAGTATTCCACGCAGACATTCAGCATAGAACCTGCCACGCAAATCATGCTCCTCCCTTCTATACGGTGGTGGTCCCCACTGTGCTATGTACATTCACTCAACCTAGATATGCCATAGGAACAAGGCTTAAGTAATCTTTTTGGAAGATAATTTTTCTGACATTATATTTTATGTACAGATTAGGTTAATCTTCTGTATTGAATGTTTCTTTATTTCATAAATTTCCATATTTTGTTCTTGCTAGCTCCCTTCCTGAGTGTTTCAGATATTTTTCTTCTCAAAGACGATCAGATATATAGGTCCATTATATCCAAGAGATTATATACTATATACCATTACATACTAGAGAACAGGTAGACAGATATAGGTATATTCTCCCTAGGATGCAATGGATAATATCTTAATAATAATGTATAGTCAGATTCCCACCACCACTGGATGGAATCAGCTTTACAAGTGCTCTCATTTGCTTTACAAAACAGAGTTCTCTTCTGCCCAATTCATGTCAACTATCCCCACAGGCTGCTGGACACTTGCCATGTGATTATTTTGTTTCAGTGGTTTGCTCTTCTTGCTTATTAGCCTTTCCAGTTTTTAAATCTTTAGAAACAATGGAGGATTACTTAGGGTCTTAATTTCAATTAGCCACTATAGAACTGCAATTCTAAATACAAATAATTCCACAATGCCATCACAGTGGCCAATGGACACCACAAGTTTAGCACTAAGGAAGATGTAAGTGCACTGGGGCAGAGAGAAATGAAGTTCAGCCCAGAAGCATAATGGAAGTGGTCCTGAAATGGCCATAGAGTCCATTCAGAAAAACTAATGATCTTCAAAATTGGTTAATAAAAGATCAGAGATCTGATGGGCTTATATTTCTGTTAACATGGTTTTCATTAATTAATTCAATCTACTGAGATCACAACCAGTAATATTAATACTGTAGTGGACAGCTTTCTAATCAGTTCCATTTGCAGTGAAGCGTTTTATTCTGCCTGCTTTCTGTTATTATTCATGTCATGCTTTCCTATTAAGCCACTGGATCTGACATCTGTCACTAAGATAAGTTAGAAGGCTCATCCCCAAAGACAGGCTAGCCTGTAAGGAATTAATTTACACCACACTTCTACAACTTGGACACTTTTCCTAAACAAATTCTAGTCATGGCTCAATCTATTACAAATATTAAGATGCATGTGCAATTTGAATGCATTCCAACTTTGTAACAAATGAAGCAAAATTGTTGGGAGTTTAGGTAATGAAGCACTTGCTTCCAAACTTGTGTAAAGAGTTTATCTAGGTACTTCTAGGATTAACAACAACAGCAACAAGACAGACAGATATAAAAATAAAACAAAAGGTCACAATACTATTTTGAAACTGAAATAAGTTCAGCTAAATACTCTGGCAAATGGGCAAGTGTGAAGATTCCTGGAGAGGAGATTGTAGCTGCAGTACTTCTCTGTCAATCCTCTGCTGCTGCACTGCTGTAAAATAAGTCATACTTTGGCTTAATGTGTCATCCAAACCTGGGTTCCTGGTTTGTTTGAAGCGAAACATATGACATGCAAGCCAAAGCATGGCCTTGTTCATGGCAGCACAGCAGCAGAACTATAGCAGGAGTAAAGCAGTCACCATTTCCTCTCTGGGAGTTGGGACATCAAGCTGGGTGAATAGTAAAGAAACCCCAGAAGAAGATCCTGAAACCCAATGCAATATAAGATGTCTAGAAAAGGAAATCAAATTAGAAATTCAGGAAAAAATTGGTGTATAGAACCAGTCCACACTAAAATATGACAGACTTGCCTAGCTAACACCATATACCTTGCCTACCAGTCTCAGTGCCCCCAGCTGGAGAAAGATTGATCCTGCAGGTCACTGTTAAGTTGTAGGTGAACATATCAGACAACACAGCGACTCTTCAAACAGCTCTTGTTTATTCACAGGCCAGAACAGAACTGAACTGAAGGGTTCAGCCAACCTGCTTATATAGAGTTCAACTACAAAGCAACAGTAACAACTTTCTGTAACTATCAAATCACTGAACGTCACTTTCAATTCCTTATTTGCATATGTTGACCTGAGTGAAAACTATCTACAGTATCCCCCTGCTGGCCCATGGTGAGAATTTCAGTGCATAACAGTCACCATCAAAATAGCAGGCAACAGTAAACAGCAGTGTAGTAAGAGAAGATGCAGGGCAAGGAAACAATGAGCTAGAAGCTGTTTTATACCCCCTTCCCCCCAGAGGCTCCCCAGAGATAGCATCTGATCAATCCCACGGTGCAGGAGGCTCGAATCATCTAGAACATGATAGTGTGATGTTCTTGTGACAAGCCCCAGCTGCAGATTGTTACACTAAAGGGGTTCAAATGTAGGAGGGGTATCCTTGGGCATCAGGCTCAACAGATAAGAGTTGTAAATTTGCAGGCAGCTAGCAATTTACTTATACGAGGACACCACATTGGCTCACTACCTTCTCTCAATAATCCAAATACCCAAACCCCAAATGCACATAACCATCAATTTGCATAGTACGGGGATTCGCAAATTCATTGCAATACACATAATCACTTTCTGGGTTGATTAGCATGACATAGGATTTTGCCAAATCCTGACAACACAGCCTAGAATCTATGCCTTAAATTTAAAACTGTTACAGTATCTGCAGTTACAATTATATCCACCAAACAGGAAAGCTTAAAATTGATTACATACATTCACTATAATAGTTAATAGTTATATGCATCAGAGATTGGAAGATGCTAAGACTGCAATGTTAACTTCTAAAGGCACATTATTTAACACTTTTCTGAAGTTTTCTATTGTAATAAGATCAGCTCACATAGTCATCATGTGTGAACATCCTTCCTCTGCACAGTTGAGGGGGGGCAATTAAAAGCCTAATTTATTTCATGCTTACAGCTTCAAATCTAATTATCATATGTAATATGACTGAGTGTTCTGGCTTGCAGAAAACTGAAATGACAAAAATGGTAAAACCCAGAAAAACAAAAAGAGGTAAACATTAGCCATTATCTACCTGAATGCAGACTCAATGCTACTTTCCCCCATCCCATCTTGTATACGACACAATTTGTTCACAGATTGCTTGCTTTTTTTACTTATTGACAAGTAAAAAGGACCATTATGCCTACATATAGTATATTTGGGATGCAAATATGGTATATCTGAAAGAAATCAGTTTTTTACCATATAAACAAGGGAAATTGTTTATATGTGTTTGTGTGTCAATAGGAATGTGTGAAAGCAGAACCTGGAAACGGGAGGAGTTTTACAGAATCTGTCTCAACATTTCTCCTTGTATACCATGCATTGGTTCTATGATTCTTCAGGTCTATCTGTGGACTAGCAGAAGTAAGGATGTCTGCAATATATCAGGTTTGGTTTCTCTCAGGACACATCCACACCGTACATTTTAAGCACTATACATTTCTTCCCCCATCTCTGAGCAGGAGTAAAGTGTATATTAGCATGGCTGTAGTGGGTGTGCATAAGCAAACACCCCTGCTTAAATCCTTTGTACTGCCTTGATCTTGAACACTACTGTCACTTTTCCCTTTCCCCAAGTCCTAGAAAATTATACTGAGCAAATTGCTTAGCCCCCAGCAGAGTAGCACATCCCACTGTAGAATGGGGCTATAAAGGTCTTAGAATCCATGGCAGGAAGCTTACACTGTGTGTCATATCCACAGACAAGAAGTTTATCTAGGATTCTCAGTGGCTTTAGTGAGAGTGACTCATCTACCCATGTACTATCTGAAACCAAAGGAGCACACTGGTTGCCAGATGTGAAATAAATTGGCATTATTTTCAGCTCTCCTACCCGACTATGGAGGAAGTTGAAGGAAGGTCTCCAATGATGATCTTCACAAGTGAACCAATTTAATCACAAAATATTTTGATTGAGCATGATTGAGCAAACAGGGAATGAGTGTTAGGCCCACATGTTTCTGCCTTCTATCTTCATCTCCTCCCTTTTTGTCATGCTAATCTTGGTTAGTTTACACTGCAGTTCTCCATCACTTCTAAAATGGAGAACTGTGGTTTAAATGTCAGTTTACTAACTGGGATGAAAACCATGGCTTGAATGTCGTTTCAGATGCTGGTTGGAAAACTGACATAGGCTGCTGTTCCCCTTTTGGACATCACCATGTTTAGGAATCTACATCCACATCAGGCCACTGAAAATCCCCATCACAAGGTATTCAGCATATGCATATTCCTATGCTTAAGGGTCAAAGGCACTTGAGAGAGAACCATGTGGAAATATATAATTTCATTTCCCAGGTGACCCAGGTTTCATTTTCTAGGTAAAAGGCAGTTTCAAAATGTTAAATGGTCTTGCATTTCACTATTTACAATTCCTTTTCTATGAACACGTTCTTCTAATGTCTAATCTCACACCCTTACTCATTCTATCCCCCCAAAAGGAGATGTAAGGATTCATGTGCCATTTCTGCAGCAGATGAGACATTAAAATAAAACATATTCCAGCTCTTTGATTTCAACTGATTTTGTGGGTAATACAATAAACAGAATAAGATAGCTGAAACCAATAAAATCTGATTTATAGCATTAAAGGCAATCTTTATAGCACTTATTTATGGTACATTACATCCAAAATCCAATTTCACAGGCTGCCGTTTGAAACTTTCTGCTCAATCATAAATACAGTACATACTGCATACCTCAATGGCATAAAGTTAGATTGCATAAATGGCTGCATTCCCAGAAGGTATGGCAATTCGGATACCATGGTGGTGAATATGTTTAACAGTAATTTCCCTAACCAGCTTTCCAACCAAGAAGTTCCAGTCAGTACTCTCTAAGCACAGAAAATATACTCACTACTTCCGCAATGAGATAACATATTTATTAATATGCATAAGATACCCTATGCCTAAATAAGAAATTGGTATCCCACTGAATACTTGCAAAACATCAAGCTCCAGAAATGTATGAGATGCCTAATTCCTTAAAGCAAATAGAGACTTTTTGGTAATAAAAACAAGCTATCTCCCAAGCCTCATGCTAAATACATAGAATCATAGAATCATAGAATCATAGAGTTGGAAGAGACCACAAGGGCCATCGAGTCCAACCCCCTGCCAAGCAGGAAACACCATCAGAGCACTCCTGACATATGGTTGTCAAGCCTCTGCTTAAAGACCTCCAAAGTAGGAGACTCCACCACACTCCTTGGCAGCAAATTCCACTGTCGAACAGCTCTTACTGTCAGGAAGTTCTTCCGAATGTTTAGGTGGAATCTTCTTTCTTGTAGTTTGGATCCATTGCTCCGTGTCCGCTTCTCTGGAGCAGCAGAAAACAACCTTTCTCCCTCCTCTATGTGACATCCTTTTATATATTTGAACATGGCTATCATATCACCCCTTAACCTCCTCTTCTCCAGGCTAAACATGTCCAGCTCCCTTAGCCGTTCCTCATAAGGCATCGTTTCCAGGCCTTTGACCATTTTGGTTGCCCTCCTCTGGACACGTTCCAGTTTGTCAGTGTCCTTCTTGAATTGTGGTGCCCAGAACTGGACACAGTACTCCAGGTGTGGTCTGACCAGAGCAGAATACAGTGGCACTATTACTTCCCTTGATCTAGATGCTATACTCCTATTGATGCAGCCCAGAATTGCATTGGCTTTTTTAGCTGCCGCGTCACACTGTTGGCTCATGTCAAGTTTGTGGTCAACCAAGACTCCTAGATCCTTTTCACATGTACTGCTCTCAAGCCAGGTGTCACCCATCTTGTATTTGTGCCTCTCATTTTTTTTGCCCAAGTGCAATACTTTACATTTCTCCCTGTTAAAATTCATCTTGTTTGTTTTGGCCCAGTTCTCTAATCTGTCAAGGTCGTTTTGAAGTGTGATCCTGTCCTCTGGGGTGTTAGCCACCCCTCCCAGTTTGGTGTCATCTGCAAATTTGATCAGGATGCCCTTGAGTCCATCATCCAAGTCGTTGATAAAGATGTTGAATAAGACCGGGCCCAAGACAGAACCCTGTGGCACCCCACTAGTCACTCTTCTCCAGGATGAAGAGGAACCATTGATGAGCACCCTTTGGGTTCGGGCGGTCAGCCAGTTACAAATCCACTGAGTGGTAGCATAGTCAAGACCGCATTTTACCAGCTTCTTTACAAGAATATCATGGGGCACCTTGTCAAATGCCTTGCTGAAATCAAGGTAGGCTACATCCACTGCGTTCCCTTCATCTACCAGGCTTGTAATTCTGTCAAAAAACGAGATCAGGTTAGTCTGACATGACTTATTTTTCAGAAATCCATGCTGACTATTGGTGATCACAGCATTCCTTTCTAGGTGCTCACAGACTGTTTGCTTAATGATCTGTTCCAGAATCTTCCCTGGTATTGATGTCAGACTGACTGGGCGGTAATTATTTGGGTCATCTCTTTTCCCCTTTTTGAAAATAGGGACAACATTTGCCCTCCTCCAGTCTGCCGGGACTTCGCCTGTTCTCCAGGAATTCTCAAAGATGACTGCCAGTGGTTCTGAGATCACATCTGCCAGTTCTTTTAATACTCTTGGATGCAGTTCATCTGGCCCTGGAGACTTGAATACATCTAAACTAGCCAAATATTCTTGTACTATCTCCTTAGTTATTCTGGGCTGTGTTTCCTTTGCTGAATCATTTGCTCCAAATTCTTCAGGTCGGGCATTGTTTTCTTTATCGGAGAAGACTGAGGCAAAGAAGGCATTGAGGAGTTCAGCCCTTTCTGTGTCCCCTGTTTGCATTTCACCATCTTCTCCTCTGAGTGATCCCACTGTTTCTTTGTTCTTCCTTTTGCTACGAACATACCCATAAAAGCCTTTTTTGTTGCTTTTAACCTCTCTAGCAAACCTGAGTTCATTCTGTGCTTTAGCTTTTCTGACTTTGTGTCTACACGTGCTGGCTATTTGTTTGAATTCCTCTTTGGTGGTTTCCCCCCTTTTCCATTTTTTGTACACATCCTTTTTTAATCTTAATTCAGTTAAAAGTTCTTTAGATAGCCACCCTGGCTTCTTTAGGCACCTTCCACGTTTCCGTCTCATTGGTATTGCCTGTCGTTGTGCTTTTACTATCTCCCTCTTAACAAACTCCCAGCCATCATGAACTCCCTTTCCTTTTAGTATTGCTGTCCATGGGATCTCACCCAGCACTTCCCTAAGTTTTATGAAGTCGGCTTTCTTAAAGTCAAGAAATTGAGTCCTAGTATGCTTGGCTGCTCCTTTCCGCTGTATAGTAAACTTCAGAAGAGCATGATCACTCGCGCCTGATGATCCTTCCACATCTACCCCACTAACCAGGTCATCAACATTGGTTAGGACCAGATCTAAAATGGCTGTTCCTCTTGTTGCTTCTCCCACTTTCTGGACAATGAAGTTGTCTGCAAGGCCAGTGAGGAATCTGTTTGACCTTATGCTCTTGGCTGAGTTTGACGTCCAACAAATATCCGGGTAATTGAAGTCCCCCATTACTACTATCTCCCTTCCTTTTGCATGCTTGGCCATCTGTTCCAGGAAGGCATCATCCATGTCCTCTGTTTGGCTTGGGGATCTATAGTAAACTCCCACAATGAGGTCTCTGTTATTCTTCTCTCCCTTAATTTTGACCCAAATGCTCTCACTTTGGCTTTGAGGTTCTAAATCTTGGATCTCTTCACAGGTATACACATCCCTGACATATAACGCCACTCCTCCTCCTTTCTTGTCTGGTCTGTTTCTCTGAAATAGATTGTATCCCCCCATTTTTACATTCCAATCGTGGGACTTATCCCACCAGGTTTCAGTGATGCCTATTATGTCATATTTAGTTTGCTGTACCAAGAGCTCAAGCTCATCTTGTTTATTTCCCATGCTTTGCGCATTAGTGTAGAGACATTGAAGTCCATTAATCATTCCCCCGTGTCTCTTATTTAAGGATTTTTTCCTCCCACCACTAGGTCCGCGTGCTGTTTGCTCCATTTGGTCTATGACATTTGGATGATCATCTTCATTAATTGATAGACTCCTACCTTCAGGAGCACTGTCTCCCTCCCCCACATTAGTCAGTTTAAAGCCCTCCTGATGAGGTTTCTGAGATTTTTGGCAAAAACATTTCTCCCAACCGTTGTGAGGTGCAGCCCATCACTTGCCAGAAGTCCATCTTCAAGAAACTGCAGTCCGTGATCTAAGAATCCAAACCGTTCCTGTTTACACCATTTGCGAAGCCAGCTGTTCACTTCCACTATTTTCCCCTCTCTCCCTGGGCCACGTCGTTCAACTGGGAGGACAGACGAGATGACAATTTGTGCATTTAGTTGCTTCAATTTCCTGCCGAGAGCCTCGTAGTCTCTTTTGATCTTCTGGAGGCTATTGCTTGCAGTGTCATTGGTTCCCACATGAACCAAGAGGAAGGGGTATTCGTCAGTGGGTTTTATGATTCCTTGCAGTCGTTCAGTTACATCTTGGATCTTAGCCCCGGGGAGACAGCACACTTCCCGAGACATCTTGTCAGGCCCACAGATCACTGCTTCTGTTCCCCTCAGTAGGGAATCCCCTATCACCACTACACGCCTCCTCTTGGGTTTGGTCGGGGTTCTTCCGTGAGCTGTCCGTTCCAAGGTCACCTGCACATTCCCTGAGGACTGACTTTGCTGCTCGTCTTCATATACCTGATCGACTGTAATGAGGGAGAGATCCTCAAATGGAGTCTGCTCTTCGTCTTCCATGCTAGGGGAGAGGACCTCAAAGCGATTGTGTATTTCTAAACAATCAGAGTGAACCCTGGGCCTCCTACTTCTTTGAGTCACGTTTCTCCATATATCTGGCTCCTGTGTTGGTGAACAAGCCTCCTTCTCAGGGGAGTCCCCTGTCTCCTCCTTGGTGGGGACGGTGTGCTCTGTTGCTTCCAAGAAGAGCTCCAGCTCTCTAATTCTTTGGAGCGTAGCTACACGTTCCTCCAGTTGCTGGACTTTGTCTTTTAAAAGGGCAATCAACATGCAATTGCTGCAGGTAAAGCTGCCTGCAACCTTTGGCAAGATGGCAAACATTGCGCAGGAATCGCAGGCGACTGCAGCTGTTCCCTCCCCTTCCATCATGAGATCGTGTTGTTGGGGGTGGCTACAGAGGTCCTCCATCATAAAAAGCTTGAAGACAGGACAAATAACTTCCCCCACAAAAAAAAACCCTAGGTCTCCCCCAACAAACGTTTGAGATTAGCTCCCCTAAATCTAAAAGATGGGTATAACTGCGCGCGCCACACACACACACAAGAAAACCCTTTTTGCTCCTTCTTCAACTGCTGCCCTACAAACTCTGATAAGCTCCTCCCACAGCTAATCCCCTGCCTCAACAGAAACCCTGCCCCCTCTGACCTTTACACAGGGAAAACAGCTAATCAGCCAGAAAGAAACACACACACACAAGAAAACCCTTTTTGCTCCTTCTTCAACTGCTGCCCTACAAACTCTGATAAGCTCCTCCCACAGCTAATCCCCTGCCTCAACAGAAACCCTGCCCCCTCTGACCTTTACACAGGGAAAACAGCTAATCAGCCAGAAAGAAACACACACACACAAGAAAACCCTTTTTGCTCCTTCTTCAACTGCTGCCCTACAAACTCATCATCAAACAACCCAAGCCCTCTTCAGGCAATCATAACAGGGTTTCAAATAATACATGAGAAGGGGAGAATAAGGCCAAGTATGCTAGCTCTACACCCTGCCCCAGTTGCCCTCTGCAAATTCAAGGGCAACAGTCTGCAGCAGGGAAAGCTCCTCTGCGCTCGGGAGACATTTCTGAGCCTTGATTTGCCAAGATTCTGAAACCTGTGGAAGCAGCAGTTGCCCTTGATCATGTGGAAGGTGAAGTGAAGAGGATCTAGCATGCTCACCCACACTCCCCCGCCTCATGTACTCATTATGAATGCCTCAATAGGGCTCTAATGGGATGTACAAGTAAATCTGGCCCAACTTCAAAAGTTATTTCATCACTTCGCATTGAGAATTTATCCCAGCCTTCTAAGAGATAGGGAAAATATATGCAGATAGAGATCCCATCCACTGTAAGGGATGCTATGATGCTTACAAAGACTCTGCTCATTCTGTTTTGCTTCTGGTCCTGCAGCGCATGCTGCCACTGTGATGGAAAGTGTATTACTTACCACGTAGTAAACAAGGCATCTGTCATCCATGTGTGTTTAGAAATTAAAGTTCAAAAACCAGAAAGAATAATATTCAATAGCCTGTATGTCATGTGGATATTTTAAAAATATCCTTCATCTGTTTCAATTGAATCTACAAAGCTGCCTTGGTTTTATATTCTAATATACAGCAATTTAGAATTTTTCTTCCAATTTACAGCAAAAAGAAAAAATCATTTCTTGAATCTTGCCCTTTAAGATAAATTTCCTAGAGTGTCTTTACTCATTTACTTCAAAGGCACAGGACATGTTCAGCTTTAGTTTCTACAATCATTGTCATGAAAAGGGCAAGGAATAGTATCTGACTTTTAGAGGAGCATTGTCATTTGAATCAGGGACAAGTTTATCTTCATTTGAAAAGGCTTCTTTTAAAAGTGGGGGGGGGCAGGCTTTGCAAACTACATTTGTCAGGCTTTGCACACATTTTAAATTCAACAAGGTCTTCTGGCAGTAGTGGAAAGGCGGCTTCTATGTTCAATAGGCCGCTGATCAGTAATGACAAATGAATTCTTGCCTCGTATTGACCTTCTTATCCATTGCAGGGTTATGACTACTTAGAGAATTGCTGGATGTATTGCTTTCTATCACATCAGTTTCAATCACGACTTTTAACCCGTTTTTCAAAATAAAATACCGGTAAACATAAAATAAAAATTTACCCCTGAGGATATGTTCTTACATAAAACTGTTTTATCATTAAAATACTCTCCTTTTCTGCTGTAAATATAATATCCTTTAGTGCCACATTTCAAGCTGCTTTAAAAAAGAAAATTCCCACAGCTGATAGTTTAAATTGATCAGTTGTCTTTCTTGTCATAAGGTACTCACATCAGTAGCTCACAACCAGAAACCAATGAAAGATCAATAGCACAATGAATGTTATAAACGCATATCATACAGACTATGGAAAACCAAAAGACAACCACCCCACCCCCCACATACACAGCAGGGGGTGGGAGAATCCTCAGTACCCAAACACTGTTTTTAACAACAACCACAACCTGTCATGTGAAACTGCTAAAAGTTGGACACAGACATTGGGCCTCTTTGGGGAGAGGATTCTAGAGCTGGGGTACCATAACCAAAGTGACCTTACTCCAAATCACAGATAGGAGCTGGATCTGCCATTAGGCAAACTGAGGCAGATGCCTCACGTGACATAAGCCTCCAAGATGGCAGTCCTGCGGGTGTGCCACCAGCATTGGCTGAAATCACACCCGACATTGTGGATGTGGCAGAGCGGGTGGAAAAGTGGCCATAGCAACACCTATGCTGGCAGCAGGAGCGGCAGGTCAGGGAAAGGTGACATTTCCTGTTTTGCCTCAAGCAGTGAAACAGGACATGCCACCCCTGACCACAGATGAGCTATCTCTTAAAGCTATGGCCCTCCAGATATTGCTGTGTTACATCTCAGTTACTGCTTACCACTGGTCATGCTAGCTGGGGCTGATGGGAGCTGGAGTCCAGTGATATTTGGAGGGCTGCAGGTTCATCACCCTTGTCTTAAAGCAAGGGGTCCCTGAGCAAGGTTTTCCCTGGAGAACTTGGACAGCAGCAGAATGCTTCACACTCTGAGCTTTGTGGGGAAACGCTGCGGTTTATAGAAAAAAAAGACTTGGGTGCAAGGGCAAGCATGCTTCAATATCAGAGGAGTTTCAGTTACATAGTGGGCATCTTTGAGAAGTTGCTCTCTTTCATTCATTGAGATGAAAGGGAAAGCATGATTTGTAAAAAGGAAATTACATTATAAAATACATATACCCCACATTGGGCAAACGATTTCTGCGTTGCAGGAAGTTGGACTAAATGACCCTCGTGGTCCCTTCCAACTCTACAATTCTATGATGCTACATTTGCGTGTGTGTGGAGACTTTGCTTAACCTTTTTCTCCCTATTGAGAATAGGAATTGTGTTTCCCTTCATTCAGATTACAATGCATTCCAAAACTGTAGGATCACTTTGGCTAGCACCTGTGAGGAACAGAAAAAGGAATGCCTGCACAGCGATAGCGCTATCAAACTGCCCCACCATTTCTCAGTGAGGAGGGAGGAAAAATTTGGTTCAGCTCACACTTTAATGCAAATTTACCTAATTTGTAATTCCCCAAACAATATGTGAATCAAAATGCAGCTATCTTTTGAAATTTGCACTTCCCTGAATTTTGTGGTGCGGTTCTCCAACCAAACCAAGCGTACAAAAAGACATATATTAGGGGCAAGTGTGCATAAAAATGAATATATTCATGAATGTAACATACAAGAATGAATTATATTAGGCAAAAATATGTACAAAAAGCTGTATATAAAGAGAAATGTGCACTAAAATGCTGGTTTCTGTGAGGTCTTTTAAAAAATAATAATAATCATAAATTCATGAAGAAATGTGGCAAAATGAACTTAAAATTGGAAAAATGACAAATGGAGAGCAATCCAAATTCACAGATTTGTCCACCCCTAGTCTTAAGATGTCCTAATTACTATTTGTCCAAAGTCTTAGACTAAAGACTCTTGAAGCAGATGGCACAGAGTCTTTTGCCTCAGTTAGTTCATCTTTGTTTCAGTCTGGAACTGAATTAAAGAAAACAGGTTAGGCATTGTCAGTGAGCAAGCATCACACTTGTACTATTTTGAAGACTGATGCATGCAAGGTAAAATCTTCACACATCAACTGCAATTCACAACCTATATGCTGTGTGCAATCCCCTTAAAGCCTATGAAAGCATGTAAATGGTTGGGGGAATTATACAATAAAACTAAACATAGCTTTGAACTATGTTTATTTTTCAATTATTATTTTTGAAAACAATCTATTTTTAGCAAACTCCTTTTTGTGTCACAAAATGCCACACACACACATAAGCACGTCTTATTTAAGAGTTCTCCTAAGCAGAATATTGCACATGACCATAAGTCAATATCTAAACCAACTATTATAAAATTAGGGTTGCTTTTTAGGGTTTCCCACTATACAGTGTGGCACACATGAAGGCAAAATGATTAGATATACCATTCTAATGCACCATATGGGATTTTACACTTTCCTGTGTATGCCTTGGATTGGCTTTGCCTTTAGTCTGATGAGCAAGGGGCAGTAGCACAAGGAAGAGGAAGGCAGCAGTGTAGACCTGACTTTATGCCATGGCCAGGTCTTCCGGCTCCTATTGAATGTGCCAGGTATCTACTCTGCATGTGCTACCTCTGATCTAAACAGAAAAAATAAAAGAAAGGACTGAGCACATTATTGTTCTGTTACAAGTAAGGATAGATGAATAAATATATTTTTTCCAGTAAGTGTCCATTTCACACATATTCACAGTCTATGCTGTCCTATTTTTGCATTTAACCATAATTTTAAAAGATCTGCATTAAATTTATATTTTAATATGCATTTAAAAATGTTTTCCCCCTCAAAATATGGGGTTAAAATAGCACTTGCCTGCTCACTTGTTTAAAGCCTAACTTTTCATTTCATGTATTATGTACACTTTCTCGTTGTTCTTTCATTTTTCATTTCACTAGTACAAATAAGAGGATCATTCGCAAGCTTCAGGCCTGTCATGCTGCTTGCAAGCAGTAGTGATAGTCAGCAGGAAAGCTAGCAGGATTTGTGTGGCACTGCTCCTTTCCCTAACCTTGTCTTTGGGGGTGTTGGTTTCGCCAAGTGCCAAAGTTGCAAGCAAAATTATAAATAGCATTCAGATGAAGATGGCAGATTTGTTACTGACTTGTGACCTTGTTCTTGCCTCTTACTCTTCAGCAGGAGAACACTGTAATCTTTCTTGGAAAGTGCTTTTGACATCCCAGAGATGAAGCTCTGTTTCCTTCACTGATAAGCTGTTACTTCCATTTAAGTTCTTATTAGAGTCCCTTTTTACATGACACTCTCAGATCCACACTCACATAACCCCCTCATAATATTGTTTCTGGTGCATTTGAATGTCAGCCAAAACAACTGTGATTTAATCTTGCCAATAGAAAGTTCACTATTTGCAGTGGTCAAGAGTAGCTGCATTTTCCAACTTTGGGGTCACCAGGACTCAGGGTGAATGATCTGGATTTACCCATTACTTCAGCATCTGAAGCTAAGAAGATGTAGATCTGATCAGGCCCGTGGATGGGAGACCACTGGAAGCTCCATATTAGCAATGAGACATCAATATAATAAACATATTTTTTTAGAATGTTGGAGTCACCAACAGGCTTCACTAAAAGGGTATTGTATTTGCATAATGGGAAATTAATTCATTTTGTTTAACACAGTTATTTCTGAAACCAAAATTAGGAATTAGGATTCCTAATTTTATTATGTAGTCCATATTGAACTAGTAAGTTCCCTAGATCTAACAATGCATATTTTTCATTTGCAGCATCATGTATCTGCAACTCCCATGCAGGTATATGTAGTGCCCCCTTTATCTTCTCACTAGTCCCACCTCCAACCCACCTTTTCTGTGAAGCCTCATCTCGTACTTAGGCTTACAATATCTGAACTGAATGCATTTTTAAAATGTGTTTTCCCTTTTACCTTATGTCAAATTTTAGATCAGGTGGTGCCTTACTGGTAATGCTGGATAACAACTTCCATCGTTCCATCAGCTGAGGCTGATATAAATTATAGTCCACAACATATGCCTAACCCTGTTGGCTACCTCCTTGTTGCCCATCTCCAGGTACACACTTGGAACACTACCACCAATAAATGAAGACCTTCTTGTTCCAACAGGCCTTTGGGAACTGACTGCTTTTAATGAGGGGGCTGGTGCCATGCTGCCTTAAGGGCTGCCATATTTTGAAGAGCAAAAAGAGGACACATTTGCCGACTTCTGCTTTTAACTATGGATCACTATGACAACTCTACCCATGAAAAAGAGGATGTGTCCTGAAAAAAAGAGGACATATGGCAGAGTCATAGATAGAGTCATAGATAGATAGAGTTATAGATAGATAGATAGATAGAGTTATAGATAGATAGATGATAGATAGATAGATAGATAGATAGATGATAGATAGATGATAGATAGATGATAGATAGATGATAGATAGATGATAGATAGATAGATAGATAGATAGATAGATAGATAGATAGATAGATATAGATAGATAGATAGATAGATAGATAGATAGATAGATAGATGATAGATATAGATAGATGATAGAAAGATAGATGATGACAGACAGACAGACAAACAGACAGACAGACAATAGATAGATAGATAGATAGATAGATAGATAGATAGATAGATAGTTTTAAATCTATTTCTGGTAATTCTTAATTGTTTTGAAATTTTTGTTTTTCTATGCTTATAGCCGTTCTTATTTTATCTGTAAGCTGCCTCAAGTCCCTGTCAGGAAACAAGGTGGAATGTAAATAAATAATAAAAACAACAATTTATAAAATCAGGATAGGTATATCCTTGTCTCCATTCCCATTGGAAAGGACATAGCTCTGTAACATTGAAATGTTTTCTGTCCAAAGATCCTGCGTTCATTCACTGATAAATCCAGTTAAAAAGACTCTCATGTAGCACCTCTATCAAAGACCTCTGCCTGGGCCTTTGAGAACCTCTGCTAGTCTTCAGATTCACAGTCTCCCTCAACAACCTTCAGAAAGCCGTGTTTCACACACACGTCAATGGAACACCACAGAGGGATGGGCACACACCTACATTCATGGAGCTTTCTGCAGGCATATTGGGTACCTCCTCCAACACAAGCAGTATTCTACAGGTGGGCCTTCCTCTTTGCTGGTGGAGTGGCATTTATGCCATTTCCTCCAGTCCCTGAGTCAGCCAAATGCAAACTGTGGGATTACTGCCTTTGTTATCTACAAAAAAAGGAGTTTTTCATCATTGCGAATGAATTCCATCTTTATAGCAAACCATCATAAAGTTTAGGCACCACTGTGACATCTCAGAGCCAGCAGCATTAAAGACGGCTGCAGGAATGCAATGATGCTTAAAAATAATGATATTTGTGCTTAATCAGGTGGAACATTTGCAAAACGCTAGAAAGATAATGGCACATATATATACAATAAGGAGCACTGCAATGGGCCTGAATTTCCAAACTAATAGGCCACGATCCAGCAAATACTTAAGTGTTCTTAAGTCCACTTAGGCATTCTTAAGTACACTGGAGTGTATGTGTTATATGGGAAGGGAAAGTATATATGGTGGGGGACACATCATGCTCCTTCTTGGGTAATTCGTCCACCACTGGTCCCCCCCATGCACTCAGCTCTCATCCATGGCTCCTAGAAGCTGTCAACATGTGACAGTGGCCACATCCCAGGTAGAAAGCTTCAACTGGTCAGCTAAACCAGGTGGGGGTAGCCAATGGGCTTTAAACCTGTTGGGAGGAGTGCAGAAACATGATATGCCATGGTGCATCTGCAGCAGCACAACTGGACACCTTCATCTGCCCCAGCTGCAAAAAAATGAGGTCATATATTAACATATATTTGGGGCACCATGTAGATTTGGACTTGAAGGGCCAAGGAAAACTGTAGACACATGGAGGCTAAGTTGTAAGCATGCACAGTTTGTGGCATTGCAATTGTAGCATGATTAAGCACATCTTTATTCTTGTGTGCGTGTCTATGGAGCTATTATTTATAAAATGTTAAAAATAAAAATAAACCTCATTAACAAATAATAATGATATGGAACAATTTAAAACAGCCTCCACATGGTGGGAATTAATGGATGCATTACTAGGAGTCACTGGGTATGTATGACATTCTATAAACTTGTTTATGAACAATGATGAGACCTGTGAGTATAGGGCAGTATGATAGATAGATAGATAGATAGATAGATAGATAGATAGATAGATAGATAGATGATAGATAAAATAAATGTCAAATAATCATAGAACCATAGAATTGTAGAGCTGGAAGGGACCCAAGGGTCATCTAGTCCAGCCCCCCGCAATACAGGAATCCTGCCCACAGCTGTCCCTGTGTGGTTTTGAACTACCAACCTTCTGGTTAACAGTCAAGACACACTGACCCATTGTGCCACTGGGGCTCCTTAATCAGAGTGATCTGCACTGATGCTACAATGAACAAATGTTAGTTTTATGATTAGGGTTTTGGATTTTGACTGGGCTTATACAAACTTGGAAGATCTTAGACAATAGTTGTTATAGAAAGCAATATAAGTGGTTTTATATATCCACATGTCATGACGAGTTAAAATTCAGTGTTTCTTTCTGTGGTCATTTGTAAAGTACACTAAATCAGGTGCCAAACAGAAGAAGCCTGAACATAACTGATGGAAACTATTGAAATAAAAACTATTCTCTTCTTAGCAGCTCTGGGGATTCTCAGACAAACCAAGTTCACATCAACAAGACCACCCAATGCAGTCCAAGTCTTTTAAATGATGAGTTTTCACATTTTGATTGTTTGTGTTCCCTGAGTTCATTCAGATGTCAAGATTAGACAACAAAAATAATATCCATTGACAGACCTGTCCTCTGTAAATTTGTCTAATGTAATTTTCAAATATCTAGGCATGCATACTTAATCACATCTTGTGATAGGTGGAATTCATAAACCACATCTTATGAAGAACTACTTTCTTTTTCTGAAACTACCGCTGTCAAGTGACCTGTGCAATGTCTTGTATTAGAAGAAAAAACCATCATTGCCAACCAATCTCTCTGTATCATGCATAGTTTTATAGCTCAGTTGTTTAGAGCATGAAGCTGATAACACCAAGGTTGCAGGTTCAATCCCCATATGGGACAGCTGCATATTCCTGCACTGCAGGGAGTTGGACTAGATGATCCTTAGGATCCCTTCCAATTCTATGATTCTATTAACTCTGTTATTCCCCTACTTAGTCATATTTCATTCTAAACTAAAAGGCCCCAAATGCATCAGCCTTGAAGGTATGCTGCTCCACCACACTGATAATTTTTATTGTATTCAATTTTTTCCACCTTGTCTAGTTCCACAAAATTGTTTTGAGGTGGACAAGGATGAATTCCAATCTCTTTAGGTTTTTTTTAAATCCATATCTGAATAGTGTAGTAGCCTACCTCAATGGATATAATTTTCCCCCAGGCTGGATACAGTCAATATTCCATTCTACTAAATGTAGATCACAATGCACACATATATGTCTATGCAGGTTATTAATGTGATTTAGTCAATATTGTCAAAATGAGTGTTGTGTACAAATTGCGATAAACCAGCAGAGCAAAGTAATTCCACATATAGTTCCTGACAGAACAAGTCCTGAATTATAATTATATGGGTACAACCTATGACAGAAAAGGGTTTCAGGGCAACAGCAAATATTAAGAATGGTTCAAACTACAGAGAGGGTTCTATGAATGTCTTATTATGATTTCATTGTGCATAAGTGGTTAACCTATAAAAATGATATACAAAGGCAGGATTGTCCTCCAATTATTGTATGGTGCCCTGGCACAACCTTGTGGGTTATGAATAAGCTAGAACATTTACAAAATATATTTTAGTGTAGGTTGTTATTGATACGTAGCCCAACAAAGTTGGCTATTGTTAGAACAAAATTAGATTTATCATTAATTAAAAGCCAGATATATAGGTCCACATTGTTTAATTTCTTGCTAAGTTTTATCTTTTTTAAAGTCACAGAACTGGGAGTAGGAGCCATTGAGGAGATGGGGACTGGTTCTTGGCAGCATAAGGTCTATACATCAATTCTGAATAGAGTCCCCCCTGTCCCCCAATTCCTTATTTCTAAGGTTTGGGCTATGTCAAAACCAACCAAAAATGTATTGGTGCAACAGTTGATTGGTTTGCAGAGAAAAAAATTATTAGCACAATTATTTTTAAGTAAAATATCAAACTTTTAAAAAACCTCAGTATTGCCATTATTCCTGCTCAGGTCCTTTAATCCTCTGATTATTTGACACAGAGAAAATTGATAGTTGCCTTTAAACAAGCTTGGCTAAATCTACTTTCTATTATGCATGTTGTTGTTCTTACATTTATGAGTTGCCTATGCATAAAATGCCTCTAGGTGACGTTGTTTAAAACAAACATGTAACATAAGAGATAAAATCCATAAAGCACCATAATTAAGATACAAGAACCAACAACAAGAGAATCCGTTCTCCACATACCACACATCTAAGCACTGAGCCCCCCAGTCATATCAGGCAGCCACCAAAACTAGTATCCAAACACTGGCTGAAAAAAGACATTAAGAGTTCAAAAACTGCTCAGAATTTAAAAGGAATGGGAGAAAAGGAAGTACTTTGCGAGTCACCATACAGGCCATATAAGCAACAGCTGACTTAATGAGTTTATTGTTGTGTTGGGCTCCCCCCCCCCTTCATTTTATAGCATTTTTGTATGTAGGGTTTTATGCCAGCCTAAGATGAGCGCTGTAACCCCAGAGTCGTTCACAACTGGACTTAACTGTCAGGGGTCCTTTACCTTTACCTTTTAAGGGTATGGAATATTTTGAATGGTCTGTATGTATTGAAATTATATGATGTCTGATTGCTAAAAATGCAGTAAAATGAATCCTGTATACCTGAAGGAGCGTCTCCACCCCCATCATCCAGCCTGGACACTGAGGTCCAGCACTGAGGGCCTTCTGGTGGTTCCCTCACTGTGAGATTACAGGGAACCAGGCAGAGGGCCTTCTCGGTAGTGGTGCCTGCCCTGTGGAACGCCCTCCCAGCAGATGTCAAGGCAATAAACAACTATTTTACTTTTAAAAGACAACTGAATGTCTGATGCTGTACTGTTTTTAATATTTGGTTGGAAGCTGCCCAAAGTGGTTAGGGAAACCCAGCCAGATGGGCAGGGTATAAATAAATTATTATTATTATTATTATTATTATTATTATTATTATTTATTATAGAGCTGGAAGGGACCGTAAGGGTCATCCAGTCTAACCCCCTGCAATGAAGGAATCTCAAGTAAATCATACATATCAGATTGCTATCCAATCTCTGCTTAAAAATCTCCAAGGAAGGAGAGCCAGCCACCTCTTGTAGGAGTCTGTTCCGTCTGTTCCACCACTGTCAGATACAGTGGCCAAAATGGAACACAGTGTTCAAATATTGCTACACTAGAAGTTTTGACTCTTATATGAAGTGTAGGGCTTATTAAATATGTGCTGATCAGTAGAGGAAGTTGAGCAGGACTGATGCAAAATAGTTCAGTACCAAGTTTTCCAAGTCTACTTGGAAAACTGGTGTGGGTGAGGACATTTTCCTAGGGACTGTGAGGTTCACTTGCTTTTCTAATGCTCTCTGAAGTATTTTCTGTTTCTGCACTGTACAAAACCTTGAACCAAAATGCAAGTCCTCAGTCTGGACTTTACCATTTGGGAGAAGTGCAGCAGAATGAAGTCACACATTTCAACAGACAGCAATGGAACTCCTCAATTGTGTTTTTCTAGTTACTAAAAGAACACTTTGCTGCTAAATTGCCTTATCATTTTCTTTAAAGTGTCTGCATTGAAGAACATGAATTCTTACCGTACAGTTTGGGATCAAGCTGATTACTCTATCAATTTTCTTTATTGGTCTCAAAAGAGTTGTCATTTATACATAAGTTTGGCATAAATAAAGCCACAGATGTTGTCTGATATGATCAGTGTCTAGTGTTCTATTCCCATGAACTCTGAATCAGCAAACATCTGTTTTCCAAACACATATTTTGTAGCTTTGCAAGCTGATGTCATAATTCATGTTGAGATGGGTTGTAGCTGGGATATAAAGTCAATTGTTATCCATTCCATAAGAGGTTCAGAACTAAAGTTCCAGGCAAAATATAGACACTAGGAGTAAATATTAGGAAACATTACTAAATAATGCTATGTGTGTTTTTCCTTCTACTGCCTTTTAAACCACCCAAATAGGTGCATTATACAGAAATTAATATGCAGTCCAGGCCTACAGGGTTTAGTTTCTCATGAAGGTTGTCAATTGTATCTCGGTTGTACTACTGAAGGTGCTTCCTCAGGAAGTGTCTCAGCAAAGAAAACTCAAATCTTCCCCACTAATACCTAGTCTTCTGTGTGAAAGTAATTGTTTTAGCAAGGAGGAGCTTTGAGGCACATAAGCTCTTATCTTGGTCTGAAGTGAACAGCCCAGACACAGGTTTATTATTTGAATGAGAACCAGTCCCAAGTCTTCACCTATCAATACGTTGAGTCATCCTGGACATATGAGATTGGATTCCAAATGGAGAAGATGGCTTCTACTTAAGGAAGGGCAGTTTTACATCCCACACTAGACAGTTGCGTGAAAAAGGTGCAACTAAATGGCAAAACCATTTTAAAACTTATGGTCCTACAGTAGAAATCTGAAAGCAGCCAGACACAATATACTACCCCTGGGTACACCCATCTCCTTTGGTGGTTTGCCAGTGCCCAGCTTTTGCTTTGCTTTGCTTATTTTTTAATTTTTGAATTTATATATTTTTAGTCTAGAATGCTAATAATAATAATAATAATAATAATAATAATAATAATAATAATATACCCGGGGTCTCAGGGTGGTTTCACACTGTCCTTGCTTTTAATGTATGAAGAGTTTAGTTGTTATACACACAAATATATTTTTGTAAACTACCTCAAGTTTATTTTAAAATGAAAATCAGGGGATAAAATACTAGTAACTGACCCTTGTTTACATCATTTGACATATTTTTGCTTTTGAAATATACCGTATTCCTTCATCTTTTAATCTTACTGTAAGGCAGTTCTTCCCCATATCTTTTCACAGTCCTCTTTCAGACTTGCATGTTTCAATGCGGTTACAGTCGCAACTAATTTTACAGGTATTTCCGTTCATACAGCCAAGTGAATCGCTTAGAATGGTTTGCTGATGCAGCCAACGGAAATGATATTATTCTTACTCTCTCCCATTCTAATACCATCCTGTTTTCGTCAAGGCAGTGTCTGCCCTCTGAAGGTGCCCCTTGGCACATTTGCTTTGCTAAGCAGAGATGAGATGAGATGACCAACAAAAGGACAGGATAAAACATAATATTTTTGCACAATATCAGGTATCTCATACCTTTCTAATAACATCTGCAAAATCTTTGTCATTAACTACTTTTTTTAAAAAAAAGAAGCCTGCAACCCTGTTAGCAATTCAGGCAAGCAGCTCTTGGTAAATTTTAATGCTCTCTATTCTTCCCTACCCTGATTTCCCAAATTGTAAATACATTTAAATAGAACAAGACTGATCTTTATAATTAACATCAGAAGACCTAGAACAGGAAGTATTTTTATTTTCTACAAATGCCATTAGGATTAGAGTATAAATTATTCAAAAGATAGACGCTAGTGTAATAATAAAATATGGTTTCTCCTTAGGAAAGTTAATGATTAATTTTTGGCAAGAGGTCCTACAGATAATGGCATAAAATGGACCAAGCTGAAGTACAGTGATTAATTCTTAGCCTTTCCTTATTTTAAATATATTATCATTGCATTTTTATTCAGCAGCTGCTCGGGCAGGCAAAATTAGTTTTGTTATTCTCATTACATCTTCTATTCAGTTCATGTCTTTATGCAATCTCCTTGGGAAACAGTTACACCAGGCCAGATTATTTCAACATTTTTTTTGATCCAACTGCAGATTTAGGTTCCCTTAGTAAATTAAGTAGCCCACTAGAAATTTCATTCCCGCCCCCTCCAGCATGGGGACATGGTCAGAGAAAATACAGAAATCACTGTAAAGGGGGTTTATTATGCTATTTTCTTTTGAGAGTTCAAGTGATCCAACTCGAATGTAACAAAACCATATCTTTCCCAAATATAAGTCTATGACAAGTGCCCTGCTGATCAGGCCAAAGGCCTGTCCATTTCAACATTCTGTTCTCATAGTGACCAACCAGAAAACCACAAACAAGACTTACCGTATTTTTTGCACCATAACACTCACTTTTTTCCTCCTAGAAAGTAAGGGGAAATGTCTGTGCGTGTTATGGAGGAAATGCCTACGGGTGGCATGCCTACGGATTTTCCTCCTCTAAAAACTATGTGCGTGTTATGGTCGGGTGCGTGTTATAGAGCGAAAAATACGGTAAATACAACAGTGCTTTCCCCACTTGTGATTCCCAGTAACTCCTGTGCTATATAGAGGCATACTTCCTCCAACACTGAAGGATAGTGAATAGACATTGTGGCTAGTAGCGACTGATAGTCAAATTAATGGAGTATAAGGCTAAGCCATACAAGTTAGTAGCCAACACTTACTTTTGTGGGAATGAATTCCATAGTTAACTATGTGTGAAAAAGTACTTACTTTTGTTTGCCATTTAGCTTCACTGCATGTTACATTATTATGAAAAGGTGAGGAAAAATGTAGTATCTGCTTTCTCCATACCACAGAGAACACGTATTGTCAGTAGGTAAGTGCATACAGTGGTACCTCGGGTTAAGAGCTTAATTTGTTCTGGAGGTCCGTTCTTAACCTGAAACAGTTCTTAACCTGAGGTACCACTTTAGCTAATGGGGCCTCCCACTGCTGCTGCGAAATTTCTGTTCTCATCCTGAAGCAAAGTTCTTAACCAGAGGTACTATTTCTGGGTTAGCAGAGTCTGTAACCTGAAGCGTCTGTAACCTGAAGTGTCTGTAACCCGAGGTACCACTGTAATTGGATCTGCATAACCTGCATAGGGTCTGGTGTTTGTTTCAGTGTACCCAGTGGCAGGGCTTATGCAGACTAGCCACGATCACTAGCTAACCTAAAAGCTATGGTTGTTGCTGACTTGCTAGGAAGCAACAATCCCCAATTTGAATAAAATGCAAAGCCAAGGCTTCCAGGTTTGTTTATCCGACTTGTACTAGGGGAGGAGAAAAGAAGAAACCATCTGGCAGTGGGCACAATGCTGATTCCTGATAAAGGCAGAAAATCTGTCTTATTGTTACATGTAAATATGGCCTTTGTAATTCAACCTGAAGTGAGTCCACAAGGAGCAGATCTTTCCAAACAAATATTCCCAATTGATCTATGTCACAGGTAGAAAAGAAAATGAGCAAGAGTCATCAGTGAAAATGCAGAAAGGGATAAGCAAATTATTAAATTCAGCGCTGCCTCTAAGCACAATCAGAAACAGCAGCAACATTGCATACAGTATGTTAAAAACATGTTAACTGTAATTGCTTTTATAACATTCTAACTGTGTGTGTGTGTGTGTGTGTGTGTGTGTGTGTGTGTGTAGATAGATAGATAGATAGTTGCTTTCGTAGATTTTCACGGGTACAGGAATGCAGGTTTTGGTGTCTTCGGGTGTCTTCCCGTGTAAGAGTCGGGGTGTCTGTGCGACGTTTCGACGAGGTCTCACTCGTCATCTTCAGGTTGGTGCTTTCGGCTTCTTGTTACTGGAACAGAGCAGAGTCTGGTGTTTGAGTTCCTATAAATACTGTTGAGGGGTGTGGTGTATAGCCTCCAACGTTCTGGGCAGAGAGGAAGTTCCTAGATTAGTGTGCCTTTTCTTCTTTTGTTCTTTAATTACTTGAGGGATATCTTGGGTGATTTCATGAGTGATATTCTGAATATCACTGGGTGGGTCATTAAGTGTAGATTAGTTGCTAAAGCTTTCGTGTCTTGACCTCTTGAGCTTGTGAAGAGTTTTTCTGAGAAGATGGCTGTGCTGCATTTAGTTGTGCTCTGGCTTGGCTTCGTGTATAGGGGCGAGCTATGGTTTTGTGTCTTGTACCAGCCAGATCTGTGTAGGGATTGCAGGGGGGTGCAGCATCCGGAGGTGCCACTATAGTTTGGCTACTGGATGGAGTCTGTAATATGTCTGTGGAGAGGGTCTGGGTTTGGGTCTGGTGTGGTTGATTGGTGACGGCGTTCTGTGTGCCTCTGGTTCTGGTGTCGGTTTTTGTGGGGAGGGCTAATTTCCAGATGTCTGGCAGGCGGGATTTTGCAGATTCCAAATTGCTCTTTAACATGGAACATCACCACAAGAGAATAATCATGGAAGCCATCGAGATAGAGAAACACCCTCACAACATGAACAAGCGTGACGACACGTCCCGCCTGCCAGACATCTGGAAATTAGCCCTCCCCACAAAAACCGACACCAGAACCAGAGGCACACAGAACGCCGTCACCAATCAACCACACCAGACCCAAACCCAGACCCTCTCCACAGACATATTACAGACTCCATCCAGTAGCCAAACTATAGTGGCACCTCCGGATGCTGCACCCCCCTGCAATCCCTACACAGATCTGGCTGGTACAAGACACAAAACCATAGCTCGCCCCTATACACGAAGCCAAGCCAGAGCACAACTAAATGCAGCACAGCCATCTTCTCAAAAAAACTCTTCACAAGCTCAAGAGGTCAAGACACGAAAGCTTTAGCAACTAATCTACACTTAATGACCCACCCAGTGATATTCAGAATATCACTCATGAAATCACCCAAGATATCCCTCAAGTAATTAAAGAACAAAAGAAGAAAAGGCACACTAATCTAGGAACTTCCTCTCTGCCCAGAACGTTGGAGGCTATACACCACACCCCTCAACAGTATTTATAGGAACTCAAACACCAGACTCTGCTCTGTTCCAGTAACAAGAAGCCGAAAGCACCAGCCTGAAGATGACGAGTGAGACCTCGTCGAAACGTCGCACAGACACCCCGACTCTTACACGGGAAGACACCCGAAGACACCAAAACCTGCATAGATAGATAGATAGATATAGATATAGATATATAGATATAGATATATAGTATCTTTTTGCCACCATGAGCTCCTTCAGAAGGAAGAGTGGGATATACCCGTATTTTTTGCACCATAACACTCACTTTTTTCCTCCTAAAAAGTAAGGGGAAATGTCTATGCGTGTTATGGAAGGAATGCCTATGGGTGGCATGCCTATGGATTTTCCTCCTCTAAAAACTACGTGCGTGTTATGGTCGGGTGCGTGTTATAGAGCGAAAAATACGGTAAATTCATTACAGACAAAAATCATGCGTGTTAATCTTCCATGTACACACTGAATGGGCACATATGAAGTCCTCTTGGTCAAGGTACCTACAAAGGTACCTACATAACCCCCAATTACTCAAGCAAACTCACAAAACAGTAAGCAGCTATAGCAATGAGTCAATGCCAACTGATAAAATTAACCAACTGGCCTCAAATAAAACATGGTTGAGATAGCAGCACCGTGGTGTTACCTTACAAAGGAGGATGGAATAAAAATGCTGACTCTTCAGCCAAAAGAAGGCAAACTCGGTGCATGGATTCAGGTGGATAGCCGTGTTAATCTGTCATGGTCATAATAAATAACAATATGAAAGATGAAAAAAATCTTTTTAAATAATTCCAGTGGCACCTTTAAGATCAACTAAATATAAGTTTTCAAGGTATGAGCTTTCATGTGTAATACACACTTCGGCAGATACTCTGAAGTCAGATATACTAATACTCGGGTGGATGGAGAGAGTTCCTATTCATTGCAGACTGCAGTAAGAATAAATGATCCAGAGGAATCCTCCAAATTCTGTGCCCCAAATACAAAATTAAAGACACTTTTATAACATTCTCTTTACATGCTTAGCTTGTGCACTATCCATTTCAGCAATATGATTGGATAACAAAACGCATGGACAGCCTGTGGATCCCTTATGTTCACTTCTAGTTGGTTTGCAAAAAGAGAATGCAAAATGGTTGCTTGAAAGCAGCTTTAAAACATGTAGTGTTACCTTTTTTAAAATAAATAAATAAGGTATTTATGATAGACCAGGTAAAAATCCCAACAGCACATACAAAAGAGACACCCCGGGGAGGTTCCTTCAAATTCCCCTTGTAGCAGCTGTCTCTATAGAGACAGCCATCCATGCGCAGTGGTTCGCTCTGCAGCTTGAAGGATTTTCTGCATACTACCTCAAATCTGATAGAAATTGGTTTGCAGTAATATGAAAATCAAAAAAATGGTTACAAAAAGTGGTTAGCAGTGGTGTGAAGAAAACCCCCTAATCTATGTTGTGAGCTTCTTACATTGAAACAGATTTCATGGGAAGGAAATTAAAGTGACTCCACATGGCGGACTCCATTTAAGAAGCAGGACAGAGGATGTCACCTTGCATCCAATTCTAAAGTCCCACAGGATCACCATAACAGAGGATTAGTCATCATTTTAGATCAGCTACATCACATCATTTATCAAAAATCTATAGTTAAATTTAATTTCTGCGTGAGTGGGAAACAGGAGTGGCAGCAGCATTCCATGCTGCTGATTTGTACCTGTGGGTGCCTTGAAGTGGAAATGATGGATGCCACATGCTCCGGCTGTGATTAAATTTGCTTTGACAAAGCAGCATGAGAATCTGATTTCTAATAAACCCTTGCATTTCCCCTAGTGCTGAATAAACAAATACATAGCATAATGTTACATGGCTGTCATTAGTTAATTAATTATGCAGCTCTCATCATCCTAACCATTCAACTATTACATGCCAATAATAAGACGTTAGAATCAACTTTGGAAGTCACAATAAAATGCAGGAAAGTCAATCAAAGGAGACTATGTTAGCAGCTTGTTCTGAAGTTGGCAAAAAAGTCAATAAAAAAGCCCAATAAATAGTTCTAGTTTTCCTGATCATCTGGTTATAGGCAGCGAGCTTTCCTAGTTCTGATTCTTCCCCTACTACTTGCAGGATGGCTTGAGAGAGTGGGAAGGAAGGGAACAGCCCTGGCAACTCCTTGCAGTTTCTAACATACACACTTTGGCACAAAGTTCCTGAATACTTCTGATTTCAACATCCATCATGTTTCCAAACTAGCAAATAATCAGCAAGCATTATTCACTGAATGCAGGGGGGGCGTGTCTCTGGATTCAGGAATCAGCCTAATGACACAGCATAACAAGCCATTGAAAAGTGTGATAGTACCAACATTAAGTGGCATAACACCCTCTGGCCTTTTGACAGACTCCCACAGAGCAGCAATCAGTTATTTTAAGCATAATTAAATGATGAACAGAAAACTCATTAATAGCCATTAGCAAGGCTGTGATGTATGTACATATTGCACTTCCCTTCCTCAGCCACCCCCACAACCTTCTAGGTACAGTTCTGCTTGCAGCTTCTCAACAAGGGCATTGTAGAGCCGCAAAGTATTCAGAAAAGGATACCAAAATGGCCAAGGGACTGGAGCAACTCTCCAATGAGGTAAAGGTATAGCATTTAAGGCTTTTCAGTTTAGAGAAAAGTTGAGTCAGAGGGGACATGATAGAGATGTATGAAATTAACCATAGTGTGGAGAAAGCAGACAGAGATGTTATTCTGTCAACGTCATGATACTAGAACCCAGGACTACCAAATGAAACAGAATGCTGGAAGATTCAGGACAGACAGACAAACAAACTTTCCCCCCACAACACATAAAGTTCAGCTGTGGAATTCACTCCCACAAGAGGCAGTGATGGCCACCACCTTGGATGGCTTTAGAAGAGGATGAGACTAATTCATGGAGGATAATGATAAGACTATCAGTGGCTGATGTCTATGTACTGATGGCTATGTACTACCTCCATTGCTGTAGACAGTATGCCACTAATACCAGCTGCTGAGATTTACAAGTGGGGAAGAGTACAGTTTTATGCATCTGGGGCCTTTCTTACTATTTATAGTGGAATAATTGTTGGGGGGGTTGGGGTTGGGGGCATGTCGCCATATGACATCACCATCATTCAGCTAGTAGTCTGGAATAACATAATCAAAACCCTACTTTTTCTTATACCACAAAAAAAGATATAGAATTGATCCTCAATATTGTCATTTGTATGGCATGTATGGAAGAGGTGGGGGTTGGTGTGGGTGGTTTGGGAGATGTTTGTTTTGTGCTGCTTCCCTCTGAATGGTTCGAGCTGTTGGTTTGCAAGATCAGTTCAACAGAGAGGCATAACTCGTTAACTCCAACATTTGGTGGAGATTCAGCACTTTGTTTATGCTGGAGCTTTTTGCAATTTGGGCACAATTTGGGATGACACAATGGATTGGGAACTTGTGAGACTCCAGACAGATGTTATTGGACCCACCTAGCCTGACTACTGGTCACAGTAGATAGGGCTGATGTGAGTAGGAATCCAGTAACGTCTAGAGAACCACTGACATAAAAAGCTGGAAAGTAATGAAGAATTTCATGATGTAGTCCAAATATACCCACATTAACCCTGCTTATAGTCTTTGGAGTTGCCACTGATTCACTTAGTAGAGTAATCATAATGATTATGACACAGCACTTATTTCAAGCCCCACGTTGAGCAAAAGATCCCTGCATAGCAGGGAGTTGGACTAGATGACGCTTTTTGTCCAACTCTGCAGTTCTATAATTCTACGATTCTAAGAGATAAACTCCTCCCCCACCCCACAGCTATTTTTGCTACTTTTTGGAAGGGGAAACATCAAGTTTCAAAAGGAACATGCAATTAACTCTTTGGGTGATGGGATTTTGTTGTTGTTGTTGTTTAGTCGTTTAGTCGTGTCCGACTCTTCGTGACCCCATGGACCAGAGCACGCCAGGCTCTCCTATGATACAAAAAGTTTAGCTGGACACACAGATATTGTCATGGTACTTCTCTGGATAGAGACAATTACATCTCCCATATTAGGGGGAAAATAGTTATATGGCTTAGAGTGTTCTGAGTGTTGTTACACAGCAAAATAATAAAAGAATATTGAAAGAAAGAAAAAGGCTTCCTAATTAAATTTTCCAGGAAACTCCAGTGCATTTACCTTTTAAACTTTGCAAAAGAAGAAACTGAAGAGATGATCACTATTTATAACCCAAAGAGCTCACTAACAGAATATTTTTTATGAAAAGGTAAAATTGCTGAGAGATCAAAACATAACTCTATCAGTTCTCCAAATCACATAAGTAGAAAATCAGATCAAAGAACAACAGAATCTTCTTCCAAAACTCCCCTTCAGTTACCTTTAAATCTGAATTGTTCCATTCTCATATGCAGAACATTTAAAAGGAATTCTAGTTCATAAAACTGGAACCAAAGTGGAAACCTATCTAGATAATAATTTTCTACACCGTTGCTTCAGCATCCTGCTTAAACTAGTATTGACTAGCATAACATTTTAATTTGTTTTTATATAATTTTTATAATGCTTTTTGAATAAAATTTCACAGCAGTGAACAAAATACAGACCTAGAATATACATTTGCTTAGTTTCTATTCAATTTTTAGTCTAGAAAGCTTTTGCAAAAAACAATCAAATATAAAGACTGTAATGTCTATTCAAAATAACTTACATAAAACAATCAAATACAATTAAATGAATTCATTTAAAATAACCTCATTAAGACACAATTAAAATCACCAATAAACCACAAAGTTTTTTTAGAAGCACATAGCTATCTGATATCAGCAATTAAATTGGGTGCACCTCCAACTCCCAGTCAGATGGGTGGGGTATAAGCAAAAAAAAAAATATTATTATTAAACTGACTCAATGAAAGCCCTTTTAGGGCATTCACCCATGTGATCAGAATCATGTGAGAGGGAGAGTACGGCTGAGCTCAGTGGCCTCACTCACTCACTGGCCCCATGCATGTATTGGGAGTGGTCTGATGCAGTAAGTCTGCTTTAGATATGCAAGATTCTCCCATGACTTAAAAGCCCTGCACAATCCCTGCCACATTCCTCTCCTCTAGAACACCAGTATCAATGGCTAGGAAAATATAGTCCTCTTAGATCCCATCTGGGAAGAAACATCTCTACCATTTAGTACTATATATTTTTGGAGAGTGGTCTGTCTGATCTCCGTTGGTTTAGGAACCTCTTGAGATATCATTACCGAATTTGGTATGGGGGTTTCCAAGGTGGAGGAATTGTATTCATCTATGTTTGGGCACTGGGGACCATTTTGAATCAAGATGGCAGACTGAAACATGACTTTGGTGTGATAGGACCAAACCTCACTGATGTGGACACTTCTGAAGATCTCATCACCCAAGGCAGTGTGACAGTTCCTGAGATTGTACCTCCCAACAGGTCACTGATATGCATTAAATTATGTTTCTTTAAAGTTACATACCAAACAACAAACAGTTGTAGCTTTCAGATATACTGATTTGTCTACCCTGGAAGTCTTTTGCTCACATGTCTATGGACACAGTGGGAGTTGAAGGGTCCACATAAACCCCAAACTGACCCTGGATAAAGTAAGTGCCATAAAACGAAAATTGTAATCAAAACATCCGTAAAATCTTGGAAGAGTTCAAGATTCAATTCATAGTCCACTAAACCTTTAATGTAAGGCCATCCCTCCCCCTTTCAGCCGTAAAATGTAAAATATATCTGTGAACAATGTTAATTTTAAATACTGCTGTAGTATTATAATATGCTGCCCTATTTTCTTTCCCTGTAACAAATTTCAAAATGTCTAAGAAATAGATCCAAGGGGGATATTGAGGGAAACGGCTGAGCAAGCAAACCATCATAGCAACACTTAAAACTGAATTGGTTTCCATAGCAACAATGTAAAGCGCTTCTGGCCTTTTGCAAAGTCATCACCTCATGTGTCAGGTGTTAACCGTGTCTTTCCATCATGAGCCAAACATTCAGTGTGTCTTGTAGCTGGGACTTCACTGCCCATGGGTGCATACTTACATGGAGTTAAGTTTCAATCAAACATAGTATGTTTTGTAGGGCAAAGGGGAAAAATGCATTTCCTAATATTAAACCATAAGGCACATCAGAGTATGCATTTGGCAAGGCCCTCTGATGGTCTGCACCCATGAAGCACTGAGTAGGGCAGAGCAGGGATGAGTCTGCTAACCAAAGTCCTCTGTTGCTACCCCTGTCACCCTCCAGAATTAGATTCCTGGAGAGTGACAGGGACTGAGATTAGTATGCTCACCCTACCTCATGTGTTGCCTATACCCATGAGTAGAAAGGGCCTACTTCATTTATACTATACTATAAATGTACTACTTCATTTATACTGTACTATAAAGTTCAATTTAGAGTAGAAATAAGCAACGTGGGATAAGCAAAGCAAGTCCACCAACTGCAACTAATAATAATAATAATAATAATAATAATAATAATAATAATAATAATAATTTATTTATTATTTATACCCCGCCCATCTGGCTGGGTTTCCCCAGCCACTCTGGGCGGCTTCCAAAAGAATATTAAAATACTATGATACATCAAACATTAAAAGCTTCCCTAAACAGGGCTGCCTTCAGATGTCTTCTAAAAGTCTGGTAGTTGTTGTTCTCTCTGACATCTGGTGGGAGGGCGTTCCACAGGGAGGGCGCCACTACCGAGAAGGCCCTCTGCCTGGTTCCCTGTAACTTGGCTTCTCGCAGGGAGGGAACCGCCAGAAGGCCCTCGGTGCTGGACCTCAGTGTCCGGGTAGAACGATGGAGGTGGAGACGCTCCTTCAGGTATACTGGACCGAGGCCGTTTAGGGCTTTAAAGGTCAACACCAGCACTTTGAATTGTGCTCGGAAACGTACTGGGAGCCAATGTAGGTCTTTCAAGACCGGTGTTATATGGTCTCGGCGACCATTCCCAGTCACCAGTCTGGCTGCTGCATTCTGGATTAGTTGTAGTTTCCGGGTCACCTTCAAAGGTAGCCCCACGTAGAGCGCATTGCAGTAGTCCAAGCGGGAGATAACCAGAGCATGCACCACTCTGGCGAGGCAGTCCGCGGGCAGATAGGGTCTCAGCCTACGTACCATCCACCATCTTATTCATAAAAATAATAAACAAGACTAGCTCCGTAAACTGCATGCAACTTCATTTTGCATTTTATCATATCTTCATAGCAGAACCTAAAGAGGATACAGTATAAACTATAAATCGTGGAAACATCCAGACAAACCATATTTTTTCACAATTAGTCACCAGCATAAACAACACAAAGACACAATAATTTATCATGCCTGTTTATTTGAGGTGATTCCAAGAGACAAACAAGATTTTCACAATGAGTAGCAGAGGAAGCAGGTTTAGGCAGCACCAGTAAAAAAAGAAATATAAATTACTACAACTGTCCTCATGACACAAAACACCTATGCCCACACACAAAGTTTGTTGTTGTTCTGAATATATTTATTTTGTTGTTAAAAATTAAAGTTAGAAGTTTCAACAGCCAAAAATGCATCAGCCCCATTTTAAATATATCTGCAGAATCTGTTTCATTTGACTTTCATCTCATATATGTCTTTTCAGAAGTAAGTCTTATCAAGTTCAGCAGGGCTTACTCCAAGGTAATGAGGTGTAGGTTTGTAGTTTTACATTTGATCTGGTACTACTTTTCACTATTCACCTTACCAGCTCTCAATATTACTTCAAAGCTCTCTCTCTCTCTCTCTCTCTCTCTCACACACACACACACACACACACACACACACACACACACAATTACAATGTATATTCCCTGCTTTCTTTGTATTTCCTCTTCCTCTGCTCTTCACTGAACTTCTGTAAATTAAATGGGAGCTCTATGACTGGAACTCCTCACATCACTTCCTTCTTCTAAAAGCAGCAGGTGGGGATACTCTGTAACCAGAGATGGAAGACGCCCATCAGCAGTTGGTCTGTGACGGATGATGGAAGAATTTCATAGTTTCTCCTACCAGCTATATATGGTTATATAGTAAGTTGATGCTTTTCATCACCAATGAATTTATTTTCTAGTCCCTATTTTACGTTCCCCGATAACATAGGAGCAGTAATCACTTCTAGAGGGGCTACACAATCATGCCAGGTTTTTTGCATCTTTTGTAAGAAGTGAACTCTCCTAAGTCATCATCCTGAGCCATCTGGTGTCTGGAGCTAACCATGACCGCCTCTTCAAACTATAACCTCACATGAATAGGCATGCTAAGTGTTACTAAAGAGGTTATTTAAAATGAGGCAGTATTTTTATTTTCTTTGTATTTTCTGGAGACTTATTAAGGGAATTTTGAACATGATCTGCTATAAATATTAATTCATGATTATATGCACTCCAGAATGACCTTGCAAATGCACCTGTGTGCCTAATTTGCACAAATGCATGTTCAGTAAGAGATACTGTTAGGTTATCATGTAAGACACAGTCTCTTTTACTAACTGAACATGTCAATGCTCATAAGGAGTTCGGGTTTGCAACAGGGAAATGTATAGCAGTTAGTAATGCCTTTCAAGAATTAATTAGCTGTAGTCTAGGAACAAGGTCTCAGTTTGTCACTTTTACTGCTTTTAGTGACCAGCGTTGTTAGCATCATTTATTGTTCTCTCTAATTTCTAACTATACCTTTCTGTGTTAATTTCTACATATGAGTGAAGTCAGTCCCAAAACATTTTCTCTGTAGTTAAAATGCAAGGCAAAACCTCTAAGGTATTCAATATCCAAATTAAAAAATAAACAGGTACAACAAAATAAATTAAGGAATTGCCATCTTGAGACCAAATTATGGTCTTCTGTCTTAAAGCTGAGGCCCCAGTTATGGAAAATCTTGAAGAACAGTGGTACCTTGGGCTACAGACGCTTCAGGTTACAGACTCCACTAACCCAGAAATATTGCTTCAGGTTAAGAACTTTGCTTCAGGATGAGAACAGAAATTGTGCTCCGGTGGCGCGGCAACAGCAGGAGGCCCCATTAGCTAAAGTGGTACCTCAGGTTAAGAACAGACCTACAGAATAAATTAAGTTATTAGCCTGAGGTACCACTGTATACTGTTCTGCTTTAAGCAGGAAAAACTAAAATGGTACCATGGACAGCTCCATGATTGGTTTGATCTGAATACAGCGTAAGAACAGAGTCCAGACATTGCATAAGAACAAAGTCCAGACACTGCATCAGCAGCAGTAAACCTCAGACTGAGTCTTAAATTGGAGTGGAATCTCTACTCCAAGAGTAGAGTGGAATCTCTACTCCAAGTTGCTAGCTCCACTTTCATAGAGAGGAGCCTCTTCATTCAAAGAGGCCCAGCCTCCTGTAGCAACTATTGACTCCAATGGAACAGGTGGGGCTGTGGTTCCTCTAGGGCTTGGGAGAGGGGTGAGAATTCTTAGAGGTTAGAATTCTAGAGTTGGAAGGGATGTTGAGGAGCATCTAGTCTAACCCCTTGCAATGCAGGAATATGCAGCTATCCCATATGGGGATCAAACCCGCAACCTTGGTGTTATCACAACAACAGAAATAATAAAAATATGGGTTGTACAAAAATACATTGTAACTAACTTGCCTAACAAATAATTTAGGCTTAGGCTAATGGGTTTAGACCTGGGTCTGTATTTAATACAAACTTGAGAAGAATGGAAGAGACCACACTCCATGCTATGTGCATTTACTATATATAGCTGCTTAAGTTTTCCAAATTTAGAACTTCTGCACATAGGCAACAATCCACATCCTGATTCTAAACATTTTTATTGATGTATGTGCTAGCACTCTCTAAATATTTATGAAATGTCATCTTTGTTGGAAGCTGCCCAGAGTGGCTGGGGAAACCCAGCCAGATGGGCAGGGTACAAATAATAAATTATTATCATCGTCGTCGTCGTCATCATCTTAAAATTGTTCTGTGATGTTCCACTGACAAAGCAGTTGTCACACCATTCTTAGAGACTAGTACACAGGCATAGCAAAATTACAGTAATCAATCTGCAGAAACATATGGATGCTGTTTCATAAGACAAAATAAAAGAGATGGACTGTACCTCTACAGAGCACATAGCCTATAACCCGTTCTCATTTCTTATTCTCAGAACCTGGGAAATCATAATAAAGAATGCAGACTACTATGCAGACTACTGAATTCCCTCAACTAGTTCCCTCAAATTTTGGGTTAAGGATACAGGGTTCCAGAACAGCACCTCACATTTTGAAAACACACACTGCCTGAATTATTGCCAAACTATCAGGAACAAATCAAGAATAAAGCACGATTTGAGCTACAGTTCTCTACGCTAATGTTGAAAATGCTCATTAATTCTGACAACTTTGGTTTAATTAGAAAAAAACTTTTTATAAAAGCCTCCTCAATATATTATGTCAAATTGTCCCTAAGTGTACATGTTTTAGGATGTTTTTGAGCAGTTTATGTTTGCTCAAATAGTTTATGTTACATTTACACTAACAGATTTTAGAGTATACTCATTATATGAGTGTTAATGCATATTAAAAGCTTATCACAACATTTGAGATGCACACAGACTACCCACTAGATAACGATTACTCTGTAGGACCATATGTTTTTGAAATCAAGTGGATAAATCAAACAGTTGGCTGGCCTCTTCAGCACATCCACTTAATGACTACTGTGCCAGACAGCAACTACCCAGGGAAATTATTCTGGGCTATTCACACTTTTTATGAGTTGAAAACCTCAAAGGACAGCAGGAGACTGGGGTTTTTCCCATTTCCAGGTCAAATGTGCTTCCAGCACACATCAGAAACCAGAGACAATCTCAAACACAGAATGAGCTGGAAATGTAGCTCCAAAGAGAAACATACTGTCAGGGAACTGACATCGGAGGAAAGGGAAGTGGTAGGGCTCCCAGAGACTGGGAGAGAGTCAACAGCTAAAGCAGGGACCAGTAGGGGGAGCGCGGGGTCTCTGGAGGAGGATCTCAGTAATGCTGAGAGAGACGCAGCAGCCCAGGCAGGAAGCAGAAGGGGAGAGAAAGGGGTGAGAGACACTTCGAGCGAAAATAGCGGGGAGGTGTCAGAAGCAACTGCAGGGAGACCTATGCTTCGCCGGAAGCTGTCACGTCGTGAGTCCAGGAGACGCGTTTCCGTTAAGGAACTTCTTTGCTGGAAGCGCTTCCGCAGACAGCCACTGTCGGACTCTACAAGTGACTAGAGCAGACATGTCTGAGGAGCTCTGTCACACACAGAGGTTTGTGGGGTCGCACAAACTCTGAAGGGGCACTATTTTAAGCACAAGCAGCTAATCATCCCCTGACAGCAGTCCGACAGTCTCTGTACGCTGCCTGTGCAGGAGAAGGCATCATGAGCGACCCAGCAGGAGCCGGAGCCGCAGGGGGTGGAGCTGGTCCAAGCTTGGAAGACAGATACCGAGCATTGGAGGTCCAACTTGCGCTGCAGACGGCGAGGCTCGAGGAGAGGAGGGCTCAAGATGCAGACAAGAAGGGGAGAACCACTCAGTTCCCCAGAAAGGTACCAGGATTAGTGCAGAAGTTTGGGGGGGACCCCAAGGATTACCATGCCTTTAGGACTGAAATGCAATATGCCCTGAATGTGCAGTTTGATGAGTTCCCTGATGAGGAATCCCGAGTTGCTTTCGTAATTGGGCATCTTGAGAAGGGGGCGCGAGATTGGGTTCGACCCCTGATGGCAACGCACAACGATATCCTGAAGGACGCTATGAAATTCTTTCGTGCAATGGATATCATGTTCTCCAGCGATATTGAGGAGGGGGGAGTGCGCAGACAGCTAATGGCTTGCAAGCAGGGAAGCAGATCTGTCCGTGAGTACTGGACTGAATTTACCATGCTGATTCACAGATTGGGGTGGGATTTATCGGCAGCACCCATTCAGATGCTATTTGAAGAAGGTCTTTCTTCAGCTGTGAAAGACGAGCTGGCCAGGAGCCCCAGGGCGGTGTCTATGGATCAGCTGACCAAATCTGCGCTGACCATTGGAGCGCGCCAGGAGGCAAGAGCCTTGGAGAGGCGGGAAGGGAGAGGGGAACGTTGGAAGGAGTTACGCATTCCAGACATTCCTGAGCCAGCTTTCCCGCCGGCAGAGCCGATGGAAATCGGAACAGCCCGCGCGCGCGCAGTTTCAAAGCCCAGTGAGGGGGCGAAGAAGGAGGGAAAGGGACCCCGGAAATGCTATCTCTGCCAACAGCCAGGCCACTTTGCCAGAGTCTGCCCCCAGAGGAAGGAATGGCAAGGGATGGTGGGAACTGTGGAGGGGGAAGAGCAGGGAGAAACGGAGCAGGTAAAAGCCAACGCCTGGTTGCCAGCAGGGCACTGCAGCCAGGCCAAAGAGCAGTGAAAGTGCCCCTTTCCCAAGTGCCAGTGCCAGAAGCTCCTCGACCTGCTCTAGTGATTGAAGTGTCGCTAGAGTTGCAAAATGGACACCCCCTAAAAATAAAGGCGCTGTTGGACTCAGGCAGCTCCTGCAATTTCATGAGTAAGGAGTTTGCGGCTGAACACCAGATACAGACTATCCCCTTAAGCAACCCCCTGCAGGTGACCACGATCGATGGCAGAGAACTGTTGGGAGGAGGCGTCAGCTTGCAGACCATCCCAATGATAATGAGGGTGGCAAGGCACACAGAACTGATAGCGTTTAATGTGGCCACCTTGGGAGGCGCTCCCATTATTTTGGGAATGAGCTGGCTAGCCCTACATGATCCGCTGGTGGGCTGGCATCAAAGAGTGGTTTCCTTCGGTTCCGCACATTGCTTAGAACACTGCAGGGGGGAAAAGGGGTCAGCAGGGGCCCAAGCCACCCTAGCAGGGACGGAAGTGATGGAGAAGGGGAAGGTGCCATCACAGTATGCTGATCTCAGCGACGTGTTCAGCGAGAAGGAAGCTGACCAACTACCCCCGCATAGGCCCTTTGATTGCCAGATCAATTTACTCCCTGGAGCACAGCTTCCTGTAGGCAGGTTGTATGCCATGTCAGACAGGGAGATGCAGGAGTTGCGAGCGTTCATTGACAAGAACCTGAAGAGAGGCTTCATCAGAGAGTCCAAGGCAGCGGGGGGTAGCCCAGTGTTTTTTGTGGATAAAAAGAACACGGACAAGCCGAGACTGGTATGTGACTTTCGGGCCCTAAATGCAGTGACAGAGCCGGTGGCTTTTCCTATGCCCAGGATTGATGATATTTTGACCAGGGTGCGAAAAGGAAAGATTTTTACAAAGCTGGACCTAAGGGGGGCGTACAACCTGATACGTATAAGGAAAGGGGATGAATGGAAGACCACCATGTTCACCCCTTTGGGGGCATTTGAATATCTCGTTATGCCTTTTGGATTACAAGCAGGCTCCGCGTGTTTTCAAGCCTTTATGAACCATGTACTGGGGCCTTTGCTCTACAAGAATTGCGTGGCCTTCTTAGATGACGTGTTGGTGTATTCGGAGAATGAGGAGCAACATGTGAGAGACGTCAGAGAAGTGTTGAGCAGGCTGCATGCCAACAGACTGTGGGTGAAACTGGAGAAGTGTCAGTTTCATACCAAGGAGGTGGAATTCCTGGGGTACCGCTTGTCAGACAAGGGGTTGGCCATGGACCCCGGCAAGGTTCAAGCGGTGCTGGAATGGAAAACCCCCAAGACTAAGAAGGATGTGCAGAGGTTCCTAGGGTTTGGAAACTTTTATCGTAAGTTCATCCGAAACTTCGCTCACCTGACGGCGCCCATCACGGACTGTCTCAGCAGCAAAAAGAAGTTTGTTTGGACGGGGGAGGCGGAGCGAGCGTTTGAGGAACTGAAAAAGGCCTTCGCCTCTGACGAACAACTTCTACATGTGGATTTACAAAAAAAGCTGAGGGTCGAAACAGACGCTTCTGACAGAGCCATAGGGGCGGTGCTTCTTCTGCAGCCAGGGAAGGAGGGGTCCGAGTGGCGACCGTGTGCCTTCTTTTCGCGAAAGCTGAACAAATCGGAGAGAAACTACACGGTGTATGACCGGGAACTTCTTGCGATTTATGAGGCCTTCCGGAGATGGAGGCACCTGCTAATTGGTGCACAACAGAAGGTGCAAGTATGCACGGACCATAAGAATCTAGAGTATTGGAGAACTGCGCGAGTGCTCAACCAACGGCAGTTGAGATGGGCCCAGGAGTTCTCCAAATTTAACTTTGAGATTTGTTACGTACCAGGCCAGGAGAACGTTAGGGCGGACGCTCTATCACGCAAACCTGAATATTTGGAGGGAGAGGGTGCACCCGAAGAGACCCATGTCATTCCCGAGGATCGCTGGGTGTGTGGGGCGGCACTGGTGGGGCTAAGGGAACTGATAGAGGGAACGGTGCAGGATGAATATGCCCAGGACAAACTCAGGGGTCTCAGGAGGGAGGGAGACAAACCCGGGGGTTTTGAGGAGAGAAACGGGGCGTTGTACTACAAGGGAGCATTATACGTACCTGAAGGAGAATTGAGGGAAAAGGTACTCAAGCAACTGCACGATAGCCCCACAGCAGGGCATTTTGGGCAACACAAAACCATGTGGCTGGTTACCAGGGAATTCTGGTGGCCCAAGGTCAGGGAAGATGTGCGGGAGTATGTGAGAGGGTGTGACCGATGTCAACGAGCCAAGGGGGAGAGGCGGGCACCGGCAGGTTTATTAGAACCACTACCCACGCCGGAAAGACCATGGGAGGCAGTGGCAATAGATTTTATGACTGATCTGCCCAGGTCCAAAGGGAAGACAGCCATTATGGTTGTGGTAGACCTGTTAACCAAGATGGCCCACTTTATAGCCTGCTCACATGCGGTCACAGCAGAAGAAACCGCTAAATTGTTTGTGGAAAATGTGTTTAGATTGCATGGTGCCCCCTTGAGGGTGGTTTCGGACCGAGGGAAACAATTTACTTCCAGGTTCTGGAGGAAGCTCATGAGCTTATTGCATGTAGAGGTGAATTTCTCAACTGCCCGTCATCCAGAAACCAACGGGCAGGCGGAAAGAGCTAATGGTGTCCTCCAGCAATATTTGAGGTGTTATGTGAATGACAGAGAGAATGATTGGGTGGAGAAGCTGGCGTTGGCAGAATTTGCCTATAACAATGCGGAGAACGTGTCCACGGGAATGAGCCCTTTTTTGGCCAATCACGGGTGTCATCCCCGAGCCTTCCCAGGGGGGGAGGGGGAGAACTGGAGCGTTCCAGCCGCAGAACAGTTCGTTGAAGAAATGGAAGCGATCCATCGCCAGCTCCAACTTAATTTAAACAGGGCGAAGGAGGAATATAAGAGGCAGGCAGACAAAACCAGAAGGGAAGGAGAAAGCATTAGGGTGGGGGACCAGGTGTGGTTGTCCACCCAAGGGTTACCATTTAAAGGAGGTTGTAAGAAGTTAAGACCCAAAAGACTGGGCCCATTTGAAGTCACGCAACAGGTCAACCCAGTGGCTTTCAGACTCCGGTTACCTAACCACATGAAGTTGCACCCAGTGTTCCACAGATCATTGCTGTCACCGTATATAGGGGACAGAGAGGGGAGGGTCAATAGGGGACCAGCTATGGAGGAAAAAGAACACAGCTACCATGTAGCGGAGATTCTCGATTCCAGGTGGAGGGGAGAGCAAGTAGAGTATTTGGTAATGTGGGAAGGGGAGCCGGAGTCGGAAAACACCTGGGTCAGGGCAGAGGATGTAGATGACGAGGTTTTGATTGAAACTTTTCATCAGAGATTCCCTCGGAAACCCCAGCCAGTGGCGAGGTTCCGGAGGGAATACTTCGCCACCACCGACGAAGAAGAAGAGTTGGAGGGGTTCGCTGATTCCGAGGTGGAGGAGGATTCAGCGAGTCGGAACGAAGACCGATGGAGGGAAATGTTCGAGACGTCGGAAGATGAGGAGGATTCTTTTAGGGGTTTCAGCTCCTCACCGCCCAGAGGAGAGAGTAGGGGCGGGGGAGAGGGGGGCCCTGGAGGGGAGGTGGATGTCAGGGAACTGACATCGGAGGAAAGGGAAGTGGTAGGGCTCCCAGAGACTGGGAGAGAGTCAACAGCTAAAGCAGGGACCAGTAGGGGGAGCGCGGGGTCTCTGGAGGAGGATCTCAGTAATGCTGAGAGAGACGCAGCAGCCCAGGCAGGAAGCAGAAGGGGAGAGAAAGGGGTGAGAGACACTTCGAGCGAAAATAGCGGGGAGGTGTCAGAAGCAACTGCAGGGAGACCTATGCTTCGCCGGAAGCTGTCACGTCGTGAGTCCAGGAGACGCGTTTCCGTTAAGGAACTTCTTTGCTGGAAGCGCTTCCGCAGACAGCCACTGTCGGACTCTACAAGTGACTAGAGCAGACATGTCTGAGGAGCTCTGTCACACACAGAGGTTTGTGGGGTCGCACAAACTCTGAAGGGGCACTATTTTAAGCACAAGCAGCTAATCATCCCCTGACACATACTATAAGGCCTAGTTGAATCTTTGTCCTAAACATTTAAAATAGCAGTTTTCAACAGAATTTGAATTGACATCTTCAGAACATACATTTCGCTTTATTCTGTTTATGCTCTGTTGCAGAAGGAATTTTTTTTACTATTCTAGTTGTTCTCACCATTTCTCAGCTGAAGAGGTTGGATGAAAAACATGCAGACTGTGATTCTTACAGCCATTGTTGGAACAACTTTAGCTTATAAAATGAGGAACGCTCTCAGGTGTTTCTATCCCCACCCTAATATTCCTTTTTAATATAACTTTTAGTGGCCTAATTCATCCCATACAAAATCTGAAAAAATAGCATTCAAAACATAAACAAATGAAACTTTTTATTTAACCCACAAAATATAAAACACCATATCAGAGTTCAATTATCACAAATGTAGCTATCATATCCAACTTAGCATGGTCTTTCAGCTGCTCCATGAGATGCTCAGGCTTTGATGCAGGTATAATTAGCTCACTGATGAACAGTTACCAGACACACAGAATAAGTCAAACCCACAACTTCCATTTCACCTATTTTTCTAAGAAAGAACACAAAGACCTCCTTTGAGCTACCAGAAAAGGAGAGAGAATCTTTAGCTAACAGGAGCTCGAATACAGTACACTTAAGAGAGAGAAAATCCCTAGACTGATTAGTGTTTCTATTTGAACAAATGAAAAATGTACCACATAACTTATTTGGAGACAAAACCACTTCTGAACATCAATGAATAAAATAATCCTTTTGTGGTCAAATGACAACTACCTTCCTAACAAGGTCTGAACCTTTCTGCTATGGTGTATAAGAAGAACCCTGGTGTATAAGAAGAAAAAACAGGGAATTAATGAGAAGAGAATGACAGGTGAAAAAGGTTTGCTTGGTGGGTGAGCACTAGCTGCCTGAAGGAGAAAGAAAAGATCAGACAAATCATCCTATTAACAAGAGGGGCCTTTGGGGCTGAAAGCTGATATACAAAGACAGACCTAAAAGTTCAGTATTTCCTCACTGAAGTCAATGAGCAGTGTAGCTATCTTGCTAGCAGGATGCCCTCAACCCAGAAAAGATTGAAATATTGACCTCAAACAGTATAGGGACCTGATCTTCAGTAGGGCTTGTAGCACAGGTATAGGCTGGCCAGCATGAGCATTCTAAAAATGTCAATGAGCTTTCTTTAAACTGCACATTGATGCATCACAGTTCATTTTTATGTGCTGGAAGAAGCCCAAGCTAAAATGCTTTCAGCAGGCTCCAGCAAAATGGAAATAATCTGTTTTGCAGATTATATTAAAATGCCTGGTCACACCATATGTACATTTGGACATGTTTTGGGGGGAGTCTTTCAACCGGAGGGAAATGCAGGTGCTTAACCTTAGAGCCTTACAATATTACATTGTAAATATTGTCAAAGTTACTAACAAATTTAATTATCCATAACTGCTAGGCATTCAGACACTTTGGATGGGCAACATGCAACTCATGGGCTCTCATGGTTGAAGAATTAGTTTGGAAGACTTAATGGCAAAACAGTAAAAAAGATCAAAAGTCAATTATGCTTGTCAACTTCATAGTTGTGAAGAACATAAAGACCTGAGACATATTTTTCTATACTGTGCAATAACAGTATCAGGGCCAAACTATATTATATGTTAGCTCTGTATCAGTGTCCATAAGTGCAGGATGTTTAAGTCCAGTTACAGTGCAGGATTACCAATCAGCATTGGGACCATAGCATGGGGAGATGGAGAGCCTTAATGCTCTGACCCCTTCTATGTTCTAATTCATACTCCCCAAACCACCAGCTTAAATGTGGGGAGACTCCCAGTGAACTGAATGGGAGGGCTGGGGGAATCCAAATTAAGTCACGGCAGGAGTAAAGGATTAAAGCTCCCATACCCTCACACCAGCATCTTGATCTGGATCAAACCCCTTGCACTGGTAATTTGTATCCAAAGATTTGAACTTAAGGACAGTTAGAAAGCTAACATTTATTCTAGTTTGGCTCTCAGGATAAAAATACTGCAGACTAAACAAACCGTTTTCCAGTTGTAGTTGGGCATTTACCACGATTGTGAAAATAACATAAATGACAAGCTATATTATTTAGCTTTATTTCAAATAGAGAGATAAAACCTAATTTGATCCAAATCAGCATTCTCTTTTGCCCTCTTCCTTGGCAAGTCATAGGTAGCCTTCTTACCTTCTCATTTAAAGGATGTATATAAAACACATATTTTTATCTGCATTATTCCTGATTAATCTACTTTTATTGAGCTGTTAAGATTGTCATTCTGTAGATCCAGTGAAATCAAAAGGCTTCAGTTAGTTTACTCTGAGTGCAACATTGTCAGATAATTCCTCATCTGTTCTCTTCTTTTTTCCTTGAAGGGTCTGCCTTTGTGACAGCAAGACTTTTAGCAAGACTTTTGAGAACAAGACTTGTGTTTTTTGTTTTTCCAACAATCATTTTTCTAAAGTTATTTTAATTATAACATCACTTGCCATTTTTATCCACAATTATTTCTGAGTGCCCTTTCATGGAGAAAAGAAAAGAAAAAGAAAAAGAAATACTTACCGGTATTTTAAAGGCCAGGAGCTTTGAAATGTGTTATTCCTGATCTGGATCACAGAGTGTTTGTGTCTATATCTATATGCTTCTTTTTAACATAGGCATTTAAAAGTTTGCCTCCCACTTTCTAACACATACGGCATAAAGCAAAAAAAATGCAAGGCGCTGAGGAAGCTCTGAGGGCTAGACTTCAAATCTGACTTAGCAATTACAAGAAGAGCAGTCATGTCATATCGGGAGCCTTGTATTGCTTTGCACTTTTTGAGATTGAAAATTCCCTTTCTATCCTTCTTCTAGTTAATAAATATGTAAATATGTTCTGGTTGCAGAACTGAATAATTAAGACCTATGCTGAGAAGTGGACAGCCTCGCTACACAGTGGCTGGGCTACACGAATAACCTCCCACTCTCTATGGGTAAGGTCTGCTGCAAAGGTATTTTGACAGAAACCTACAAAAATAGTTGGTGCTGCCACAGCTTTATTTTATTTTTTAATAACCCAGCATAGATCAAGAAGAAGAATTCAGTTAAGCCAGTGACTGAGAAAACTAATTTCATGGTAAAATAATTCTATAATATATTTAAAGTGTACAGGCAAGACTACTCTTAAAAGGAATCTGCATTACAAAACATATGTAAGAGTGGGACTTATATAGAGTTGCTCTCCAAATGCTTAATAAACGATTATTCTTCATCACCACACTATTTCATATAAATCATTTTCTAAGGGCAAGCCTATTCTTCTCTTATTCAGTAGGAATTGTACTGCTTTTAAAATGACATATTAAAGGATGTATTGCTTCCTTGACTAGTACTATTTTATTTTGTACAGGACAAAAATAAAAGCAGAAAATCTGAAACTTGGGTTTACAACAAAAGCCACATTATTCAGATGCTTCAGGAAACTTTAACTGTTTTTACATGGCTTCCATCTGCATGAAAACTTGCTTACAGATCCATTGTAGCTGATGGAACGAGAAGAGGGCACAGGTTAAGCATGTAAAAAAAGCTCATTTCAAAAACATTCAATCCACTAAATATTTTCCTGGCACTTGTTTTTAGAAGTAATTCAGAAGTATACTCTCTGTTGTTTCACACAATTAATTTGCAATTAAGAAGCAAATTTTCACTTTTTACACAACTATCTACTGCTTCAAACACCTTTATCATGACCCACAGTGCAGTCCTGATGGAAGATGAAAATTAGGTGTATCAAATAGGCACATGGGACATTAACTACTTAACTGTTAATCATTAAGGAGCAAAATGTGTATTACTTTAAGCATATAGTAAGGCTCTACCTGCTTTTTTTTAAAAGTAACTAGCAGATTTACAATATCCAGCCTTGATGAGAAGGGAGAAAGTTTTTATATTTTACCCACATGCCTGACGCCTGCCTAGGTGGGGAATTTTCCTTGGGGCTGTGGAACAGGAGGAAAAGGAGTCTCAGAGCCTTTATCCTTCCCCCATTTATGTGAAGGCAACTCTTAGTATAGGGCAGAGGTCAGCAGACTTTTTCAGCAGGGGGCCAGTCCACTGTCCCTCAGACCTAGTGGGGGGGCCAGACTATTTTTTTTTGGGGGGGGATGAACGAATTCTTATGCCCCACAAATAACCCAGAGATGCATTTTAAATAAAAGCACACATTCTACTCATGTAAAAACACGCTGATTCCCGGATCGTCCGCAGGCCAGATTTAGAAGGCGATTGGGCTGCATCTGGCCCCTGGGCCTTAGTTTGCCTACCCATGGTATAGGGAGTGGAATATGCTGTTTATACCCCAGGGCTGCTGTAATGCCACTACCACTGCGCAACCCAACAGTGGCACTGAGTGGAACTCCAAGCTCATAGTCTTGTATTCACCAGGTGGGTCCAACATAATTAGGAAGGCAGTTTGAGGCAACTATAAGCTTGTCAGCCACAGAACTCCACTCAACACCTGCAAGTTTCAGCAAGTAATAAACTGTAAGAGCTGGTGCTGGCTGCCCAGTGTCCCCAAAACCATGGAGCTGGACCTGTCCACACAAAGCCACACATTATCAATATCCTTTTAGTCTAAAATCTATGGATTTAAAAATCTCAACTGACACCCAATCAATAAAGGCATATTTTTTGTCCCTCATCCTGTTCACTGTTCATTCTCCATGAATTCCTGATGAGAAAAGGTAGCAAAGTCTGAGTTTACATTTCATGCAAAGAGGCTCCAAGAATGAATTGTTCCTCTCAATACTGCCAGATATTATGAATTCCAGCCAAATTAACTTTCAATGAGTTTCTGACAGTGATCAGGGTACCAGATACATTAGCATTTAAAATTCATATGGCAGAAATCAAAGTTTATGGGGAAAGAAATTCAATAACCTCTGGTCTCATTATTCCTCATCTAGCAAATAGGAAATACTTTTGAAGCATTTCTGTAGATATAGGAAAAATTAATATGAGCAGGCATTATTAGCTCCCTGCTGCTCCCATTTTTCATGGATTTCCCTCATGGTAATGCACCTCTACATTCAATTCTACTTTAAGCTGAGTGTGTGCTCTCATTTCCTATTATCTTCGTCTAAGAAACCTGTTCATTTCATCAGGGCATCCTGCAGTCCCTGATCAAATTAATAATGCACTTACTCCCACAAGGATACATGAGGGAACAGTAACACAATTGGGAAATTTCAGGTCTTTAATATGTTACTCAACATTTCATCCCTTTTCTAACGGTAACAAATGAAAACTTACCAGCTGGGCAAATACTTAAATATATGGTAGATAGAAAATAAAAGTCAAAGCACATCAAAGTGAACACTGGCTACAAATATATATCAATGTGTCTTTTCTCTTGTCCTTGCAGAACACTCCAAAGGAAAGAAATATAGTACGTACAGTATACTTGTAGATTGCAACAGTTTTGTATGCCGGAGAGCAAAATGGTGAGACCCTGAAAGAACTAGAGATAACAAAGGAAGTGTTGTCCTGGCTAAGCAGGTCCTATTAGGGATATCACAAGCATTCAAATTGACCTGCTTGCAAAAGCCCAGAAAGACACAGAAACTAATTTTGAAGCTCAAGGAAGTAGAGGCTGTGGTGCTTCCTAAAGCAGTAATGGAAAGGGTTGGTGGGGTGGGGTGGCTCACCTGACCTCCCAACAGCTGAGCTACTGATACTGGGAAGAGACGGAGAAGTGTGGTGGTAGGAATGCACCAGCAGAAACACCAGATTTGACTCTGCCAGTGTGTTTGCACTGCACTGAACTTGACACCACCATCTTGCACACACACCCTTTCCTGGTAAGCAGCAGTTGTTAGGAAGTTGTCAGGTGCCACTGCATCACCACACCATCTGCTACTACTTCAAGCCCATGAACAACATATTTTCCCACCACTAACTGTTACGACTGTTACTAAAGCTGCACGCTATCTCTGCTAAGAATCCTGGGACTGGTAATCCTAGTTTAAACTTCTGAAAAGATCCTCCACTATGGCCTGAGCAGTGAGCGCCATCTGTCAAATCATATGTATAAACATATGCAACATATTAAGGAATTAAGCATTTAAAAGACATTCTATAAAAGATGTACTCATTCTAAAAAATGCAGAGAGTCCCTAATCCCAACGACAATCAATGACTCTACAGCACTCAATATAGATGGGATGATGAACCAGTTTCTCCAGACCAATTGCCAGCCAGCAAGTTTTCACTGGCTAAAAAGTATGCGTGCATATGATGGCTACATACCTGAGGGTGCTCATGCTGAGGACCCTAAACTTAGATTGTGCTAGGCCAATCACATGCATAGTCCATACACTGCTGGGCATGCATATAGGCCTCCAGGAAGAAACTCATGCGTTGCCACTGCTGTGCCACAGTAAACATTGCTACAGGGGTTTAATGTAGACTGCAGTCATTACTATACCATGCAACAATTCTGTACATACTCTAGAATCTATTCCAATGTGTGTGTTGGAAGTAATAAAATCCATTTACTAAATTTCTTTTTTTACCACACACATTCTTAAATATACAAACATTTTGCTTGTTATATTTGCTGTTATATATGTGTGCTTTGCTCATGCTTCAGTGATAAGGACAGTTTTGGTTCAGATCTCAGTCATGAATTCTAGGAAGTACAAGTACTGTATAAATTTTGTCCTTGAAAAAGTGTATTAAAAATGGGAGTTTATAAAAATGTCACTCCCTCCACCCAATAAAATAATTTGCTATTTGAAAAGGTTAACTAGGGGTAATTCAAAATGTGCCAACATCTTTTGCGTTTATTTAACCAAAAACACACTTAGCATCCTACATCCATAGCATCTCATCATGATATTTCCAGGGCTAAATTAACACAGCCAATATTCTCTTATGCAAATAGATTCCCATCGATCAAACCAAGCACAGAGGGAGCTAAAGTTATTTTATCTGCCTATCAGTGAATGTTTTGTTATCTCAGGATGTCCCCAAAGAGGAATAGAAGTGCTTGGAATCAATACTGTCCAATCTAATTTTTCTCATAGCTCTCAAGGACAGTTCTGCAATTAATAAGAAATTCTATTAAACTGCCCAAAGTACTGCAAAGCAGTCAACTGGGGTACAGCTAGGTTTCTTGCACAAAAAGAATGTTTGAGCTTCATTGTTATCCTACCACTTACTTCTGCAACAATGACTCTATAAGGATACTTGTATGTAACAAATAAGGCTTTTTGTGATGAGAGCTAAACACAAAGGAGTAGGGATGCTTAAGGTATTTGATCCTTGTTCGAACATACATTTAAATACATATTTAAAAAGCAAATGTTTGTGCAGGTTTTTAAAATAAATCACAGATAAACAAAAAAGAGGATGGAAAAATACTTAAAATATGTGAAAATGACACAGACCAGAAGTAGACTGATCTTCCTCTCTCTAATTCAGTAGCAGAGAGGGGCAAATCGCGCGTGTCACAAATCCTATAATGAAATGTTGTTAAAAACTGAATCCCCAGTTTGGGAAGGGAGATCTGTGGGTACACATTACAGTGCTTATCTAGTTCTCAATGAACTGGAACTGAATATATGCTATTGATGGGAATCTGCAGCTCTAACTGGAGGCACTTGTAGCATACAGCAAAGCCTGACTGGAACTGGATCAGCTTCGTTAAACGGAATGAATATAAGAAACTCAGATCAGCCTGTCTTGCTGATGCCTCTATTTCCAGAGATGGCTTACATAATAGTGTTTGTGAATATTTATTTCCAGAAACCATGTTGAAAACTGAAGTATAATAGGAGTATATTTAGTAATAATAACTGTGCATCATGATCTCATCAAAGTTTTGTCATTATGCCAACATCAGATTAAATTCACGTTTTGAAATATGTCAGTTACTTTTCATATGAGAAAGCCCCAGTACTGAGAGAGAGAGAGAGAGAGAGAGAGAGAGAGAGAGAGAACTCTTTCCATGAACTAAAAGAATTGAGTGGATTGTAAAGCAAAGGCATCCCAGAATTAATGATTAAGTGTAATAGACTAGGAGGCAGAGCACAGCAATTTGCTCCTCTCTCTAATTAACACCTTTTCACCCTGGAGACCTGCCTTACTCACAAGTGTGAACTCTGAATAATTTGCTGTTCTAGGAGTAATTTGACTGTGAAGGGGCAAGACAGCAATTTCAAATCAAAGTGGCAGAGCAAACTAGCAAAGTCTATTTTAAAGGAAGATTGCTGATGCAATTCAAAATCTAATGGGCAACAGTGTGTTAGAGATACACAAAGCAACACATATTCAGGATGCTATGGACCTCTATCAATAAATGCAAAAATGATAAAAAGAGCACAAACTCTAGAACAGTAGTGTAATGTAGCATTAAAAAACCATGAATCAATTATTTAAAGGATCAGGGAGATAAATTGGTCTTCACCAGGACTTCCGGGTTAGCGCCTACGGCAATGGCGGATTTCCTCTGATCGGGAGGAATCCGCTCCATGGAAATCAGGGTCTGGACCGCCACGGCAAGGCGGAGACCCACTAAAAACCACAGGCGGGAGAAGTCTGTGGACGTGGGATTCGGCTGGCACCTTTTGCGCCTCCCCTACTCGCGGAGAAATCCGGTTTCGGGGATCCGGAGCGACGTGGGGTGAGCGGCGCAGTGCTTCGAATTGACTGCTTCTTTCACGGAGTGAAGCCGCACTGCTGTTGCCGGAGAGCGCTGACTTTTTCCTGTGGACAATTGGACTCTAAACAACTACCTGTGAGTAGAACGGAAAATTGGATCTCTAAACTTCTTAATTTGGCATCGAAACGGGAAGGTTTCAAACAGGAAGTCCGCCTTCCTCTTTTGTAAATAGATTGAAGCAAAGACGTTGCAAGCTAAAGCCTGGAAAGTCTTCTGTAAAGGATTAAATCTCCATCGGTTAAAATTACTAAACCCCCCTTGGAAGCAGGAGGGGGGGATTTTAGATCGTTTAAGCCTGCAGGAGAGAGAGTGAAGAAAGATAAATCACCACCGTTTCGAACCTGGGAACGGGCTGCCAGTAAGATTGACATTTTGGGAAAGTTCATTGACTGTGAATAAAACGTATGTTGACAGATAGTTAAATAAGAGAAATATATTGTTTCCATTGTTTCCTTTTGCACTTAAAAAGGAGCAAAAAAGTAACTGAAAATCGAAACTATCGCTGGATTTGCGTTTAAAAGGATGGATACAAATAGAAATTGTTTCCCCTAGAGGGAGCTTTCGAAACTGTTGCAGGAGTGGAGTTGGGGAATTTTCCAGCTGCAGAGATTAAAGATTGTGAGAATCAGAGACTGACCTTGGACAAGAACGTTGACAGAAGAAGCCTTAGTGATTGCATTTTGCAAGACAAGTGCTTTATTGGAACAGCTTCATGAGAAGACAGATGTGATGATTATTAAAATTGACAATTTGGGACAAAAAATGACTGAGTTGGGACAAAAAGTGAATACCTATACAGAAATTACTCAGGAGTTGACTCAGAAATCTGTTTTGACATGGCAAGCTGTGGAGAAGACGAAGGAGAAAGTTGTTGTTGAACCTCAAGTAATTCAAGTGGAGAGAGCCCCGGCCTCACAGAGGCAATTTTATGAACATAAGCTGTTGCCCTTTATGATCGAATCTAGAGAAAGCCAGGGATGGAGCCCTGCTTGGATTGGAGAAGGAAAGTTGGATAGATCCTCCTATGCAGGGATGCTCTGGCCTTTGGGATCTGGATTTGGGTCAGGGAGAGATTGGCGCTCTGAAATATCTTTTGGACTTTAGTTCTGACTATGGAGAACGGGCTGACCTGTCGAGAAGGAATAAAGACATTGTTAGGTTGGAGTTTCCCCATTGTTAGGTTGGATGTGTTTTTAACTGTTTTTGCTTTTGTTTTTGTTTTGATGTATTGTGTCTTTTGCTTTTTTATATGTATTGTAATGTATTGATTTGTATTGGTGTTTTTTTCTCTTTCTTTTTTACTTCTTTCTTTAATTCTTAAACTTTTAATAAATATTATTTTAAAAAAGAGAAGATAAATTGGTCTTCACCCTGCACCTAAAAGCACTGCAACGCCACTAGATCCAAGCCTCTTTCATTCAAAGAACAGGCCTTTCCAAATCTGGAAAGACTGCTTCCTTTCCATTCACAGAAGGGCACCTTTGGATTCAGTTCTCTTTGTCTCAGATTTACTGAATAAGTTTTTTTTTTAAAAAATTACAAATTATTTTCAGGTTCTTTGCCGAGACACAGCAGTTTCATGGTCCAGAAATTGTTAATGAACACATTTGAATAGCCAACCTGTTAGTATGAAGTGCCAAAATGCAACCTTTCTTTTATTATTCTGCAAACTTGTAAGGGTCCCCCCCCCGCCTCCGGCATCACTGAACTGAAGCTGAATTTCGTCAGCATCATCCACGCTGATCTAACTGCACTGTCATTTAATACATAGGCTCCTCAAAAATGCTCACAATAATCAAGGGCACTTTGTGAAACATCTGATTAAGTGGACTAAGTCACGGGTGTTTGCTTCTTCTTGCTTTGGTGAGTATGAATTATTGAGACTTAAAAGTAGCATGATCTTTTGTTTGATGATGACCTTTAAGTGAGATGTTTCACAACTTACAAAACGTATTCTGTAGAGGAGACTTGCTACTTAGTACAATGGTATTTTGTATGGTGGTTTTATTTCTGAACAAGAATGGCTTACACAGATCTGTTGCTTAAGTAAAGTCAATAGTAAAATCATTAGCTAGAACAAACTCAGAAGTAATCTATTTGGCTGAGTATGATGCAGTGCAGTAGACTCTGGGAGTTGTAGTTTGAGTCCTTAAATCAGGGGTCAGCAACCTTTTTCAGCCGTGGGCCGGTCCACCATCCCTCAGACCATGTGGGGGGGGGCGGACTATATTTTTTTGGGGGGGATGAACAAATTCCTATGCCCCACAAATCACCCAGAGATGCATTTTAAATAAAAGGACACATTCTACTCATGTAAAAACATGCTGATTCCCAGACCGTCCGCGGGCTGGATTGAGAAGGCAATTGGGCCGCATCCGGCCCCCGGGCCTTAGGTTACCTACCCCTGCCTTAAATGAACTACCTAACCACAATCTCGTGTGCCCAACATTTTTTACACTCCTTTTTGCCTCTCATTATAGCTGCCCACCACCATGCTGCTACTCTTATGCAGGAGGTATGAAAGAAAAAGGAAGGTGGTAGGGGGGCAGCAGAGATTGCTTGGGGTGGTGGGCTTCCTGTTCTTAGTGGGTTAGAAGGCTCACGCCCCATCTGGACTCGGGTTCTCCAAATGTCCTAGATCCAATCCCAAGCCTGGTTCACCATCCTTAGCTCTGTGTAGAAATTTAGATATGTGAAGCATCCTCTACTAAATTAAGGAGGCCATGAAAAGTGGAGGTGGAGACACTCCACAGCTCTGATAGAGGCCACAGGAAGGAAGGATATCAGCAGTGGTCAGAGACCCAGTCCTGCTGCTGCACCTGCAATGCCACTGGCACAGCTTTTAAAACATAAAATTTGGAGAGGGTTAAAAGAAAGAAGACATCTCAGCACTGGCATCAAAAGTTATTTCACCTGAAATTCTGCACCCCAACTGGCCCCTAAATGGCACTCCCCAATGCACCACTTGCAAATGAATGAAAAATGCTTTAAATTGGGGTTAGTCATTTTGATGTACCCCTCCACCCTCAAGATCCCCAATTCAACTGCCCTCAAGATCCCAAAGGTCCTAGAAGCCACAGAACACAGGCCCTTGTCTTTACAGAATAATATACCTTTTATTTCTGGGAAGCCCAAACTGATTATAAAATATTAAGATACTAGTCTCTCAAGCAAGATGGATTAACAAATAGATTAAAAAGTCACATTGCCCAATGTATTTCTTATACAGAATAAGTTGACATTCAGAGCATTAGTTATTCTCTGAAGTCCTCCTAACTGCAAATGTACTGTCATTATTCCAAGGTGCATCACTTTATCTCAGGTGATACGAGATAAGGTTTGAACGTGAAATGACCAGAATGTTTTTCTAGCTGTGGTTTCATTACATTTAGTCCGTCTTTTTTCTCAACTTTTCAGGTTGGCGGTAAATGTGGCATGCTTTTTCTCCTTCTAAACATGAGATTGCAATCTTGTCACCATAGTACTTTATATAGCGTGGAAAGGTTAATCTTTCAAACTGACTTCTTCGAAGCCTTGTAGACCTCTAGTAATAAACTTTTGGCTATCTGCTTCCACAGAGGTGGTGAAGCTGAACTGCATGCCCACGTTTTAAGCCAAGGTCATTATTTGAAGCTAAAGGCTGTTTTACCCAGTTTAAATCACAATCCTGAACAGTTACTTGGAAGAAATAGCAGTTTTGTTAGTCTATTTTGGCACATTTTTGTGCAGTGTCTGCTTAAGGGGGAAATTCTATAGCAAGATCTGAAAAGTTGAGCAAATTAGGATGTAGCAGATCTGACTGACTGACCTGGGAGGATTCCTGGCTCAGCTGGGTTACATGGGCTTAGCTCCTTCATCCTCAGCTCAGTCAGAGATACACCACACCAGGGTATCTCCCCCAGCCAACCTCAGCCGAGATGCAGCTGGATCCTAAGCCTCTTCAGCTTGATTATATGACCCAGTTTAAGTTAAAATGACAGAAAGGATGGTGTAATGCAAACACTATTTTAAAGGTGTGTTTTCCCTCTGGCACTGGCCTGCCAGGCTTAGCCCAGCTAAGTCAGCAGTAGCCTTGCAACTGAACAGGTGCAACATTATGCTGGTTTAATTTACACCAGCATTATGCCAACTTCTTTTTATAGACTTGCTCCCTTCATTTCAGCCAGTGTACTGTGTGATATATAGGACTGTTTTAAATGTGACACATAGGACTGATCCAAAATTTCTGATAAATGAATTTTCTTAAAACTATTGATGTTCCCTGTTCCAAGCTCCTCAACTATTCCAAGTAATCCTTCCCTCACACTGCTTTGCAGCTAAGCAGACCACTAGGTTTTTATCATAGTTATGAATAATGCTTAGGACAGTGGTTAGGAGCCTTTGGTCTGTGAGCATAAATAGACCCAATAGGGGTCTTAATTTCACAGCTGAGGCCGTATTCCCCAAGCCACATCCACATCCACCTACCCCATACGACATCAAGTATTAGAGTGCAAAGGAACAAGCAGGACCCTGAAATGTGTTCTCAATTGTTCCTTGGTAACAGAATTTTATATTATATTTTATATTACTTTTAAATTTAGCACCAAATGCAAGCCCCACTGAAACTGGTTCTACTTTGCATATTCTGACTGGAGCTCCTCACTAGAGTTTGCAGGTGCTGATCAGCTGATCATTGGTGGCTGCAAGCTCTGCTTCCTTTACCTGTGCAGTTTAAAATAAATCTACACATGTAAAGGAAGTATAAAGGGAAACCATGATTTCAAATCACATGGGCAAATGAACACTTTTTCCTTTGCAGATCAGATTGAATTCAAGCCAGTCTACAAAAGAAAACACTTCACCTGCTGTCATGGTAATGACAGATGACTAACTGTTGGGTGGCCCTGCCAACCTGTCAAAATGGCCCACTGGGGTTGGAGGACTTCAGGATATGGCCCACTGGCCAGATCCAGTTCCCCACACTTGGTTTAGTTAGACCAGGGGTCTGCAACCTTTAAGACAAAAAGAGCCACTTGGACCCGTTTCCGAAGAAAAAAAACAACTGGGAGCCGCAAAACCGGGAAGGTGACGTCGGGACGGTGCGTGACTAATGCACGCACCGCCCCCATGCGACGTCACAGCCAGTACAGCGCCCGCCACAGTGGGGAGTGTCGGGGCACACAATGCGCCTCCTCCCCTCGCTAGTATCCGCCCCGGAGCCGCGGCAAAGGTGTAAAAGAGCCACATGCGGCTCCGGAGCCGCGGGTTGCAGACCCCTGAGTTAGATCCTTAGAACTCAAATCTAAAATAAGTGATCTGGCTTTTATGAAGCATATACGATTTGCTCTGTATACAAACAGCATACCTTTTAAAAAAGCATTTATTCCATGACGCCAAGAGCAAAACTTTTGGGAAGATTACCAGAAAATTGTCTCCATTTATTTTAAACAAATGCAATAGTCGCTTACCACACTCAAACATAAATGCAGTTTAATCTACTTCATGGCTCAAGTGTCAGCTGCATTATTACTAATTCCATCATAAATTCCATGAAAGAAGCACTGAGGAAGTACCTTGTCAATCTGTGTGCTTCATGATGTGGCTGAATTGCTCCCTATGTATTTTATATTGCCTGAGATAAAGGCAGAAATAGTAAGACATATTGGCATGTGAATGACACATGACCTTAAAACTTTTGCACAGGTCTCTTTGCCTGCGGCACTACAAAATACAGTTCACATTCCAAAGGTACTGATGCATATCTGGCTGCCACTGCAAGCTGAGGATTAAAGCACGTACAGGGCAAGCCTAATGCATATTCATTGCAGTGCATATAGAAATGATTGCTCTTTCTGAATGAGGTTACTTTAGCCTTTTTGTTCAAGAAAGGAGGCCCTATTGACTGTTCCCACAATGTCTGCAGTAAGGGGCATGGAAACCCAGAACAGGGCCTTTTCAGCTGCAAGTCCAGCTTGTGAAATTCCCCCTGAAAAGAAGTCCGTATGTCTACCTCAAGACTCACCTATCCAGCTGCTGGCTGGCTGGCTGGCATTTGTGGATCAACTGCCATATCTGCAGCCAAAATCATGCCAGATCCCATTGCCTGATGGCTGCAAGACTGGTTTGAGATCCAGGAGATCTTGGGCAAGCTCAGCCCTGCCCACTCCTTGCCCTTAAAATGCTCAGCTGACAGGTCTCTGCTCAGTCCAAACCCTCAAAGCCTGGCTTCAAGCGGGGGGGGGGGGGGTGATTGCTCTGTAAAAGTTCATTTTCCACTGCAAATACATATACTTACACGTAATGTGTGGCTGGTATGGAATTCAGCTCAGTTGGTTAGAGTGTGGTGCTGATAATGCCAAGGTTGAAGGTTGGATCCCTGTAGGTGATCCAACTGCATATTCCTACATTGCAGGGGGCTGGACTAGATGATCCTTAGGATCCCTTTCAACTCTACAATTCTATGAACAACTGATGGTCCATAGGAAATGGTTGAATGGCTTTTATTTCCGACAGATGTTAGAAAGCTGTAAGAATTAGATTGTATTTACCGGGGATGGGCACTTAATTCTTGGAGAGTTCACAAATCTGTTCTTGTAAATCCACTACAATTCCAGAGAGTTCTCTTCAGAAACCATATTCAACAGCCCGCTGATTACCCAGACCTCTGCAAAGTGGCAAAATACTGTCTCTTCTCCTTGCTTTGAGCTGTGAGCTGTTGTGCTCTCATGCATGGCATGTTTTCTTTGAAATAACAAATACTATCAAGGGAAACTTGCCTTGTTTCAATTAAAATTAATTAGCAGACATTTCATGCAAATGCAAAGGCGTTACCACTTTATATATCAAATAAATGATTAGGATAGGGATTGGGGAAGCCTGTGTCCATCTGGATGCATCTGGACTCCAACTCCCATGAGCCCGAGCCAATATGGCTAATGGTCAGGGGTGGTGGGCATTGTAGTCCAATAACGAAGTCCTATGACACATAACAAATTTCTTACTAAACTTTTTATTTCAACAGGCCTATTGGACTTAATTTTAGCCCCGCTGATTGTTTTGATCTGGTTCTGGAGACCTTGCTGTTTTTTTAGTTGGTTTTAATTGTATTTTCATTGTTTTTGCATTTTTCTTTTATGTAAACCACCCTGGTGACTTCTAATGAGGGATGGTATAGACATTTCTAATAAATAAGTAATAACCCATAGGTAATTGCTGTTTCTGGTGAAAACAAATCAACTAGCTTCCCCATTGTTCTGCTTCCCCTGCCCAATTTGAAACAGCACAGTCAAGTATTTGCTGCAAGGTGTGCCAACTAATGGATTGCCCAACATTTCTATGCTATCTATGTTGCAGACCACAAAATATTTAGAATTTGTAAAATATTTATAGAACTGCTTCTAATTTTAATAAAAATGCTGTGCCACTGGACTGCTTCTTCATACTCCACTGAATATCTATCCAATGGGAGCTGAAAGATTAAAAACAAAACTACAAATACAAAAGACTTGCCACTCCTCAGGCGCTACTGGAAAGCACTCACTTTCCGGGTACTGGTTTTTAAAGCTAATACAATATTTTATTGTCTTTGAACGGAAGCATGGTTGGCTTCTTATTTAAGTGTAATGAGGCACTATGAAATCAAACTGTGAAGACTCTAGAAGAACTGGGTGGTTTTTTTACTCTTCAATGGTTACATTGTGCAGCCACTGTAGAAATGATGGGTACAGCAAGGTGATAAGAAATGGAGAAAATACAGTGTGTTTATGTGTTTTAAGAAGCACAGACTTTTTCTTTTGTCATCTTCTTACAAATACTTTCATGCCAATAATTTTCAGAAGTCTATCAAGCAGCAGCTAGCAATATCCAAGGTGGCCAAAATATTTGAGAGAGTCAGCTTTCTGTTCATCCCTGCAGGAAATAGGTAGGAAGGAAGGGAAGCTAACATTTTGATTAAGTTGCCACCTTTGTAACTTACTCAGCAAATATAAAATGAGAAAATATGTGCACCCCCTCGATGGAGAGTGTACTTGAAGAGCTATAATTCTTGCATCCCATTTTGTGGAACTGCTCTGGTTTTCACATAAGAGGCATGTTTGATTGCACACCATAAGCACAGCGGGAAATGCTAATACCCTGCAATTATCTTTTTTTTTAATTGTTTAATTCACATAGGAAATTTGCTGAAGGGAAGTTTCTGTTTGAACTGCACCTGAGATCAAAAAGTATCATCTAGTTGCAGTGGAGATGTATGAATACATAACTGTTTCAAATTCGCATTTGGACCTTGGTGAGGAATCTGGAATTTTATTAATTTTTTTAAAAAGATGTTCCTATGGTCCAGACTTGTTAGTAAGTACATAAATATTAAGCAGCTCACCTGTACACATATTCTCCTTAAGTAGCTTTAGCTGTAAATGTGGCAAGTTCAAAGGTGTACCTAGGGGTTGGCAAAACCAGCCCCTGCAGGGGACACAGGTCTGTACATGTGTGCATGCACACACAAACATATATATGGCATTGGAGTCCTCCCGCGACAGCTGGAGTGCCCCCACCCCCATTGGCTCAGCACTCCATCATCTGCATTGCCCGCAGAAGGAATCCTTGGCATGGCTTCCAGGCAGAGAGCAGCGCAAGCACATCATCCAACCCCAAGACAAGGCAGCCTCATCTGTGTCTCAGATTTTCGAGGTGGGGGGACACCAACACAGCTCCTTGTCAAGGGTGCAAGAGACCCTAGGTACACCTCTGAGCAAATTACAAGGCTCAGCCTGGTCATATAGGTAAGAGGCTGCTACAACTTGAAAACTTCAAACCACATTCACACCATACATTTAAAGCACTATGATACCCTTTCAAACACTAATAACTTCCCCCAAAGAACTGTGGGAGATAAGGTGCTGAAACTTGTTAAGAAACCTCTAATTCCCCTCACAGAGCTACAAACCCCAGTTCCCTGTGAAGAGGAATTGATTATGAGGGGAATATGGTTTTCCTAACAACTCTAAGCACCCTTAACACATTACAGCTCCCAGGATTCTTTACGGGAAGCTATGCCTGTTTAAAGTTGTATCACAGTTCTTCTGGCGGTTCCCTCATTGCGAGAAGCAAAGCTACAGGGAACCAGGCAGAGGGCCTTCTCGGTAGTGGCACCCGCCCTGTGGAACGCCCTCCCATCAGATGTCAAAGAAATAAATAACTACCTGACATTCAGAAGACATCTTAAGGCAGCCCTGTTCAGGGAAGTTTTTAATCTGTGATATTTTACTGTATTTTGGGTTTCTATGGAAGCCGCCCAGAGTGGCTGGGGAAACCCAGGCAGATGGGCGGGGTACAAATAATAAATTATTATTATTATTAAATGTATCGTATGTGGCTAGAGAAAGATGAGCCATTGGCCAGTTTTTTGTTGTTTCCACAAAAGCTGTAACTCTGAAGATTTTTTAAAGAATAAAGCTACTTAACAGGGTATGCACATGCCACAAGATTCAGTTTGTAACTGTCAATTTGTCAATCAGCCTTATCTGCCCTGGGTTACTCTTTGGTCTGTCCACTTTGGCTCATGTTTTGGGTGTGAAGGGGTTTCATTAAAAATGAAGTTCTGTTTCCCACCATTCTCTACCATGGGGATTCAAAAAACAGCTATAGCCTTTGTTCTTTTTGACAGAAACTTACATGCATAATAGACATTGTCCTCCCTGGATCAGATTAAGGCTGCTAAACCACAGGGAAATAGATCCAAAGTTTTGGGGGTCTGGACACCTTGAATATTTTTTAGAAAAAGGGCAAAACCTCTTTTTGTTTTATTTGGAGTAAACTGAAATTTGCAGCAATCCAGACTTATGCACAACACTAACTAAAACTTGGTTTAAACAAATGCAACCCTCTCAAACAGAAAAAAGAAAAACAGCAATACCAGAATGAAAATAATATAATAAGTAGGTGTCTCATTTGTTGGTAAATGAAAAGTGATTAGAAAGAGGAGGAATGCCACTAACTAGTCCACCACTTTTTGAAACATTCTTCTCTAGAGTGACGGAACTCACAAAAGTGCAACAAACGAGCACATAATGCAAACCACTTCCCTCAACATTTGTCCCCCAAAGCACTATTATTGGAGAGGCCTAATAAATAGTTCTCCTGCCAACCTAGCAGTTTGAAAGCACGTCAAAGTGCAAGTAGATAAATAGGTACCGCTCCGGCGGGAGGTAAATGGCGTTTCCATGCACTGCTCTGGTTCGCCAGAAGCGGCTTAGTAGTCATGCTGGCCACATGACCGGCTCCCTCGGCCAGTAAAGCGAGATGAGCACCGCAACCCCAGAGTCGGTCATGACTGGACCTAATGGTCAGGGGTCCCTTTACCTTTACCTAATAAATAGTTCCCTAATTAAAAACTAGACCAGTCCATCAAAATGAGCTATTCCCCACCAAGTCACAACAGTACTTTTTTCTTACAGTCAGTTTTAACTTTTAACAACTATCTGCAAAAAATTTTAATGACCAAGTTGACAGAGCAACACAAGGCTTTTTTTGGGCTGAGGGGTTCAGTACTCCAACTCTAGGGGCCTTGTTAAAATCACCATTTTACTCAGGCAAGTAATAAAAACATCCTTAGGCACCCTGATTTGATCTGTGGCACGGATGACATACAGAACCAATACACACCTGTAATTTCTAACTTTTATTGAAAAGCATTCACAGAGTATGTTGCACTTGCCTAGAGGCAGAAAAATATGAATTCACACTAACTTGGTTCAGATGTTTGTTTTGAGAAAGTATAGAAACAGCATGCCCTATTCGTAAGTATAACATTTTATACCTTGGATTGGATTTATTGATAAACTATGATTTCCAGCTACAGGAATGAGCTGTGCTCATGTACTCCCCCCACTACTCTTTCATGCCTGCTAAGGAACTACTTTGGACACCTGAATTTAGAGAACTGCAGTTTGTTTAAACCAGGAGTGGCTAACCATTCATTTCATAGGTGCTGAGATTGCACGTCAATGGTGGGTGTGACCAAAAATGAGTGTGGCCACCTCATAGTCATACATACACGCACAGGCACACAGACCCTCTTCTCTGCTGATCCATGCAGATCAGCTGAGGAAGTGGTGCTATCACCCCATTCCAGCAAGTCAAATTGTTATCTGATGAACCAGGAGACTGCGATTTACTACGGCATCAGGGCACTGTGCTAGGTTTAAGCCTCTCAGCCTACCATAGTGTGTATTCTTATCTTTTTGCTTTCTTTCTGCTACTGACAAAATCTGTGGGGTCTTATGAGGCAGGGGAAAAAAGCTGGGAGGCCGTTTTAGAGCCACAGGTGAGGAGTTAGGTAGTCTAAACTATGGTTTCAGAGCAAACCAGGATTTGAAACTACAGTACAGTTTAGTTCTGGCTTAATTCACTAACTATGATTTAAAAATATCAGTTTCCACTAGAATCATGAGGAATGTGGTTAGTTTAAAATTAAAAGTTGAAGCTTAATTTTAAAAAGAGAAACACAAAATAATGAAAAGGGGAAAGGGCTAGATAAAATGCTTATTTTAGCCATCAAGAGTTCATTTCAGGCTCCACTGGTTAAAGAAGTAGAAATTTATAAGAAAAGGTTTTCCCAATTATAATGTATAAACACTGGTTTTAGTCCCCTTGAAAAGAAGATTCATTGCAAGAACCAAGCCAAAATGTGTAAATGGGGAAAAATACTGGTACTGTATATCATACTATAACTACAGCTAGAAACAATCTTTATATAAGAACATTAAGACAAGTCTCACTGGATCAGACTATCTAGCTCAGCATTCTGTTCTCACACTGGCCTTCAGGCAGAACATCAGTACAATAGCCCTCTGCTGCACATGAACCCCAACTATTAATTTGTTAAGCAAATGGAAAGTATTGGGGAGATGGGACACTTTTGAGGATATCTGATTTGGGTAGCCACATTTAAAAGGGCTCAGAGTTTATACTTGGTCTTACATATTTACCGTATTTTTTGCACCATAACACTCACTTTTTTCCTCCTAAAAAGTAAGGGGAAATGTCTGTGTGTGTTATGGAGGGAATGCCTACGGGTGGCATGCCTACGGATTTTCCTCCTCTAAAAACTACATGCGTGTTATAGTCAGGTGCGTGTTATAGAGTGAAAAATACGGTATATAAAAAATGGTACAGCTTTACGTCATATACCTTACAATGCAAATAAGAAAGGTTTGGGGAACTCCCTACAGTTTAAAATATACATTAGTAAGGCTCATATTTGCTGAACATATTATGTTGCTCTTCTACTCTAAGTGATATGTCTGTTGCTACAGAGCAGACAATTATGGACATAATCTAAAAACCTGTGTTTGGTAAGCTTTGTTACTATGAAGCTATGATTTCCACAGCTTTTTTTAAAAAAGCTGATAATTTTAATACAACGAAAATGTGCACAAGATCTGAAATAACCATTTGAGGTAACTTTCCACAGGAATTTCTGCTTGCGCAATGGGAGGTTCCCCCCTTTCTAGGGAGGATTTGCAGAGTGTGTGCAGCACACATGGGAAGAGGAAAGGAAGCAAATTCCATTGCCCAAGTGGAAATCCTTGCATTGATGAGACACATTAGGTGATAGTCCCCAGAGCGATCTGTGCATTAGGGATGGGGGAAATGAACCAAAATGCAGTTTTCCTACACAATTACAACTTCTCCAAATTTTGTAGTGCAGCTCTCAAACCACAAAATAAAGATTTATTGGGGGAAATCAAAGTGTTGTTCAAGGGATGTTGTTGACTGGGAGTTCTTGCTGCAATTGATATTAATGTTTTGTCTCTTTATTTTCAGATCTTTCTTTGACTTATGTGGAAATTGTTCAGTGTGTACTTTTTGATGTGTTTTATTTATTTATGACAACTTTTGTTATGTTTGTGATTATATAAAGCTTTTCATGCTATAAGCTGCCTTGAGCATGGTTTTAACTATGGAAAGGCAGGATACAAATAAAATGATGATGATGATGACGATAATGAAAGTGTATGCTAGTGAAAAAAATTATCCCTTTCTGTGACATGTTAGCTGCCTCCTAAGGTAAGGGCACATTTCAAGACACCTTAACATGAGTTCCTCAAGAAATGCACTATAAATCAGGTCACATGTGTTGCTCTTTTTTTAGCCACCTGATCCATTGGAATTGCTTCTTCACACCAGTTATATATCTGATTTTATTCATTCTTTTTTAACATTATATTCCACCTTTCCTCAAATGTGTTCAAGGTAATACACATGGAGGGGGAGATACTTTTAAAATCTAAGTGAGATGGCTATAATTAGAGAGCAGGGGATTGAAATGTCTGGAAACAAATACTGTATCAAACTTCAAGATTCTCAGGCAACCATGGTACACAGAAATTTTCCAAACCAATAGTAATTATAAGCATTCAGCAATGTTTTAAGGTACATCTCCTTTCTCACTTTTACTCCTTAGAATGGAATTTCTCCTCATTCAGAACTGCAGGTGTTTCATCTTATTACACATTAGATAGAATATCAAGCTGCAAGTTATAGCTTTAATGAAGTATTCTAGTCTGTTGTGCAGGTACTGGGAGTTTTAAGCCATGAGAAAGTCTGTTCTTCTTCAGAATGGATACCCATGCCTTAAATGGGAGGAAAGACTTCATAATGTCTCAGCAAGCTCAAGAATATTTTCATGAATATGGATAGGGCTGCATGATAGTGTAAAACTGACAAAATTAAAATAAATCTTTTGTGGATTTCAAAATCCAAACAAAAATTGGCTAGCCATACAATGTAACACATATAGCAGATTCAAATATAAAAGGGTTTCTTTATGTTTGCCTGACTTCAGAGCTCATACTTATTTCGTATTACTAGTATAATTCAATTCCCATTTAATACTAGTATTTGAAGTTACGTTATCAAATGTAACCCTGTGAAGAAATCGTTGGTGAGATGTTTTCTATGACATTTTTATTTGTTGTGACTACTCATGAGTTTAGCATGCTCATCTGCTCCATCTCTTTCTTCAGTTCATATCCTATTATACAAATGAGTGGGATTCAACAATTTACTATCAACTCTTTACTAGCAACAACTTATTATGGATCTGGCAGAAGGATACAAACCAAGAGCCATCAACGTATCATTTCTCAGAAGCTAATCCAGTTGATTGCTTATACACAGTTGAGCATGTATCACTCTACAATTGTGAGTGTTCTGCTAATGAGTGGGAGAAGACAACAGGAAACTTTGAATTTAAGTAAGGGTTACTTCACCCCCTGGGACGCGGGTGGCGCTGTGGGTTAAACCACAGAGCCTAGGACTTGCCGATCAGAAGGTCAGCGGTTGGAATCCCCATGACGAGGTGAGCTCCCGTTGCTTGGTCCTAGCTCCTGCCAACCTAGCAGTTCAAAAGCACGTCAAAGTGCAAGTAGATAAATAGGTACCGCTCCGGCGGGAAGGTAAACGGCGTTTCCGTGTGCTGCTCTGGTTCACCAGAAGCGGCTTAGTCATGCTGGCCACATGACCCGGAAGCTGTACGCCGGCTCCCTCGGCCAATAAAGCGAGATGAGCGTCGCTACCCCAGAGTCGGCCATGACTGGACCTAATGGTCAGGGGTCCCTTTACCTTTACTTCACCCCCTATTATGTGGCAGCATTCCCAAAGCACTCTATGATGTTGATAGGGGTTTTTAATACATAATTTAATTTTTTTTCATTTGCGGGCAATGAAAAAGATTGGGCCTTTTATTGATTTTTTTTAGAGGAGTGCAAAACCAGACAGGAGGTTTGGTGGCAACTTACTTTTGGTTGCACAACAGTAGTAGCGCCTGTTTAAATTTTAGTTTGATGCTTTGGCTATAGCCTTTTTTGCAACATCACTCCTTCTGATCGTTGCTGTTTCTTTCTTCCAGAAATGTTGGACACTGCTTGACATAGCACCATCTGGAAGCATGTGGTGTTTGTGTGTGGAAAATTACTGTTTCTGTCTAAAATAGAGAACTACTGTTATTTCACTATAATGGAAAGAAAAGGGGGGAATTAAACATTTCCCTCCTCCCCATGGTGTACCATAAAAGCTGATTAAATAAAGGAAAATTAATCACTAATGCCCAGCTGTTCTGAGCAGAAAAAAGCGAGCAGGAAATGTATCAATAGGAAGCTTTCAATTAACATTAGAAAGAACCTTTCCTGAATAGAACTATCCACACATACATTTTAAATAATTGCCTTTCTCCCCAAAAGAATCCCAGGAACTGTAGTTTGTTAAGGGTGCTGGAGAACTGTAGCTCTGTGAGTGGTAAACTACAGTTCCCAGGATTCTTGTACAGAGTGAATGTGACCTAACTTGTGAGGAGATAGTACTGAAGGATCTTGTTCATGGGAAAGAGCACTACTGCACAATGTGATACGAGTACAATGTAAGGCCTCTGTCTTAATTCAGCTTCGAAGTGATTGAAGAAAAGCGCTGCTTTAACAGTACTGAAAGGGCTTAGTTTGGAAGCAACTGAGTACATGCAAGATGGAATAGGGTGGAAATAGAGGGGAGATTGATCATGCCCATCGAAGTGTACATATTTATTTAAAGTATTTAATTTCTTTTACGACAGCTGATCATTTTATAAGTAAAACCTATGCATTGTACTAATGGCATTTAGAAGTGTTTTTTTCCTTCATCTTTACCCTCCAAAGATCATAAACATTATAAGTATGCTTAAGTACTTCAGCTATATCCTTCAATATCAATATGATCAGGCATCACTCTCATTTTTTACTTTATGTACAACTGGTTTGCCTTTTGCCAGCCGTTTGATTAAAGTAATGCAAATCCAAACAAATTATAGAAAAAAATCAGGTTGAAACTATTTTACATTTTCCCTATCAGCTTCTGAGTATGATTAATCAAATCATAGCCCCCCATGAGTAGAGCAGTAATTGCAAAAGAGCAAATTACAGCATCTCACTGTACTTGAAACATATTTAATATGAAGCAAAATATTTTATTAAGGCTTATGCCTAGCTCATTTTAATACAGTTAATTATGTCAGTTCAACTCACTTAACAGGTATGACTTGATTTCATAGAATCTGTATCAGAAGTATTTCAAGAACATAATCATTTAAGGAGCTTTACTTCACAACCCAAGCCAGATACATGTCCTTTTGGATTGTCTACTGCTGCAACACAACTTCCAATGCCAAGTCTTTCCACCACTAATATATTCTGGGGTTTAAACACTCTCCAGTTGTTCAGCCACCTGTTTCTTGACCTTCCCATTATGTAAGTACTCTATGTTTTTTCTTAGCATTTTACTTTTGTACACCTTGAAACACAATGAAACCTTAAATTAATTTATTTCGAACATATAAATTTACTCTTTACAAAAGGCTACTGTTCAAGGCAGTCAAGAATAAAAAAGAAAACGCATCAAAATGCAAACTAAAATACATTTAAAATAAATCTATAAACCAACAGCCCCTTTTTAAAAAATACAGTAGTAACCATATCTACAGGAAGCAGAAATTAAAAACATCAGATCAAAATCCACTGGTCAATGGGCCAATAAGCAGCTAAAAAAGAAAGGTTTTGTTCACAGCAGTCACAATCGATGAACACCCTATGACTTACTAAAATTACTAAAACATTAAAGTACTGTAAATGCATAGCTTGTTGGGAGGGTGAATGGTTCAAGGCCTTGTTATTTACCCCATGTCTAAGTGCCATACCACTGTACCCATTATTATATATGATAGCATACGTTCAAGAATAAAAGAAGTCTTTCTGGAAGAGAAACTGTAGTTCAAAAATAGAAAACGTTGCCACAATGCAATGTTTCATTAAATACAAGTTAATCTTTGGCAATAACATCTAAATCTAAGGGACTTTCCACAGCTTGGGTGTCTGTTATAGAATTACCACGATACAAGGCCCCAGTATGTCATGGAAGGGAACTGACTGTTTTTGGATCAGAAAGGTACAAGGAGAGCTAATCACCTTCAAAGCAAATAGAGGGGAACAGTTTCTTTCTCAAAGAATTTAGCAGCCCTAAACCCATACAGTTTGAGAACCTTTTTAAAAAAGTGGTGTTTGCAATCTAGTTAAAAAATAATTATGCTGCTTTCAATGTTCCACATTTGAAATAATTATGAACATATGGTAAAACTGTTGGACAGCAAATCTGTTCATTTGTCACTAACCTACATTCCACCATAAGAGTTTCATCTCTCCTGCATAATGTGGAGTCAGAACACACCAGCTTTAGCACTCGGCATTGGATGGCAGGAACGTATGTGGAATCAGCACCTTTGAATGGGAATGATTCAGCTCCCATGCACAATTGCCCACCTGTCACTGCTCACCTTCCTGCCTAGGCCCCTGACATTCTCTGCTATGTTCATTATTGCATATGGGAGCCAAACCACTTCCATTGCACCAATGCCACACATTGCAAAAATATAGAAACTGCATCTTTATCTGTGTGCATGGCTGAATTGCGTCTACAAAAAGCAGCCACAGGTCACATGCCTTCCCATGCCTTCTCCTGGAGACCTGAATCAGTTGCTTGCTGGCACTAATCTCACAGCAGTTCTTCCCTTCATTCCAGCCCTGCTCTCCAAGATGCCTTCTGATTGGCAGAGGGGAGCATCACAAAACCCCTTTACACAGTAAACTCAGCCCTTATGGAAATCTTTCCTCATTGCTGCTTTAGACTGGGGTGGGGTGGGGTGAGAAATTCTGTTGCCAATTCCTGTGCTGGCTGATTATTTAAGGGTCTTCTGTTGATGATCTTGCCTCTCTAAAGTGAAATAACCTTAGCGGGAAAGAGGTGGTTCTTTTGTTGTGTTGCTTTGCTTTTCCTTTTCCCTCATAACCTTTTTGCAAGTCCCTAGGAATAAAGGCTGGTCCCTTTATTTAAAACAGGATGAAAGATCTCTTGGCTGGCTGTTGCTACTGTGCTGCACCAGCCTGAGGAGCCAAACAGCAGCACAGATATAGAGTGTGGATTAATAATTTACTCTTTTGCAATGTAAACAGGGAAGACCTTGAATACTTTTTTCCTTGAAAATCTTGCCATTTTTTATGCTGCTACATCGGATTTGTGTGAGTGAGATATAATTACCGAGTAAGTGTTGTCAGCTTCTTTTGAAACCAAGTCTTAAGTATGCATCACCATCAAAAGCTAAACTAGAAATCAAACACATTTGCTTCAAAGTGTCTTCCCTATTCTTGAATTTTGGTAGTGATATCTTCGAAATCAGAAGGAACTGGCAGAGGCATAGGAAGGGGTGGGTGGTGAGTGCGGTTCGCCCCGGGTGTCATGACTGAGGGTGTGTATGTGACAAAATGGCAGGCGAGTGGCGGCAGCAGTTCTTCTAACCCGGCAGCAGAGAACAGTCCTCCTCAGCCATGGCGAGGCACACCCAGCCGCAGCAGGTCCGTTGCTGGGTCATGTCTGACCCGGCTATGGAGAGCAGGAGGAGAGTGAGCAGCAGCTTCCCCACCCCTCTCCTACCCTGGACTGTGGAGCGTGGGAGGGCACCCTCCACACCCCACAGGAGCGCGTCCGCCCCGGGCAGTGCAGGCATATACTCCGCCACACAGGAACTGACAGAAGACAGTATGAAAAATGACTTTCCTCCACTACCATGATTGGCGTACCTAGCCTAATGCTGTCCACTCTGAATTAAAACAGTTCCCTAGAAGTACTTATAAACTTGTTCATAACTTACCTGGAATTGGAGGTGAGCAAGAAGGTGTCAATCAGGGTGGTTAAAGGGGATTACTAGTACCTGCTAAAGGGTCTCTCCATGCTGAGTGAATGAGCATTACAATGACAAATCTGGCTCAAATTACTGTATTTTTCACCCTATAGGGTGCACCGGCCCATAGGGCGCACCTAGTTGGGGGGGGATAAAGATTTTTTTCCCCCACCAGGCATGGGGCTGGGGGGGGGGAGCCCGAGCTTCCCCCGACCTGAGCCCCCAGAACAGGCTGCTATCTGCAAGCCTTGGGAGCCCGGCAGGAACTCCTGCCGGGCTCCCAAGGCTTGCGGAGAGCTGCCGGAAGCCCGGGGTGCACAGCGCCGCGCTCCCCGGGCTTCGGGCTGCAGGCAGCTGTGCGCAAGCCTGCGGAGCCTGGCGGGAACTCCCGCCGGACTCCGCAAGCTTGCGGAGAGCTGCCCGAAGCCTAGGGTGCACTCCCTGGGTTTCGGGCTGCAGGCTGCTGTACGCAAGCCTTGAGAGCCCGGCAGTAAGCAAGTGTAAAATGCTGAATGTTGGGGCAAAAATTAATATTTCACATATATGCTAATAGGCTCTAAACTGGTAGTGACTATAATGATTTATAATAGTGGTACCTCGGGTTACAGACGCTTCAGGTTACAGACTCCGCTAACCCAGAAATAGTACCTTGGATTAAGAACTTTGCTTCAGGATGAGAACAGAAATCGCACGGCGATGGCATGGCAGCAGTGCCAAGCGTAAGGCACTATCAGAGAGTACCTTTCCCCTTTTGGAAACTTCCTCTGTATGTTATAAAAAACATATTATAGAGTATCAACTAGATAAGCTAGAGAATTCACTATTTACAATGTGAAAGTGAGCTTTCAGGAAAACAATATACCTTAATGCATGAAAGACACTATAGTAACCCCTATGTAGGATTTTTGAAAGCAATGTAGTTATTACAAAATAAGCTAAATTGATATAATCTCAGTTACAGTGGTACCTCGGGTTAAGAACTTAATTCGTTCCAAAGGTCCGTTCTTAACTTGAAACTGTTCTTAACCTGAAGCACCACTTTAGCTAATGGGGCCTCCCGCTGCTGCCACGCCGCCAGAGCACGATTTCTGTTCTCATCCTGAAGCAAAGTTCTTAACCTGAAGCACTATTTCTGGGTTAGTGGAGTCTGTAACCTGAAGTGTATGTAACCCAAGGTACTACTGTACATCTAAAATGCAAATACTAGGAATTAGAAAATTTCAAGTTCTTCTGCAAAGGACTGATATGGAAAAATAATTTAAATCAATGAATTAGGATACAAAAATAAATATTGTATTGGCCTTGAACACCCGTGAATTATTATGATTTGGATTGAGTGAACCTGGCTGAAAAGTTTGGTGAATTGACTGTGGCTTTGGGCTGAATCCATTATGCATTTTCATCAGTTTCATTTCTATATCATACTTCTCACTTTCATTTCATATTATCTCATTACAAGAAGAGCATATACAGCAGCTAACTCACTCTGATTGCTTGCAAGCAATTTTCTCTTTCCTTAATATTTCTGGTTATCAGTGATACTTCCCTCCCTTAATAACCTATGGAACTTTGTTCTCTGTCAGAAAAAAATAGTTTTTTTATGTTTCTGGCTTGCGCAGTATGCCTCTTTACCACAATGTCAATAATTTTGCACATCAAGAAGCTTGGCCACAGAGACCAAACTACAGAACCCAAGTCATCATCACATCTTTCATTTTTCATGTTCATGTTCATGCAAGGCAAAAGGTGTAACTTCCCTTCTCTTCTCTGTCCTAGGTCCAAAAACATACTTATATTCTTGGGAATGCTTTGTGTAAAGCAACAAGATCAGAAGAAGAAGATCACAATGTAGCGCTTCATGATTAATTACACCTATTCAGAGATTGGCTATGCATAAGTTAGGGATGATGCTATTAGATCATTTGGGGGGCTAATTTAAAAGAACTGTGAGCAGGCAGCCGATTGTCAAAAGCAAAAAAGCCATCAGACTTATCTCAAGTATAACTAGCCAATCTTGCATCTTAACCCACACAGGAAGGTCCAATATTTTAGAACTAGCTCTAATATACCATTTATCCTCCACAGGAGGGGTAGTTGAAGCCTCATTAGCAGACCAGGCTGTCAGGTCCGCTTGTGGGGCATTAAGAATAATAGTTTATATGCCACCCATCTGAATGGGTTTCCCTAGCCACTCTGATTGGCTTCTAGCAAAATATAAAACACCATAAAACATCAAACATTAAAAACTTTGCTAAACAGGGCTGCCTTCCAATGTCTTCTAAAAGTCAGGTAGTTATTTATTTCTTTGACATCCGATGCAAGGACGTTCCACAGAGCAGGCACCACTACCAAGAAGGCCTTCTGCCTGGTTCTTTGTAACTGCACTTCTCGCAGTGAGGTTAATGACCAAATGGCCCTTGGAGCTGGACGGAACAATGGGGATGGAGATGATCCTTCGGGTATTTAGGGCCAATGCCATGTAGGGCTTTAAAGGTCAGCATCAACACTTTAAATTGTGCTTGCAAACATACTGGGAACCAATGTAGGTCTTTTAGGACCGATGTTGTATGGTCCTGCCGGCTGGTCCCAATCACTATCTTAGCAGCCACATTCTGGATTAGTTGTAGTTTCTGAGTCACCTTCAAAGGTAGCCCCATGTAGAGCAAATTGTAGTAATCAAAGTGGGAGATAACCAGAGCATGCACTACTCTGGCAAGACACTGCACAGGCAGGTAGGGTTTCAGCCGGGGTACCAGATAGAGCTGGCAGACAGCTGCCCTGGTAGAAAAAGGATTTGGGTTGGATCCTTAGTCTGAGGCTGGGGTGTGCCCCATGCCCAAAAGGTAGTAGATAAAACTCAGGGTATCCTGGTAAAGGGGTCCAAGGATAGGGTTCTGTCTGAAAGCCCAGACAGGGACTGACAGGCCATAGAGAATTTGTGAAGAGCATCCTGGTGAGATTTTAATGGATGGTATCCATCCGCCATGATTGACCCTGATGGAGATTACAGCCAGCAGTCAAATTGGCTGATTCAAGATACATATACCATGTCTATGCCAAAATCTGATTTACATTTGCAACAAATAAAGTTGTGGCCATTTTGATCCCAAGCTGATATCACATAATTCTTATTGCATGTACCAGTGTTTCTCCTACTTGGGTCTCCAGCTGTAGTTGGACTACAACTCCCATCATCCCTAGCTGGTAGGACCAGTGGTCAGTCCAAAAGCAGCCGGGAACTAAGCTTGAGAAACACTGGCATACACAGTATCAATTCCCTCTCTCTGTAACCACCGGCCCATGGCACTGTGACTAGCAATGAAATAAATGCATGTTCAAAACAATCCTTTTTAACCCATCATCCATCAAATGAAAACATAGGCTTTGCTGAAACACAAGGCACACATTCTGAAAATTTAAACCATGGTAATCAACAAGTTTACATTTTTGCTATAAAAAAATAGTTTCTTTTTCATTTAATTTTTAGAATAAAGGGAAGAAAATAATAAACAACAAACAGTATCATTGGAGCCCGAGTGTTTTTGGAAACCCACTGAAAACAGGAAGGCAATGAAAATTCATTACCCTTAAAATGTTACAAAAAGAGCCAGCCCAAATTATAACATTTGATTAAAACAGTATTTAACTAAAACAAAGACTAAAGATTTTTGTTAACTGCATGTATGTATGGCTTCATAAGTTTAAAGATGTGAGAGTTTTTACCCAGTTTCCCCCCTCCTCCCTCTCTCCCCAAATTGCAAAAGACCTTTGCTAGGAGCAAAATCCAGTGTGGATGTATACAGTTATATTCCAAACATTTACTGTTTGCTGCTGTTGGGCCCAAATTCCCCAAATAATTATCACAGAAGACCATTGCCATCCTAGTGTATAAACACAACAAGTCCAAGATAACACCCCAAGCTTCAAGAGTAATGACAAAGGTGGAAAAGATAGTCTAGTCAGGCATGAAATTGATTTTAACACAACAAATATCAGTTGACTCCAATGGGCTAAGCAAATAATTCTAAAGTAGAGTGGAGATAATAAACACAAAATCATTAACTGCACCTACTAAATCAAATGTGGAGGAAAGAAACCTGTTGTCACATTGACCCTGAAACCTGTTTAATAACTGATTAAAGTAATTACTCCAAACCTGACATAACGTTTAATCATGGGTTCCTTTAGAGCTGCAGAAGGGACTATTTATTTTTCTTCATGGCATTAATCTTCAATATTGAGGACATGATCCACTTGCATTGTAGACGTGACAGCCATGTGCAGAGGATCTCCATGAGTATCATGCATGTAGTGGGCAGGGGAGAAAAGCAGGGCTTTGTGAAATAGTGCCAGGAGCCTTCCTGCGTGAGTGCTGTATTCGTGATTCAAAGGATCTTGGCCCAATTTATATTCAATTAACTAAAACCCTTTTGGTTTGACATATTGTGTTGAGGGCTTTTCATGTTTACTCAAGCCATGGAATTTTTTAATTCCAAAATGTCAGGGAGTTACAACTGTTATTTTCACACCCCTTCAGACAATCCTGAATTGCTCAGTTGACTATGGTAATATGAAATTTCTCGTGAAGACAGCATGCTTGTCTTTTCTGTTGTGGGTAATTATGACAAAATAAAATGGAATAATATTAAAAGACGCTTTCGCTGGAATGAAGATGCAAATGTTTTGTTATAAAATGCATCTAAAAGTGTGTTCAGGCATTTGTCTGAACACATGAACTTTACGGGAGGGGTGTCCACACGTCTCCTTATGCATTACTCCCCCTTCTCATTGCCACCCAGCCAAGATAAAGCAGGGTCTCCAATCACTCAAGGTGTTCTATTGGCACTCAAGTCCCCTATGACCTTAATTGCTAAGCACAGGGAAGGTTATGGACTAGAGCAGGGGTAGGCAACCTAAGGCCCGGGGGCCAGATGCGGCTCAGTCGCCTTCTCAATCCGGCCCGCCGACGATCCGGGAATCAGCGTGTTTTTACATGAGTAGAATGTGTGCTTTTATTTAAAATGCATCTCTGGGTTATTTGTGGGGCATAGGAATTTGTTCATTATTTTATTTCAAAATATAGTCCAGCCCGCCACATGGTCTTAGGGACGGCAGACTGGCCCATGGCTGAAAAAGGTTGCTGACCCCTGGACCAGAGGCTGCAATCAGATGCTGTTACATGCATTTTGTGGCTAAGGCTCTTACAACAGCCTTGCTTGGCTCCCTTCCTTATCTTTATAAAGTCTTTGGTGGGGTAGGTTAACTCTGGGCAGGGGATTCCTCCAGTTGTTGTTCTTCACTTCTGCCCATCTCAGGGATCCCCTGAGAATTAGAAACCTTTTGGGTTTATGACCAGTGGCTGTATGACCAATGACACTCATGACTGAAGACAGGGAAATTTGTTATACCTGTATTACCTAATATATGACAGTCCTATAGGGGTCTCCCAATAGTTTCCCACCAGGGCACTGACTGTGCAAAGATGTTTAGCCATTCTGCAGCATCAGGGGCCTCCAGACCACTCAGTGGACCTTGTACTTTTACAAGCCTATCAGAAGAGGACAGTTAATGTGCCTAATACAATAGCTACCAAAGAAGAATCAGCAGATGAAACTGGATATTGAAATGTCAAGCAATCACTTCCAGCCTTTTAAAAATGAGTTAAATGCATTTCGTATTAGTTAATTACTAGTGGCCTATGCCTAAACACTTTCACATTTTTGTGGGAAGAGAAAAGGACATTTCAATCTCCAAAGTCCAGACTCCATTATCTTTGACATTTTATGCAATGTGTTAGCTGCATGGATGTAAGTACTGTAACTTCAACATTTGATAATAATGGCATTTTTAAAGCACACAAAATAAGCAGATTTGGTGAGAGTGTGCATAAAAGCTTCTATGGTTAAACTTAAAAACAGACATTCTTCTTTTAAAGTACAACTGCTAAGCAATACCAGGCCATATACCTGCCAAAGGGAAATCCTAAATAAGGAAATATGAGCTTCTTAAGTCACTCAAGATGAATTAGACACACTCCATTTTTAAGACGTTCTTTGGTCACACATGAATAGTACCAATTGCAAAAAACCTCAAAAGTGTGTTAAGATGTTAATAGGAAAAGGCAAGCTCTTTTACAAGAAACTAATAAAACAGGCATGATAGGGTATGCAAGAGGTTTCTGGAACAATTATTGGCAGATTCTGTTATCCAGACACTGTGGTTGTGCACAAATCATACATTTTAAGTACATTCCACCACTAAAGAATTAAGGGAATTACAGTGTACCCTACATGTAACTGCAATTCCCAGCACCCTTAAACTACAGCTCCCAGGATTCTTTGCAGGGGGTGTAAATGTGCTTTAAATGTACATTCTGTAAGCAGTCCGAGCTGGGACACACAAAGAAAATGTCAACCTTTCCTTGGAAAAAAGGAGAAGCCATTTTACTGGCATAACAAGATTGTAAAGCCAATGTATAGTGTTAACAATCTAACTATCTCCTCTTATGAATAGTGAAAGGTCTTACTACACATGACACTGTGTCTAATCCTCCCTTCTTTTCTAGTTGCAATTATGCTTAAAATCAACACACGCTCCTCATGCTGCAGTTGTGGGGGGAGGAAAACCAAACTTCTATTCCGTGCATCAATAATTGTAGTGTGGAAGGGATTTTCGCTAAAATCATAGTGGTGGGTAGAATGATTAAACTTCCGCTCCCTGCACACTGTGGGTCTGATATCAATCACCCCCACACCTATAATTAAATAAGGGGAAATGGCAATGTGATTACAAACAACACAATTACCATCATCTGTAGTTTGCCTCTAAGAATTGTAGTAAGGTATGGTAAAGGACCCTAGTAGCACTTTTGTTCACTGGTATAATGCCTAGTTAAAACACTTTTCACGATGTCATGTCATTTCAACGATATGGAGATATACTGTGTCATAATTGTTGTAAAACTTGCTTAGATAAATATAAATATAAATATAAATACAAATACAAATACAAATATTTATGAAATGAAGCATTTCCCAGTATAAAATAAGGGAAAGGTTTACACAGGCATTTGATGGAGAAAGGGAATGTCTAGCTAATGATGGCATACGAACTAAATTGAAAGTTTAAAACATGGTTTTGTATAAATAATTATGCTGTTTAAATTCAGGTACAAATCAAATTTATTGTAGATGCCTTTGTGTGTTCTGCAACTGATCCAATAACATTGCAACTGTAAGTACAGCTACTGGCATCTGTGCTTGAACTGCAAATATTCATTGTAGCAGAAGAACAATGAGAGAAAAAGGTTCAGACTTAAGAGAAGCAGACCTTTTTCCCCAGGACACCAAACAACAAATACAACCAGTCTTAAAGAAACTGTGATATTCAGTTTTAGCTTCTCTAGAACCCATCATATTGTCTTCTTAGGCTGTATTCCTATATACACACTTACTAATATATCTTATTGAACTCAATGTGGCTTACTTCTTAGTAAAATATATAGGATTGTAGTGTTACAAACCTTACTATTGTTACAAAAATTGGATGCACCTCCAATCTTCGCCAAAAATTGGATGCCCCCCCCCAATCTTTGCCAAACCAAGCCAAGATTCTAGGGGTTTCCAGGAACTCACCCAGCGTCTGTGCTCCTTTGAAAAGCAAGACAAGGCAGAGACTGTCATTGTTTTAAGCTATATTTAATAATAATAACATAATAATAAATTTTTATTTATACCCCGCCATCCCTGGCCGGGGTCGGGCTCAGGGCAGCTAACACCAAATATGAATTACAATAAAATGTAATAGAAAAACATCATCAACAACAACAACATACAACAGTTAATTAAAAAACAGCTTAAAATACAGCCTCATTTTAGTAGTAGCCCATAAATCAAGACCATAAAGGGAGGAAACATCAGATATTAACCCGAGCCAGCTATCCATGCTGGTCCTACATGGGCCAGCAAAAAAGCCAAGGGAAAATTTATATACCAAATTCCATATAAGGGGTCAGAGTGAGTCTAAGCCGAAGGCCAGGCAGAACAGCTCTGTCTTGCAGGCCCTGAGGAAAGATGTCAAATGCTGCAGGGCTCTAGTCTCTTGTGACAGATTGTTCCACCACATCGGGGCCAGCGCTGAAAAGGCCCTGTCCCTAGTTGAGACCAATCTAACCTCCTTGAGGCTTGGGACCTCCCAAGTTTTGTTATTTATAGAACTTAAGGTCCTCCACGGGACATATCAGGAGAGGTGGTCCCGTAGGTACGAGGGTCCTAGGCCGCATAGGGCTTTAAAGGTCAAATCCAGCACCTTAAACCTGACCCTGTACTCCACCGGAAGCCAGTGCAGCTGGTAAAGCACTGGATGAATGTGATCCCGTGGCAAGGACCCCGTAAGGAGCCTCGCCACAGCATTCTGCATCCGCTGGAGTTTCTGGGTCAGTTTCAAGGGCAGCCCCGCATAGAGCGTGTTACAATAATCAAGCCTGGAGGTGACCGTCACATGGATCACTGTGGCCAGATCAGGGCGAGAAAGGTAATGGACCAACTGCTTAATACGGTGGAGATGGAAAAATACCACCTTTGCAGTGGCTGCAACCTGCGCTTCCATAGAAAGGGAGGCATCAAAGGTTACAACCAAACTCTTGACAAAAGGCGCTGGCACTAATTGAGCCCCTGCAAGAGATGGGAGTTGGACCCCCAACCCCATGTCGTCCCAACCCAGCCAGAGGACCTCTGTCTTCAAAGGATTTAACTTCAACTGGCTCCCATGTAGCCATCCAGCCACAGCTTCCAAGCATCTGGTCAGTGTGTTCGGGGCTGAGTCAGGGCGGCTGTCCATCAACAGATAAAGCTGGATGTCATCAGCATACTGATGACAACCCAGCCCAAAACTCCGGACAATCTGGGCAAGATACTGAAAAGCATCGGGGAAAAGATTGCGCCCTGCGGCACTCCACACACCAAGGAGTGCCGCAACAACAACTCCTTCCCTAGCGCCATCCTCTGTCCCCAACCTGAGATAAAGGAGCGCAGCCATTGTCGGACTGTGCCCTGAATCCCCACGTCGGCAAGGCAGTGGTCCAAAAGTTCATGATCGACCATGTCAAAGGCTGCTGACAAATCTAAAAGAATCAGCAGTCCTGACCCGCCTCGATCCAGCTGTCTATGAGATCATCTGTTAGGGCGGACCAGGGCCGTCTGAAGTCGGACTGAAATGGATCCAGAGCCGATGTTTCATCCAGAAACCTACCAAGCTGTTCAGCAACCGCCCTCTCAATTACCTTACCCATGTATGCTTTATTCACAGATATACTCCTTCAGTCTGCATGAAGTACAGATCTTACAGCATGGTCATCTCAAGAAGACTTGTTCCCAACAGCAGTGCAGCACTTGAATCCAAGGCATGTCTCCCAACATGCCTTCAGCCAGCCTGCCCCAAATGGATCATCTTTTTTCAGCTATTCCAAGTCTCATGCCAAAGGCCCCAAACTCTTCCTATGACATCCTGCCCTGATATCCTGGAAACCTTCCAAATTCTGTCTCTGTTTACATCTCAGAAGAGAGGGGAAGGGCAGTACTCTTGCACTGCCAATAGTCCTGTATTGTTTCTTAATGGGCCTAACTTGGCCAGGTTGTTTTTTGCACGGTCTAGTCCAGGAATTCCTCTGCAGCTTGTATTTTTCCTTCATATCCCAAATAATCAAAATCCTACCATTTATTAATTTCTAGGGTTTGGGGAAACCCCCCAACCTATAACCCTATTTTAGACCTTATGCTCGCTACATTCCTTACATCTTCTGTCACTCTAATCATTGAAGCAGAGGGACACACTGTCTTACAAGCTTGCTCTTATGTACCTGCCATTTCCCACTTCAAGAAGGCTATTGATTCTCAAGCCTGCCTTTCACTTGAAAGTGAAACATTTTAACACTTCTCTTTGAAGTCTCTTTCTTGTTTAAAGTTAAGCTTCACCCTCTTCATTTGCTGTGCTTTCCATCAGAACAATCAGCCCTATATGGAAATTATGTGTCAATGTCCTTCCCTAAAGAAACAAGGGGGATGTTTAATGCCTGTCAACAATTGTCTAGGTGTAACTTCTAAGCCTGTCAACCGGTAAAAGAATGTTCAGTTGATTAATTGCCCACCTTTTAACTGATTAAATTTAAATAGATTTGCATGTTAACAAAACCTTTTTGAGATATGGAAGGTATAAGATAGCTTTTGTTTGTCAAATTGTTTTAGTTACTGTAAGGAGAATTTACCTTCTCCATTTCCTATTAAGTAACACACCCAAACCAAAATAACCTAAAAAAATAAGCATTTATGCTCCCAACTATGAGCCTTGCTGGCCTCACACTCCCCCAGTCTTACCCTCAAAAGCAATACCTTTATTTATTTTCTCAATGATGTGAATAGCTTCAGAATGGGCAGAATTTAGGTAGGACAAACCACCGGGGGAAGAGGACTAAATGCTCCATCCATCAGCTCTCTCCATCAAATTCAGAAGCCACCATGACTGCTTTTAATCAGAATATTGGGTGATCCAATCACAGAGCTCATGCATGATATGTGGTCTGACTCTAAAATGGGTTTTTCCTTACAGGATCAGAGAACTCTGCATTCAAGTGAAATAAATGTGGATGTAGCATCTCCCCAGTCATTGCAGAGAGAGGATAGGTAGAACACAAGTCAGATTTTGCCCAAGCAAGACTCAAGTAATATCTAAAATCTCACTATATTACCCACCGTTGAGAAAGAACTGTAAATCTTTTCAAGTGCCCAGAGCTGAAACCTTGCAAGTGATACATTTGCATCTAAGGCTCCTTTTAGTTTTGATTTTAAATATTTATCTTAATCATTTTCAAGCAATTATTTCACATAAATGTCATCTCAACTAAAGGGTAATAGAGGCATATTTCTTTATGAAGCCTCAGAGAATGGGGACAATACTAAGTTCAGTCACTGAGTTGATTCCAAAAGTGGCCTTCCATGAATGAAAGAGGTACTGTACTTTTATTTGCTGAAGAGCCCACATGCTGTTCTGGAGAATCCCCTATGTCTGGAGCAGATGGAAGGTGTCGCAGGGGAAACATTCAAAAATTGCCTCTATTAGGGGAGGTGTCTGATGGATCAAAAGACTTTCCATTTACACAGCAGAGTCAGTTAGTTGTTAGTTGCACAGTAGCTGGGAGAGCATTGGACCAATAAGCCTTTTGCCATCTGACTTCTGGTTCATGGGACCTGCCATAGGAGATGCCAAACTTTTGCCAGAATGAAACCTAGAAGGAAAACATGTTCCCACCCCCTAGATTAATATGAGCACATTGAAAATACTTTTATTCAAGGAATGACAAAGGCAGAAAGACGCTTAGGGATTTCTGACACGTATAATTGAAACTTGGTTGGGTGAGCAGGGTATGTGTGTTAGTTCTGCCTAGCTTGCCCACTGGGGTACCTGGGTCAGCTTGAGGGGTGGGGATCACCAGCAGCTCACAGCCTATAGGTTGCTTTTCCCCCCTGGAGGAATACCGGTAATATGGCGTGCCAGGAGGATGACAGCATGGGGTACATGCTGCCAAAACACAGAAGCCGTGCGCTCTTTGAAGGGGCTGCGCGGCTTCTGCTGGCTTTTCTACGAGGTGGGGGAATTCCCCCACCTTGTAGAAAAGCCCGCAGGAGCCACACACCCTTTAAAGAGCATGCCGCTCTTGGGGGCTTTTCCCTGAGGAGGGAGGAGGGATTGACTGGCTGTTTCAGTCCCTTTTCCCTCCTGGTCGAAAAGCCCGCAGGAGTCGCACGCGGCTCCTGTGGGCTTTTGCGGGAGGTGGGGGAATTCCACCACCTCCCGCAAAAGCAGGGAGAAGGTCTTGGAGTAGCGCACAGGCTGCGTGCAGCCTGTCCGCTGCTCCCAGAGCTGCGGGGGGGGGGATCAAATATTTTCCTTGATTTCCCCCTCTGAAAACTAGGTGCATCCTATGGGCCGATGCGTTCTATACGGCGAAAAATACGGTATGCTTTAAGACAGCCAACATAATATGTTATCATCCAGCTCATCAGTAACTAGTATGTGAATACCTCAGTACTATTGTTTTCTCTTGTATATCAACAATTCTATTTAATTCTAGGTTTTCCCCCCTGTACATTGATTCATAGAATTGTGGAGTTGGAAGGGACCACTGTGGCCATCTAGTCCAACCCCCTGCAATGCAGGAATCTTTTGCCCAGTGTGAGACTCAAATCCACAACCCTGGGATTCAGAGTCTTAGTCTCATGCTCTACCAACTGAGCTATCCAGCCCGGCATGATAAAGTTTATTACCAATTATTAATAATTTTTGAAAACATTAAAAGGTATTGGTTTATTTCAGCATCCTAGGAAGAACTGAAGATTTATTTATTTTTATACTTGTAGGTATTGAATGTACTGCACTAATCTTAACAGACGAAACGAAAACTCCCTGAAACAATCTTCCTCTTTTCCAAAGAGAAATAGTAATTGAGTCTGTGCTTTTCTAGGATGCACCAGAGTGTAAAACTACACTGCTCTACCTGATCCTCCTGAGGGTAATGATGACTCTAGCAAGAATTAAATCAGTTGAGAAAGCTTCAGGCAATGGACTAAAGTGAAGCAGCTCACTAACGTGGTGCATCCAAAAGCAAAAGAATGAAAAATGGCAGAGATTTCATAAACTGCACATCTTAAAGTTGTCCTCCTAGGGTAATGGCACAGTTAGAATTACTTAAATTCATCCATACCCCAACCTATTACAACATATCTAAACATTAAAGAAAACTGAATATAAGTGCATCCTTGATGGTGCATAATCACAAGGGCTTACATACTATAAGCAAATGCTTCTTTTAAAAAAATCAATAAGATACAAATGGCCTTCAAATGTTGGAAGGAAAGAGGCTTGTTTTCTGTATTTGCCTTCAGCTTCAGCAAAGTGTAGAAATGCCCCAAGGAGATGGAGCCTGCAGCACTGCTGCCACCCTCTGGCCTCTTAATGGACCAAACAGATTAAGGGAAAAAAGTATGCCCTCTTTGGTCATTTCTTAATTTCTCTTTATGATGCAAATAAAAAAGCTTTTTATATTATAGAATTGTTGCGATTGTTTGTACACACTCACAAAACTCTTCATATATTTTTAGTAAGATACTACTTTTAATCAAAATAGGAACTACCATAACAAGGACTAGCTAAGTTCCCCATCCTTCCCAAAACCCAGTGTACTTCAAGTTTATGCTTCAATGCTTTTTTGTAGCAGGTAACCCAACACAATAAGGTAGTTTTTGTTGTCTTCTTCTTCTTCTTCTGCGATCACTCGTAGCCGAGTAAGATTGTCTTCCATAAACACATTTTTTAAAATGTGTCCGTAAGTGACTGTGGAGGCCAATTCTGGATCCACACGTCCTTCCACAGTGGGGACACTGGTTTCCAGGTGGGAGTTGATCACAGTGTGGATTTGCCAAGCATGCCTTCCTCTCAGCATGTTTCTCCCTTGCGTCCTGAGTTTGAGTGTCTTCAGAGCCCATGACACCTTTGGTAAAGGCTATTCTCCAACTGGAGCGCTCACAGGCCAGTTTCCCAGTTGTCAGTGTTTATACTACATTTTTTAAAATTTGCCTTGAGACAGTCTTTAAACCTCTTTTGTTGACCACCAGCATTACGCTTTCCATTTTTAAGTTCAGAATAGAGTAGTTGCTTTTTTTGTTGTAACAACCATTAAATGTACATTACTCTCTGATCATCATACCACAAAGCCGAAACCAAACCAAATAAAATAAGTCGCATGAAAAACAACAAAGTTTCTCCTTCAACTTTAAGTTGTTTAGCAATTTGTTATCAAAGGGAATAAATATAAGGTAGCTAACCTTAAAAATAAACTAAAATAAATATTAAATATATTGTTTTGTGCTCAATTGTGGCTTAGCTGACAGTGCTTAGTTTTCTGCTGTTTAGTCGCCCAGCTCAGCATCTTCAATAGGAAAAACCCATTTGAGGTACTAAAGTTCAACAAACTGATATATTACTGATACAACAAGTACCTCATAGAAATACTGCTGTGCTTTACAAACTAGAAATAAAATATGTGCCCTGACAATCCAAATTATGCCAAGAAAAACATAATTCTGTAAACTTTATGAATCATTTGAACAAATGTTCCCAATTTATCTTATGTAGCATTCTTAAAATTCTAACATATTTTATTCCAATTTGGTAGTGAATGCCATCCCAGCAAATGTAAAGCATATTTTTGGATAAAGCTTTTTATTTCATTTTATAATCTATATAAAACAGAGAGAACAATTCTAACAGATGAAAATTAATGATAAAAATAAATATAAAATTGGCATGTAGAGGTTATACATGAGCTAAAATAACAAAGTCAAAGTAAAGACTATCATTGTTATTGGATCATCAAGTATAGTTTCAGATTTGCCAGACTTGTGAGGAAAGTTGTCTTGAATCATAGAATTGTAGATTTGGCAGGGACCGTGAGAGTCATCTAGTTCAACCCCCTGCAATGCAGCAATCCTTCACCCAACAGGAAGCTCAAACCCATGACCCTGAGAGTAACAGTCTCCTGCTTTACCAACTGAACTAGAAAATGATGGTTCCACTGTATATGTCATAAAGGAATGCTAAATCATATAAAAAGGATCTGGAGGTTCTAGTTCTTGCCAAAATCTCCATTACAGCTATATTCCAGAGTGAGAGGTACCAAGCGTCCAGTGTAGGATTTGGGTTTGGGGTTTGTTCGTTTTTCACGCTCAGTTTCATAGTTTCTTCTGGTTAATTTACCTAGTTGATCTTTAATAATGTCAAAATCTTTTTGCTATTCTGCAAGTAAGAAGGCATGCAGATCTTGTACATTAATTGCCTCCATCAGTGCTGCTTCAGAAGCAGTATCTCCAAGTCCAGGTTTCTTTCCCTTTGCAGCTATTTTGCGTACTTGGTTGTCACTCTGTTTTTCTTTATAAGATTATAGCAAGCCACAAAGGGAAAACTCACAGTTCTGGAGGATGCTGTTTGCTGTTTTCGTTTGCAAGATCAAATATATCTTTGGAAAAAATTAAAGTTCTGTTAAATCCATTGAAATCATTTGTAAAGACTTGGTAGGGTCTGGGTTGTTTCTTCAAGCTGCTGTTTAGGTTCTGTGCACACATGCCCTGCCTCCCCATGAAAATCATACTGAGCCAGTTCTCTGGCTTCTGAGATTTGAGTAGCCTACACATTTTGAATTTATCCATTTCTGTACTCTAAAGGCTTTGTGTGTGTGTTGTGTGGGCATCCGTCTGTCTCGAGAGAGAGAGCCTTTGGGGGTGAAGTCAAACTGCTGAAGAATCACAGCGCCTGCTGTGGCTGCAAAGACTGGTAACTCGTAACTGCTACTTCCCTCCCACATTGTTTTTTCTGTGTTAGCAGCACAAGCAGGCACAAGCCTGGGCAATGTGAATGGGAGTCCTGGGATGCCGAGACAAGACCCCCATCTCGGCCTTGCTGATATGGTCCAAAGGAAAGCAGAATAATACATTTGGTACTATATTTGGCTGCAGGAGTTGCTGGAAGGAGGCGTACAAGACACCATCTAACTGTCTTGGGACTCCACTCTGGATTTATGTACAATTCCCATAATCCCTAGCTAACCTTTTCTTCTGAAGATGTCCTGCAAGGCAATGGGTACAGATTTTTCCTCGGGATTTACTCCCAAAGCCTCTCATTAATGAGTATAGCCGCAAAGTGGCAGAGGCTTAGAATCAGAGTTTTCATTCCCCTAGAATAGATGGACTACCTTCCCAGGTTAATGAGCCCCATCTGCCTCAAAACTTTTTCTGTACTCTCATGGTACTGCATCATGCATGAACGAAGCTGCACTAACTAGAATATGTGGCAAAAATGAGCTATTTTCTTATCCTTTTATACAAACACTGTGGAATTAACATCAAGAACTATGAAAAAGCTGTAGCTGTTGTTTTCTTTCAGTGTTGTGCTTCAGGTCAGCACAAATTCTTAACAGTCATGTTGAGATGACCTTAACCTCCCAGATATTTGAGATGAAGTACAGTATTAAAAAAAACACAAAAAAACTGAGAAAGAAGCAATATTTGACTGCAGATTTAGAAGCTCAATGTAAAAATATTCTTTTGTTAAATTCACTCTCCACAGTGTAAAACACACATCTACAGCAAGTATATTATATTTTCTTGATCGACAGATTCATTTGATGATGTTTGGGGGAAGTGGGGAATTCAATTCTTTTCTCAGCATGAAGGGCATGTTTTGAATACCGAAATGTAAAAAAAAAAATTAAAGCTTTATTTTATATATACTGACAGCAATGCACCACCTGCATTGAAAAATCACAACTCCATGAGTTAGACTTTACTTTCTTTTCCTATACACAATGCAAATTCTGTAACCACTGCACACTGAATGTCTCTATGAGGTTGTATTCCCTGAAGTGTCTTTCATACATTAGACCAATAGCTTTCAGAAGACAATGGGAACTGATGCTGCAATGTATTTATAAATGTATCATTACACTCCCTTAACATCCAACACCAAACAGGTTTCTAATCTGTTCATAATCCATTGGTTAGAAGTAGTTTGGCCATTGGCCCATCTTATCACTGAGGAGAGGCACAGGGCACACCAAGCACACACAAATACATATGAGTGCTACCACCACCATAGCTAGCATGGAAATGCTACAAACTGCAGAAGATGGTGGGACCCTCCCTCCTGGTCGATCGTTCGGGAGCTTCAAAAGCTTTCTTCTGCCCGAACATCACAGCGATAAATGCCAACAGACATCAGCACACTTAGGGATCCGCAGAGTCTTCGCAGCTTGCGTAACAGACCTCAGCAACTCAACATTTTGGCTAATCTACTTTATTTACATATAAACACACATGGAACACTGCAACATGGCTCCCTCTCTCTCTAGCATCAGACGGCAAAGAAAAAAAACAAAGGACAATAGTCCCACTTCACGGAACACAGTAACACAAACATCCTGTCTCCGTCACTTCCCACTTTGTGGAGTCAAAACATACACCATCATGTGATAGACAACAATCCCATGACAGCAATCATGGAGCAGGAATTCTAACATCCTCCCCCAATTCATGATCTGTGTTGCAGTCATCAGTGAAACTGCAACAACCATACAGATGTCATACACACAGTATACCTCTATCACCTATTCCACCCTTTCAACTACCTGCAACTGGATTAACCTTGGGCCTTACCATCTTGCACTTCTGACTAGTCTTGGCATCATAGCTCTCCTGGCTATCAAGAAGTTTCACACCTGGCTTTGTTGGGACTTGAACCCTAGCCTCATTTCTCTTTGAGGAATCAGTGTTGGCACACACAGCCTTTGGATGTGGTCCAGCTTCCTTCCCCAAGGAAACAGTGTCTACTCTTATAGCCTTTGGGCGTGGTTTCCCATCCTTTGAGGACAACCCCTGTACCCCTTTCAAGACTTTGGGTTCCAAGACCTGTGTCGAGCCACTTTGTTGTTTAGTTGTGTCCGACTCTTTGTGACCCCATGGACCAGAGCACGCCAGGTACTCCTGTCTTCCACTGCCTCCCGCAGTTTGGTCAAACTCATGCTGGTAGCTTCGATAGCACTATCCAACCATCTCGTCCTCTGTCGTCCCCTTCTCCTTGTGCCCTCCATCTTTCCCAACATCAGGGTCTTTTCCAGCGAGTCTTCTCTTCTCATGAGGTGGCCGAAGTATTGGAGTCTCAGCTTCAGGATCTGTCCTTCCACTGAGCACTCAGGGCTGATTTCCTTAAGAATGGATAGGTTTGATCTTGTTAGCAAACTCCTGATCATACCTGGTGGGCTTCTCACCCTTCGTAGCTCCTCCTGATCTGCACACCTGGTGCATCTCCTCCACTGTATCAGTGGAACTCATCTCAGTGCACCTGCTGTTTATAACAGCAACAGACTTAGTATCTAAGTCTCCAGCAATGGAGTAGCCTAGGAAAATACACACACACACACACCCCCCGCTCTGCACTCAACATCCCCAGTGAGTAAAATCAGCTCTGACTTTGGTTTTACTCCCAGACAGACAAGAAATCAGAGACTTTTGAAGTTCTGCTGTTTGCCTTGGAGGTAAGCATTACCAAGCTCTTGGGGCATGTTTCCAAGCTTAAGCCTACTGACCTTTGCTGGCATCTCTAAACTTGAGATGCTGCACTAGCAACCACACAGCTTGCCAACTGGCTTCAATAAATCAAACTCCTAATCTTAAAGCTGGTTCACTCAAAAACATTTCTAAGAACATGGTGCTTAGATTAAAAAGAAAACTGCTGGGCAATCACACAAGCTTTTTCTATTGCTTCTGCCCTGTAATATGAACCAATAGAAGATGCCTGCAGGTTTGCTAAGCACATTTGCTACCATTTCCTTCTCCTCTTCCTTCCTAATGTAAGGCGTGCTAGACTCAGGCAGCTGTAAAGTTAAAATAGCAGCATTTGAGTCCTGGGGAGACACCACTGATAAGAGATCAGCTAGCAACATTCCTGGGGTCAGAGTTGGGGGCAGGCTGCCAGTTGCCAACTACTAGCATATATTTTCATTGCAAACCCAAGGACTAGAAATGTACCAACTATGTGAAATGAAAACTGGGGAGATTTTCACAATTCTGCACACAGAATTGGAGTTCACAGCTCATTCTGATCAATGTTAAGTCCAGGTAGTATATGAATGTTCCCACAATGGGACACATTACAGTGGGACTTCTTCATTAATAATATATTTTCAGGTCTTAAAAATTCAAGTGAGTGCACCTAATATTTGACTGTTTGCTGAAGTTTCCCTCAACCCCTATAACTGATAAAAGTAAAACAGATCATCCCAAGAAGAAGAGTTTGAATTTGATATCCTGCTTTATCACTACCCTGAAGAGTCTCAAAGCGGCTAACATTCTCCTTTCCCTTCCTCCCCCACAACAAACACCCTGTGAGGTGAGTGGGGCTGAGAGACTTCAGAGAAGTGTGACTGGCCCAAGGTCACCCAGCAGCTGCATGTGGTGGAGCGGAGACACGAACCCAGTTCCCCAGATTGCAAGACTACCGCTCTTAACCACTACACCACAGTGGCTCTCAAGAAAAAACTGGCTCTCAAGAAAAACAAACACAGAAAGAGAATGATGAGGATAGTAGTTAACTAAGGAAAAAGACAGAAAAACATGAAAGAAAGGGGGAAATTCAAATGTATCCATCCACAAGAAGAATGGACACCACTGGTAGAAAAGATTGCCCTCCAGACTATAGTCCCTCTCTCTGGTGCACCTTGAGAATCTGCTCTGGAGGGCTCTTGGGTAGCAGGAGAAAAAGGTAAGTCCAATGAAATAACTGCTTCTGAAGGCTCTTTGGTTTGTTTCTAGAGCATTTTTATATTCAGCCACAAATGGCAAAAACTGTATGCACAGACTTCTAAGGCATCAAAACTTGTTTTTTCAAATGTATATCCCACCCACTTGTTTTCAAAACTCTCTTGGCAAAGCTGTAGGAATGAACGTTGGGGAAGAAAAACAAAATAAAAAAGTCTCAAAAGTAAGTGAAATGCCAAGCTCCACAGCTATAGAATAATCTTATATATTGCTATGGTTCAGTGAGCAAACACAGAAGAACAGATTGATAAATATTCCCTTAAGACCATTAAGTTTTAAAATATAATTTGCAAAGATCTTGCAAATCCCAACAGTAAAGGCTTACACTACTTAGGGCATATTTAATAAACCAAGAAGTATTATTTATAAGTAGGCTGACTTTATGCAACAGTTGGACAGCTGTGCTGTTGGTCTCCAAATCTGTCAGTATTTGCAGATTTAGAATTGTAGCTCAAAAGGATTCCCCATGGGACAAGAAACTAAACACATTCTTTTGTGCAAAAGATAGTGTTCAAAGGGATGTATTAGTAATCGTAAAAAAGTATTTTTGTTACTCAAGTGATTTAAAAGTATATAATAAGTTTTGTACAATGTTTATTGTTGTCAATAGCCTTTTATATTAAATGGTTTCATAATCCATTTATTGCAATGCAATAAATGCAATAAATTATAGCTTTGTATGCCTGAAAACATTATAGGAGCAGTCATCACTGAAAAGCACCATACTGATATGACAAACTAAATAACCTCAGGGGGCTCACGGACTAGGGACCTCATTTTATAACTCATTTGTTTAGCAAATGAAACACAAAACACTGCTTTCTTTTCCCCTCTGGAAGCAATACAGTTCTACAAGCCTCACACACATAATGGAAGGAAGTAATGGAGTGAGATAATCCTCACGTTATTTCTGATGGCTGAAATCACTGGAGTTTGCCATGCATTTCAGACAGTAAAAATGAAGACCATTAAATCTATGAAAGCAAACAAACAGCTAAGCTGTTAATGAAGTGTTACAAGAGAGACATACTTTATTTCTTGGGAATTATTTTTAAAGTCAGAACCGCCAAGTCAAGCCATTGAAGATATTAGCAAATTAGTGCAACTAAGAATTCACCCAGAACACTTTTGCTTTTAAGGAAGATAAGTAACTCGGTCTGGAAACTAGCCTTTATGGGGAAAGGCTGAAGGAGCTGGGTATGTTTAGCCTGGAAAAGGGGAGCCTGAAGGGAATCTTCAAATATCTCAAGGACTGTTACATGGAAGATGGAGTAAGTTTGTTTTCTCCTGCTCCAAACAGTAGGACCCAAACCAATGGATTCAAATTACAAGGAAGGAGATTCTGACTAAACATCAGGAAAGGTTGGATGGCCATCTGTCATGGATGCTTTAGCTGAGATTCCTGAATTGCCAAGGGTTGGACTTAGATGACCCTTGGGTCCCTTCCAACGCTACGATTCTAAGTATTTTAAGAACCTATATATACATAATTAGGGGCAGGGTATCCACACAGAAAGAGGTGTTTGAACCAGCACCCAATCTGAAAAATATTAAGCAGTTTCTGTGGTGATAGCAATGTTCACCCTTTGTTCAAATATTTTCAAATATTAACTCCATGTGGATATATCTAGTGTCTTCCATAGTTACAAATTCTAAGCAGGTAACTGTGTAAGCCGGTCAAAGCAAAAATAACAATTTTGTGGTATTTTAAAGACTAACAAATTCTTTTCTCCTGCATTATAACGGATATAGCATTGGAATTTAAACCTTCCTCTACTGCTACAGCCTTGGGAAAAACCTTCCCTGTATAGATAATATTTGCATTGGGGGGGCGGGATTCATATCATATGACTCCTATGTCTTTTAAAATTTCCATAAAAACAAACAAAATGAATATGGGCATGCAAAAACTAGCATACACAGTATAATTATTATTATTATAATAACAACTATTATTATCATCAATAACAATTAACATGTCAGCTAGTGCATCCTTTTAAAATGTGTATTATCCTAAAAAAATTAAAATGTATTATTTTATATCACTTTTACTTAAAATTAATTTCATTTCCTCCAGAATACAATATGAGAGATTTCCAACTAAGGCATATTCAGAGCATACCAATTGACTTAATTAAATTGATTTCAATTGATGTACTCTAAGTATAACTAACCGATTTGTTTGAACAACTGGTTGCTATTGAACTATTCAACAATCTCAAATTTTGAACAAAAGTTTTAAGTTCTGTTTTTCACTCTTATATAACTCATTAATTTAATGATTAATATGTAGTACCACAAGTTCTCAAACTATTTATTAACCACTAGAGCAATCTTAATTTCAATACATTGCTAAAACTGAATTAACATAGTTCATTGTAGTGTGGAATGCACTGATCGACAGTTTTAAAATTCAAAATGCTAATGCACCCCCCCATTGTAAATAATAAATAAACAAATAAGCAAGCATGGAAGCTCTAGTAAATATTATAACCTATAAATGAAGTTCACAGCATTGGGAAAACAGGGTGGAAATATAAGGCTCTGTAAAGATTGAAAAATTATGGGCCTATAAAATGTGGAAAAAATACTACACAAATATTATGAAGCATCTACTTGAATTTGACGTGTATTTCCCTTCAAATACTAAAAAGTGCAAAGAAAACATTGGAAGAAGTTAGCAATAATATTAAAAGGATTATGTAGTTGTGGTTGTTTTTAGAAAAAGATACTGTTGCATTAATTTTAAAAACATTTCAGAAAACTTTTCATAATGTTAGGCAGCACAATGAAAAAGAGTAAGAATAAAAAACAAATAAAACTATGTTCATTGTTTGTAAAGTACTAATAATGGGCACAATACAGCCAACATTAAGCATGTTTCAGTTAAACTGATTTCAGTGGGAGAGAAATGTATGCACATGGTTAATCTGCCCACTGAAATTAATGGGACCTAAGGGTGCTTAGCTCTGCTGATGCCCAATAAGGTTTTGGCTGGGATCCAGTAAGCTATTTTAGGTTTTAATAGCACCCATGTCTTTCATGCAATTTCTTTCCTATGCCTGAAAATTTATAATATCTTGTCACAGAAGACAAGCAAGCACCATACCAGCAGGAAGCTGTGATGTGGAACGTGTGGATGGGAAGAATACACACACACACAGAGACACACTCAATTCATTTATACACCCAACATTTTCTCTGATGGGACTCAATTAAGCTTATAGATTTTTAAAAAATGGAAACCTAGAGCTACACAGTCCAGAATTCCTCTCAGTTTGGAACATCAGACTCCACTGTTTTGATAATTTCCTGTGGTCATCCTCTATATGTCATGTATATTAAAGAAGCTGCACATCTGAACTTTCCTTTAATGAGGGTAATATTGAAATGACACTGCTTGGCAGGGGGTTGGACTCGATGGCACTTGTGGTCTCTTCCAACTCTATGATTCTATGATTCTATGATTTCACTTGAATAATATATTAATGTTATCTGTAGAATTATTTTTTTCATTAGAAGGCTTAAAAACTCTTTATTTTTGACTTTTGTAAGCCACTTATTGGGGCCAATGGTATGATTTTGAGTAGAAAAGCAACCAGTTGCCCACCACCAAAACTGCTTCAGCAGACAGACTCTCAAAGGTGATGTTATTTTGTTTTAATATTCATACATAGCACAGGGCAGCATCTGGTTTTAAACTTATAAGGCTGAAATGACAAATGTCTAGAAAACAGACTTAGCAATGACACCTAGCAGTACGCTCCAGATTTTACAGCAAAAGGATCAAGTCTGGATGACAGTAGCACAGCAATACCTTGAGTTTTACACAGAATGTGTAAATTTGAGCACGGCGTGTATTTAGTTCTTTGTAGATGCCATTTCAAATCTAGATTTCTTGATGTATTTTATGCAAGAGTACAAGTCTACGCCCTAGTCAGCCCTTGTATCTAAGTAGGATAGCCTAGAAGACTTTGGTCTATCCCGTAGGTACTTCTATATTGATGCTCCAAAACCCACTTTCTCAGCCATGCTCTGAAATCACTGCAACAGTATTCAAGGGTTTTCACATCCTTTTTTGCTTTGTGAGGACAATTGCTTTTTGTTACCACTCGACATGGCAGTCCAATGGTGACACTTCAGAGTAGAGAAGAAATGAGAATAGGGAACAACTCTGACACCCTGCAATTTGAAAAAGGGCAAATCATGACTCAAAGCACTCTTTTTATAAGCTACTCTGCTTCAGTTTAGTTGTTATGGCCATCTTGTTGTACTGATAGAAGGTAAAAACAAAATTAAATTTAATCGTAAAAGAACTCTGAACTGGAACTGTTGCCATGTTCATGGTGGCTTTGCACAAGATGCTCCATAGCTCATACTATGAGAGATCCAGAGAGCCACAAAACAAACACTAGTATCCTGATTCAACAATTAAAGCCTCATACATCTAAGCCACTCCTTTCTGACTTAAAATGCATTGCTCTTGCTGATAAGGACTGTTTACTCTGCAGTTCTTTTGCAGTTATAGTATCTGATATTCCATCTAGATGTGAATTCACTTCAATGATTTAATACTATATACTATGGCGTTGGTGGTATAGTAGTGAGCATAGCTGCCTACCAATACTATATATCATCCAGTTTCTTTTCCCTCTGTTCCCATGGCATTATCACTAACCTCTGCAGATGAGGAGTCCTGGATCTATTCTGCATTGTATCCTTTCATCCTGCAAAGCCAGAGTTCAACCTTGATAAGGGAGTCCAAATAAAAACATAGCAAATGGGTACCATCATTTGAAGAGCTGTCCCTGTGGCAGGCACTTGCATTATTTTGTAGGAAGATAGGAAGCACCCTTACATCTAATCAAACCCAGCTCAGTTTTATCTGCTGTAGGGATCATGGGCATAGCCAGGATTTAGGTGGGGGGGGGGCAACAACCAAAGCCTGACTAAGTCTAGCTGATTCGGAATGAAATGTTTCAACAACAGTTTTAAATTACTTTCTTTTCACCCCCAAGTGCTAAGAAAAAAATCTGTCAAAATCTTGTCATTTGAAAAGTAGGAAGTTAAATTAAAAATAAACATCAGGGAGTACCTTTCATGATGTTAATGAGTATGTTTTGAAAAATGACACCTTTTCCCATCTTATTTTTTAAAAATCTAAACTAAAACAAGTTTTCTTGGATATGCTGAAAACCTTTTCAGCACTCCCTTCTCAAATTCCTCCTTTTTTCCAAAACAGTTTTTCGGTGCACACTCAGTAAGCATAGCCCATTAAGACGCTTCCCTATCATCATCGACCTTAGCCAAGTCTTTACTCTCCGCAAGGTACTGAATGACCAGTCTACAGTACAAGTGGTGCATGGCTGAGCAAGAGAGATAGCCAGTTAGACCCACTGCTGTAGTATCTTAAATTCTGGTGTTCTGCAGAGAATGGCTCACAAATTTCATTGAAGGATGAAATGATATGCTACTTGCATAAGTGTAACAAAAACCTGCTTGGCAGGGGGTTGGACTCGATGGCCCTTGTGGTCTCTTCCAACTCTATGATTCTATGATTCTATGACCGTAGGGGAATTACATATTGCTACACTATCTCTCTATCCCCAAAATCAATTTACAACTTTACAGTTCAACTGATGTTCATATTAATACAGTAAACTCCCCAATGTTTTTTTTTAACTTTGCTAACTTCTTAAAAGTCTCCAGCTCCCCACCCCACAACACTGCCACCAAGGGGCTAAAAGAGACTACAATCACACCAACAGAACTTGCCTCAAGTTAAAAAAAAAAAGAAAATAGAGGGGAGTATCTGTTTTTACCTGGAGGGCCAAAGGTTCCCCATCCCTATTGAAGGAGTCATTTGTTTCAATACTAATAATTTTAATTTAGCTGGGTAGCGCCAGCTACTTTTAAATTAAGCCATGATGCCAACAAGTGCCGAGAAACATGGAACCCAAGCCAATGCATGCTTCTTCAAAAATACTGTTTGCACACAGTTACAAGCCTAGTATTTGAAACAATGTTATTTGAAATAACATTGTTGGTATCCAGTTAAAAATATTTTAAGCCAAAATATTCGAGAACCTTTCATCCCAATCTGACACAAGTCAGTCAATTCAGTTTATGAAGCAATACAACTACAGATTTGATCAGCAGAAACACTAACTTTGTAGCAAAAGTCACGAGTGAAGCCCCTTTTGTTTTGTAATTTGGCTATGTGCATTGCACATCACTTTTAGGCTCTACAGGAGCATGGTAGTCGTGGGCTGAGATACAAAGTCAAGCGTGGGGAAAACTGCCCCCCCCCCCAATTACCAAGCACCTCACTGTTTTATTCACAACTCAACACACATAACAATGTTCAGGAGATCATCCCATGCATTAGGCCAAATGCTCCCAGCATCACTCCCCTAGCGCTGCATATCATAGCTGTCAACCTTCCCCTTTTTTGCGGGAAATTCCCTTATTCCAGCGCCGTTTCCCACTGCTATCCCGGATTGTTAGATATCCCGTAGCCTGTCCCCGGGACAGGTGAGGCTGCTGATCCCTTATTTTCAAATCTGAAAGTTGACAGCTATGCATATTCCAGTCAGCTTCTCGCCCGGCATGAAACATTATGGAGTTAACACACAAGCTGCCGTTCGAAGCCATAAGCAGCGCTGGTTTTCAAATGGCATGGAGTCACGCCTCGGGAAACGCTTGTCCCGGGGCGCCAAGAAACCGATGCCAAAAATCGAGATCAACAACAGCCTCCTCGCACCTACGGCAAGATGCAAGCCTATTTGACTGGTACACCTGGCTGAGCAAAACCTGAAGCTGGATCGAAAAGCAGCAATGCGTCGCGGAAGACTCCCAAAACTCCCTGGAGCAAAAGGAAATTGCCTAGGCTAGCTCTTTCGGATGGGTGCAACTTAAGGCGGATCTTGAACGGCTGGATCTCTGCAATTCCGTATGATCACCCCACCCCCATCCCAGCGAAGGGGACTAACCTGCGGGTGCGGTTGGCGGGGCAGCCCCCCCTGCGCTCCATGGCGGCGGGCACGCAGCTGGTGAGCTCGGTCCAGTCGGCGTGCAGCCCGCAACTCCAGCCGGTGGAGAAGCGCGAGAAGAGCCACGTGTCGCCCTTGTCCCCCTTGTCGCCTGCCGGCGGCGCGGCAGCAGCGCCGGCGGCCCCCGGCCGGTGGCAAGTGCACTTCTTCTGGCCCGCGCGGCAGTAGCAGGGCTGCTCGAGGCGGATGTTGCGCACCAGGTGCCTCCCGAAGGTGGTGCCGCCGGTCTTCTGGATGTGCAGGAACACCATCACGTCGCGGCCGCGCATGTCGAAGCGCGCGCGGCGGCACAGCTCCGACAGGCCGAAGGCGGACCTGCGCCCGGGAGAGCCCGGCGGCGGGCGGGACGGGAGCCCCGCCGGGTCCCCCGGGAAGCGCTGCCTCCGCCGGGCCGGGTGCCCGCCGGCGCCGCAGGGGGAGACGGCCGGAGGATCGGGCGCAGCGGCGGCGGGCGCGCTAAGGCAGCCTCCGCCGGGAGAGGCGTACTGGTAGAGGACGAAGAGGAAAAGCAGCGCCAGGAGCGGCGGCAGCAGCAGCCAGCGGCTCAGCAGCCGCTCTTCCATGGCGCGCGGTGTCGGCGCTCCCTTCACTCTCCGGGTCGGGCTCCCCGGAGCTCCGGGACGCTCCGCTGGGGAGAGCGAGAGACCCGCGGCGGCGGCGGCAAGCGCGGCTTCGGCTGCCTCCGGTGCCCCCGCAGCCCCATGGCGGCGGGAGGGAGCCCCGCGCCCCGTCAGAGATCACGGGCTGCGCCTCATCCCCTCACGGCGGCTTTGTGACGGCAACCACTGAAAGCTTCGTTCCGCGGTAGTTATGACGACGAGGACATTTGCTTTAAAATATATATATTTTTAAAAACTCCGTCGCCTCAGCCGCTGAGGCAAAGCGCGAGGCGTCCCCACCAGGTGCGACCCCGGCGCTTCTTCTCACTCGCCGGCGCGCGCCCGTTACTGCCTCGCGCACGACCGTTATCACTCTCTCTTCACAGGGAGAAGGGGGCAGCTTCGCGCGCTTGCGAGCCAACCAACGGAGGGAGGGTCTCCTAAGCGGCCAATAGCGGAGCTCAGCTCGCCGGCAGCAGTAGCCAATAAGAAACCACGGCGAAAGGAGGCGGGGTGATAGTGCTTGTCTCTCTCCGCCCAGGCCCCGCCCACCACCTATCGACTTGGGCGGCCGACGGGTTTTTTGCGTTGCGCAAGCGCAGTAGCTAGAGGGTGGGGGAGCGGGAAAGTGAGTGGTAGTAGCTGCTGGGTCTTTGCACGTGGCGAGGAGGCTTCTTCTTCGTGTCACTTGCTATGGCTGTAGGAGAAGAAAAACCAGTGCTTTAGTTGATTTGATTGACATCCTATGCCCTTTTGAAATGTGGTTCTTTTTTGGGGGGGGTGTTATTTGGTTGTTGTTTTTATTTTGATTACATATATTGTGGTTTTATATGTTGATATTGTTTTGTGAACCACACTGAGACCTCGGGATATATAGGGCACTATATAAATTCAATCAATCAATCAATCAATGTGTTTATAGTGAATTATGACCCTTCCAGCTCTGTAATTCAATTTTCGCCAGGCACTCAAAGAAACCAGCACCCTGATTGCACAAGCTGTTTGCACTTGAAGTGGTCTGTTTTAAGGTTTCTTTTCTTTTCAGTGTACAGTTGGGCACAAAATACACAGGGCAGAAACTGTGCAGTTGGAAAGCTGATAATGTGCAGTTGGAAATATGAAGGAGACAAACTAGATATGTTGTATATTTGTTTATTAATTATTTAGCCTGCTCATACAGAGAACCCTGGTTATTGAAACCAAACAAATTCATTAGTCAGAGAAGGCTAGATGAGATTGATACAGTGAGCCACAAAACTTCCACAGAAACTGCCCATTCCTCCATGGCAGCCCTGGCTACTAATATTAGCATTCAACAAATCTGCAGGGCATATCCATCATCCTTCACCAAACACTATAAAATGGACTTTCATGCCTTAGCAGAGGGTATGAGGCTCCTCCAGAATGTTATTTCCTGTCAGTAAGTGGCCCCCAGTCTAATTTTGGGGCTTTAGTTTGTCCCATTGCAATTGGCTCTGGAGTCTGCCAGGAAAATGGGTCATTGGGTTATTACTTTGAAGGATCTTTTTAGTTGCAGGCCACACCTGCATACAAGCCACTCACACAAGAGCGTTTGTTCAATAGCTGAGTTCAAGGGGACCTGTTCCCAAATAAATGTTTACTGGATTGCAGCCACTGAGTCTCTTTCTATGGTATGTTCAGCATGGCTAAACCCATTGTTTGCAACTAACAGCGTAGAATAAAGCTGTTGGTGTCAATGCATCTCTCAGTCTCATGCTTGGGAGTCCCCACATTAAAACAAAACAAAAACAAAACTGGGGAGTGATCTGGTGGGGAGTGATCTGTATTGAGACCATGGCATTGGGGAGTGAAAGATTTAAACCCTTACCGCCATGCTATATACTTGCTGCAAATTCTCCCCTCTGTTGCTAATAGCAGGTTTGGCAGGGATTTTCAGTGAAGAATGGAAGTGGGGGAGGGTTAAATCTCCTATCCTGTTTGACAGCCATAATCTGGATCAGAGTCCACCACTTCCCCCAGCAGCTACATTTAGACTGAAAAGACACGTTTAAACCAACCTTGGGATGTTGAATGTGGTTTTAGCTGAAGCATGCATTGCTTGGAAAATAAACCTCTCTTCCATTTTCACTCAGGGCCCAACTAGAAATGATCTTATTTATGTGTTTGATTTTAACATGTCTAGTTTTAATATGTTAAAACAGCAGCTAATGACAGGTGGCAGGGCAAGGGGGAACCTAGGTTTGTGGCATGCAGGGAGGGATGACCAACCTCTATGGTGCAGTGCCATTGGAATTAGGGTTGCCATATTTCACAAAGTGAAATTCCGGACACAAAAGTTGTTGAGCTTCGGACATTGAAGTGATTTCCACCCAGAAGCTGTCTCCAACAGCCAAATCCCAGCTACATCTGGGAAATTCTGGACATATGGCAACCCTAACTGGAATGTTCTTCTCCTGAAGCTGCTATTTGTCCCTTGGGACCCTGCAGAATGCAATCCTGATCCTGATGTGACCCTCTGTGGCTGCTACTTTAATTTTTCAAACTAGATGCATTCATTGCCATCACACAATGGCCCTCAGCATGCTTAATCTAGGCTTCTGTAGCACAAGAATGGCTATGGTAGAATTATTGGGGACATATTGATGAGGATTAAGCAGTCGCTGCTGACATTTTGGTTCAATTCATGGGTTCAGAATTCAAATCACTTAAAGGGGAAAGTTTACATTTTTAGTAACTCAAGGAGGGCAGACTTCAGTCTTTTCAGACTGAGACCTAACCTTTAGTTTAAACATGCCACTGGGGGACTTATGTCTTAATTGGTAACTTTTTTTTTTTTTTTGCAGTAGTGCTGGTACTGCAACCGACCTGTGATCCAGTAGCAGTGGGTCCCTGCTCACCAACTGAAAAATCAATATCCTATATTATACACACCCATTGTACATACTCTCTGTGCTACACAAGCACATATCTTTCCATGCTTGAATTTAACTTAGGAGACCTTTAATGATTTAATAATAAAGGGAAATATGAGGCTGAAGCAATAAATCCATTTCCATTACATATGCAATAGCTTACAGCAGCACTTTCAGACTCTTTCCTTCATGTGTAGCAACTTTGAACATTGATTTTTAAAGCTGTCTTCTCAGTAGATGATAATCAGTGTTGCATGTAAATCACAAAAATGGGAAATTGTACTTATCCAGATTAATTGAAATGGACATAAAATATCAGTCTGCATGATTGTAAAGTAGTACGAATGTTCATCCTAATTATATTTTGTATAAATAATTACAAGGAATATGGATGAATTTACACAGTGCATTTGATATTCTGGAAAATGACTTGAAATTGCCTCAACAATTTCTAAAAGGAATATTACAGATTTATACTAACTGAGAGGCAGCTGTGCTGGTCTGCAAAAAAGAACCAAACCTTGTGGCACCTTAAAGATTAATAGTCAGGGGTTGCCGACATTTTTGAAACCATGAGCACATCTGTAAACTAGAGAAATATGTCAGCACAACACACATGGCACAACCAAGCAGAAGGCCTCAAGGCAAGTTTAGCAGCAGAGTGAGCTTGACAATAGGGTGAGGAGGCCATGGAAAACTACTCTGCCCCTTCTTTCCTTGACGTAAACAAATTTCAAGCCCCAAAGCAACTTGATAAATGGGGGGGGGGGACGGGACGAATAGTTGTGCAGGTAGAAAGCCAACGGGGCTGTGTAGCTAGGACCAGCCCAAGTTGCTTCGGCACCTGCAGATGGAAGTGTCCAAGGTGCAATATGCTCCTGGTTCTCAGAGAACGGATTTGTTCCCTTTAGACCAAAGTTGCCGACCTGGAGAAGCTGAGAGGCAGAGAGGTTGGTGGGATATCTTCCCCTTCTGTCATCGAGAATGAAGACCTTGGCTTGGGAAAGGAAGGCACCACTCTGGGGAAGAGGGGAACAATTCCTTAGAAGGGACCCATTCCTTGAGGACAAGCAATTATCCTGCCCTGCTGAGGACATTTGTTGGGGTGGGGGAATATTTTTTTGCAATGGATAATTCAGTCATTAGGAGCATGAATAGGTTCGTGTGATGGGCATGCAGACCACATGCCTGGCGTGGAGTTTGTGTATATCTCCCATCGTCTAGCTGGCTAACTGGGTTCAACTGGTTGTAGGGTTTGTTGGCACCAATGACAGGGAAATGTAATCCAGAGGTCCGGGAAGTGAAATGTAGGTTGCTAGGTAGGATATTGAAAACCCAGGACCTTGTAGCTTTTTTTCTGAAATGTTACCGGTTCTGTGTGCAGGGCGGGCCAGACAGGCACAGCTGTGTAATCTCAATGTGTAAATAAGATGGATGGATTGGAAGGTGGGGTTCGATTTTGTTAGGGAATATTTTGGAACAAGCCAAGCCTGTACAAAAGGGATCAGGATGCAGCCAGACTGTTGGCGCTTGAAATATATTAAAAAGTGGCAGAGCAGCTTTCAAACTGATGGGGGGGGGCAAGGGTAAGCTAGCAGGAGCTGAGGAACATCTGGTTCAGAACAAATCTTCCTCTTGGATAAGGAGGAAGGTGGGCCAAACAATACAGTAATTTAAATAATGGAGGAGTGGAACTAGGCATTGAGAATGCAGGGACACATGAGAGCAATTAAGAGAGGCCAGAGAACTGATCAAGGCTAAAACATACATGCCGGAGACCCTTGGAATAAGAATCCTTTGGGCACATGTTTACTCTCGCAACTTAATCCTGAAATGCACCCCAGTCCAGTGAGTGAGATCTATGCACGGAAGCAGGTTATCATGCTCACAGCTGATGCTGATTCAAATGTGTATCTAGCTGCACTAAGCTGGCTATGCCTTCCAAGGGAATAGGGATGCGTGTCTCCATCGAAAGCCACTGATAGTTGCATGTAACTACTTGTACACAGACAGAGTTTGGTCACAGTTAATTGATTTTTAATTAGCTGTGTAAAAAGGTTGCAGCTCTCCCCTCTGCCCTCTGCATGCAGCAGACCAATAAATAAGCCATTTAAGCTGAGAGTTTTGGATTAACATCCAAATTGCAAACATCTTTCTCTAAAAGTAAGTCCCATTTATATCAATAGGCTATTCTTTTAAGCTCCTTGTTTGGAAGCAAATTGCACTGAAATTAATGGATGCTTTTTCTTTGTAAATGTCGTTTATGGATGAGGTGTATATCTGCTGGCCACGGTTTTTGTTTTGATAACTGCATAGTGAATAGTGAATTAAAATAATCAACTAAGAGCACAACCTGACCTCTGATGTTGATGGCATGTGGGAAAGGATGATTAAGATAACATGCAGCATCCTCCCTGTAGGTGGACCGGAGCACAGACCTCCAAGTGTCCTTATTTTCCAGGGACAGCCCTGGATTTACAGAAGCAGTCCTGGATTCTGATTTGATCCCAGAATGTCCCGCTTTTCCCACGGATGTCCCTATATTCATTGGAGAAATGTATGAGAGCGCCATTAGTGATGTGGGACATTATGAGCATAGCCAGGATTTTTGCTGGGGGGGGGCAGGTATTTTGTTAGGGGGGTCAGAACCTCAGTTATCTATGTATTTATATTGATTTTTATTTATTGGGGGGCAGCTGCCCCTCCCTGCCCCCCTTAGCTATGCCCATGTGGGGTGTACATCTCATTTAACTCATTAACACTTAGACTAGCATAGGATTGTGCGGCATGTCACAGTTTTTTCCTGTACCTGTCTGATGTGCTAGTATTTGGCTGAAGATCAGGGTTATCTTGGTGTCCTCCTCCCTCATATGTTAAAATCTGTTTTCACAAATAAAGTTTTCTTTTTACCACAGATGCTGATGAAGCTTCAGCTTTATTTCCCTTTAATGTAACCCTTACCATTAAGTATACTGCAGTCACTATGATTTATACTAAGTGGTTGGACCTTATTAAGACTCCTTCATTAATCATGTCTTCTGAACACAGAAATAGCTTTAGCAATAATTTTTTATCCCCACGATTGTCTGTTGTGCAACCGGTTTTAAAACGTTTCTTTAATTGTATTATTCTGCCAAAATATTTTTCAGCTGCAATCCATCAACCAGTTAAGCTAGAGCATTTGGCTATTAGCTTAAATCCACAGTTTCTAGTTTGGGTGAAACAGGAAGCCAAAAAATGGGTCAGATCAGATGACAGAGCCCCATTTACTTCCATTTATTATGTGAGTAAGAAAAAGGGCAAGTATTGCACCTGTTTTCCTATCCCACCCAGTACATCTGCCTGCAATGCCACCAACCACATTCATGACCCACATGCAAAAACTACAGCATGCATACACTCAGATCACACAGTTGGTTTTCCAGGTAAGACTCAGAATCAGCCATACAATCTGAGCCTATGTACTTCTGATTTTAAATGTGTAGGTACCAGTGGCGTAGCGTGGGGGGTGCAGGGGGGCTGGCCGCACCGGGCGCAACATCTGGGGGTTAGGGGGCGCAAATCTATGGGTTAGGGGGCGCAATTTACTTGCCTTGCCCCGGGTGCTGACAACCCACGCTACGCCACTGGTAGGTACTGTTCAAATGTTATGTCTTTCTGCATGTGGGTAGTGGCATCAGAGGTGGAGCAGACTTCCTGGGTAAGTGGGAAGGCAATGCAAACTCTTGTTCATGCGTCTTCTGTGCCATGTGGGGTGGGCGTGACTGGGACTATACCATCCTGTACAGTGGAAACTGTCTTTTAGATGTGCCTTCCTTGTTTGCTTGTTTACAAAACTACAAAATATACTAATCCACACAAGACGTACTACATACAATTCGTACAATACGTCTCAAACAGATCAAAAGTGCCCAATTTGAACATGTCATTATTTATTAGTAGTAGTAGGACCTTTATCATCATTAAAATTACTATAACGTATTAGGAAGCAGAAGAAAATTAATAGCTTCCAGAGTTGAGAATATGACACAGTGTTCCGCTAAAGTTTACTACCTGAATGATGATATTGACTGGGCGGCAACTGTTCAAGGACTATTAGATTCAATTCATATATATACACTTAATTTTGTTTCTTGGTTTCCTTGCCACTGTTGTACATTATTTGTCTAAATATTACTGATATGCTATACAAAACTTCATAGCTTCACCAGAGCCAGTTTCCTACACTCAAAATGTGGACGTTTGCTTCAAGTTGCAGTCCTAAACACAGTGACTATGGACACAAAGGGGGGGGGGAATTCTGAGTCAACATACATAGAAATAGGATTGTGCAAACTACGTGTAAAAGGAATCTAAAATCAGTCACTTTCACTTGGCATATTAGCCTACCTTGCCCAAATTGTGGCTGTCATACACATACAGTGGTACCTCGTGTTACGTACTTAATCCATTCCGGAGGTCTGTTCGTAACAGGAAACCTCTCATAACATGAGGCGCACTTTTGCTAATGGTGCCTCCCACTGCTGCTGCGCCACCGGACCACAACTTCTGCTCACATCCCAGGGCAAAGTCGCAACAAGGGGATCTACTTCCAGGTTTGTGGAGCATGTAACCCGCAGCATTCATAAGGGGGACGGTACGTAACATGAAGTACCACTGCACACACACACATACATACACAAAAATATCTCACACACATGATAAATAAATATAGACTCTCAGATTTCACATACATTTTTGCTATTTTACAGCTCCTTCCCAAATGCTCACATACTAATAATTTCAGAATTCAGCATGCATTGCTGAATGCATTTTGTCAAGCACCCAGGCAAAAAGGGAAGGTATGCTTCAGGTCTAGATTAAAATATGGTGCCTCGACATTCCTCCTCCACAGCAAACATCAGCTTGGATAGGGAAACATATTTGGAAGCTGGTGCAGAGGAAAGTGTGAATCTTCCCTCCCCGTCTATTTTTTTTTTGATGAGGGAAGTGGGAAATCCAGTCAGAGCTCTCCCACTGAGTTCAGTCCTAAATTCATGAAATACCGTATTAGCAAATAGATACAGATGGAGTAGTATGTAGTACTACTTATTGTATGTATGCCACTTCATATTACAATCAGAGCTGCTTACTGAGAAGCGATTCCTACTGGGTTCAGAATGGCTTACTTATAAGTAAATGAGCAGACGACGAATGACAGCTTTACTTTTCAGTGCTATGTAAAGAAGCCACTGTTATTTATCCAAAGCTGTACAGCTGGGTGGGGTGGACAAAGCAGCACCTTTACTTAAATGTAAACTCAGCAGTAATCGGTTAAAACATAAAGTTAAGAGGTAACGATATTGGGCATCATATGGTGCAGCAATAAAACTGCTTGCACAATTGCAATGCTAAGCAGGGTCTGGTATGGTTTCAAACTGAGATTCCTACATTGCAAAGGGCTAGATTAGATAACCCTCAGAATCCCTTCTAACCCTATGATTCTAGTGATTTGGGGGCCACATGCAAAATGGATCACTTATAAACACCATCTCTAACTCATTGAAAGATTCCATCAATGGTGTCTCTGAAAATTTGCTGTAGTTTTTGCATGTGGGTCATGTATGTGGTTTACATGTCACTTGGGAAGACAGGCGAAATATTGCCAGTGTACTGGAAGAAGCAAAGATCACCAGTGTCGAAGCAATGATTCTTCAACATCAGCTTTTTTGGACTAGTCATGTTGTGAGGATGCCTGATTATCGTCTTCCAAAGCAACTACTCTATTTTGAACTTGAAAATGGAAAGCGTAACGATGGTGGCCAACAAAAGAGGTTCAAAGACTCTCTCTCAAGGCAAATCTAAAGAAGTACAGTGGTACCTCGGTTCCAGTTACAGATAGGTAGCCGTGTTGGTCTGCCATAGTCAAAATAAAAAATAAAAAAATAAAAAAGAAGTGTGCATGCACACGAAAGCTCATACCAAGAACTAACTTAGTTGGTCTTTAAGGTGCTACTGGAAGGAATTTTTTTATTTTGACAGTGGTACCTCGGGTTAAGAACTTAATTCATTCTGGAGGTCTGTTCTTAACCTGAAACTGTTCTTAACCTGAGGTACCTCCTGCTGCCGCCGCTCCACTGCTGCACAATTTCTGTTCTCATCCTGAAGCAAAGTTCTTAACCCCAGGTACTATTTCTGGGTTAGAGGAGTCTGTAACCTGAAGCTACTGTTACGTGAAGCATATGTGACCCAAGGTACCACTGTATAAACACTGACAACTGGGAAAAACTGGCCTGTGAGTGCTCCAGTTGGAGAACACTCTTTACCAAAGCTGTCATAGACTTTGAAGATGCTCAAACTCAGGATGAAAGGGAGAAACACACTAAGAGGGAGGCATGTTTGGCAAACCCTCACAGTGATCAACTCCCTGCCGGAAACTTATGTCCCCACTGTGTGGATCCAGAACTGGCCTCCACAGCCACTTACGGGCTCACTGTTAAGACCGTGTTCATGGAAGACACTCGGCTACAAAGATGAAGAAATAAGGAGGTTCTAATCTCACCACCTCCAGTTGCGCTTTACAGGCACAGCTGAGAGGGGCTTGAAGTACCAAGCACGCTTTGCTTTCTGCATCAGGTCCCCAACCTATCACCAATATACTACGGATCCATCGACAGCAATACGTCCGTAAACATGTTAAGTTAAATTAACTGAAAACAGCTTGCAGATACTTAATTGGCTTAGGATTTTCTTTAAGTTAAGTGATAAATTAATAGGTTTACTTTCATAATGTGAAGATCTAAAGATGTTAATGTTTAAGTTAAATTATTTTAAGAACTATGATTTGGAAAACTGTTAAAAGGACATGCAGTGAAATTCAACCAAGGGGAAGCGAGGAAGTCACTAAACAATGTTAATAAGTGTAATTTTTAATAAGGTTATGATTTATGTTTGTTTGCTCTATGTGTTTGTTTGTTTACAATGTTGTGAAAATCAATAAAAAATTTTTTTTTGCAACAATACGGCCGCACTACCAATAACACGGATCTGCGCCGCGAGGGTTGCGGGGCATCGCGTTGGGGAAGCTCAGCCTCTTATAACGGTTCTCGTTCGGCCGGCCCCGCCCCCTCCCTCCAGGCCCCGCCCCCTACTCCAGCGGCTGTTGCGTTCGTCTCCGATTGGCGCTTTCCCGTGGACCAATGGGAAGAGCGGGGCCGCGATCCTACGGGAAAGCAGCGGGCGGGGCCTGGACTGGAGGCGAGCGCAGCGATTGGACGGGGCGGCAGGGCCGGGGGGCGGAGCCCGCTGTCGGGCCGCCGCCTGTGCGTGGCAGGCGCTCTGAGGGGATTCTGACGACGCGGGCCATGGCGAAGAAGGTGGCCGGGGTGCCGGTGCTGGTGGCCGGGGTGCTGGTGCTCGGCTTGTGGCCGCCCGGCGGCGCCGAGAGCTCCCCGAAGAAGGCGGTGGCCGCCCGGCTGGCGGCGAAGTGGCCGGCGACGCCGTTGCTGCTGGAGGCCAGGTGAGGGGACGAGAGGGAGGGTCGCTTGAGGGGCCAGCTGAGGGAAAGCGAGGGCAGCTGAGGCGCACCTGACCCGCGTCAGGAACAAGGAGACTAAGGGGAAAGGTTGACCTCGGGATCTGCTGCCCCTGTGGATCTGCTTGCCTCATGGGTGCGCCTGCCCTGGGTGGGGAGATCGAGTTGGAATCCTCCGCTCCCACCATCCCACGAGGGTCATCTAGTCCAACCCCCTCTGCCCTGCAGGAATCTTTTGCCTAAGGAAGAATGGACAAAATTTAACGATTATTTAGCTAAATGTGTTAAGTTAAACTGATTGGAAATAGCTTGCAGGCAACAGATTGGCTTAGGGATTTATTTAAGTTAAGCGATGCTTCACACGTACAATTTCGAATTGAAAAGATATAAAGGATGTTAAGTTTATAAGAATTAAGATTTGGAAAGCCGTTATAAGGATTTGCATGGAAATTCAACCAAGGGGAAGTGAGGAAGTCACTTAACAATGTTAATAAGTGTAATTTTAATAAGGTTATGATTTTTGTTTGTTTGTTTGTTTGTGTGTTTTGTTTGTGTATAATTTTGTGAAACTTAATAAAAAAAATGGGGGGGGGAGGAATCTTTTGCCTAACATGGGACTCGAACCCGCAGCCCTCATGCCCTACCTGTTGAGCCAGCACTCCACAAACTCGGCATCCCAGGTGTCGGGTACAAGTCCAATCATCATTCCTGGCCCTGCGAGCGAGGGATGCTGGGAGTTGTAGTCCAGCGACAGCTGGGGTACCCAAGGTTGAGAAGCACTGGACTGTGCAACCTCCAACCAGGTCTCCTGGTGGGAATTCAGTGGGGATTGGGAATCACAGCTCTCCCGGCTGGGGCTGGTGGACGCCGAGGGAAAAGGACCTCAGGGCAGTCCGATTGGGAGAAGTGGAGACTTCCGGTGCCAGGGAGTGGAGTGTAGTGGTTAGAGCAGCCTTTGTCAGCCTTGTGCCCTTGGACTGCAGACACCGTCAGCTCCAGATAGCGCACCTGGCAGGAGTTGGTGTACGTTGTAGTCCCAGCAATATCTTGAGGGTGCCAGGCTGGTTAAGTCTGGAGAAACTCCTTCTGAAATACTCAGCCTTGAAGGTCATACTCTTTCACCTACCTCACAAGGCAGTTTTGAGGAGAAGGGAGGGACCATGAATGCTGCCTTGGAACTAACTTGTAGGAAAGTTGTGATATACATAAGCTGAATGCTGTGATGTATGTAACATTAATTGTCCATGGAAGTCCAGAATTTCAATTGATTTAGGATAGTTTCCTTGAAAATCCATTGGAGTTTATGGAATGATTTAAGGGCCTGTCCCAAATATTTTAATGGCATGTTAGGGAGATTGTTCCAGAGAAAGTGTCTTGGAGTTGTAATCACAAACCAAATAAGTGCCCCTGCGTTCCAGCCCTTTTATAGTACTCGTATGAGTTCATTTGCCTTATTGCTATCTCCATTAAGAACGTGTAGCCACGTGGTAAAATACTGAGGTCAGATATCTTACATATCCAGCAATATCAAAAATAACAAGAAGCAAGTATTGGTCTTCTGCGTCTGGCATGCCCATGAATCTTGTTCCAATGCCATAGCATGCCAAAGTGATGTAGTGTAAGAACCTTATTTCAAATAATACTACATGTCATCAATAACAACTTAATACCTCAAGATGGCTGATCTTTATATTCTAGCAATTTGACCAATGTTGCCACACTGTGTGCATGCTGCATATAACTATGGAAAAAATTTCCCACCTCCTTTTTTATGCTGTCATAAAATAGAAGAAAATGAGTTGGTGTGTTTAAATAGCATTATTTTCTGCTATGTTAAACCAGAAATGCTACTTGCTATTTAAGCTTATGAGTGGTCCTCAGTTTGGCATCCTGCTCCTTTTCCTGCCACCCCCAAAATAGATGCATTTGAATTTGTGTTGTGTCTTAGTAATAAATAATCCAGTAGTTACTCCATGTCTTCTGGGATTGTGCCCTTTTACCACAGTTTGAGACAAAATCCTATCCCAAACAAACTTTTCATTGCAGAATTTGCACAGAAGTAGATGTAGGCATAGCCCTTCTAAGACTTTGTCACCTGCACATCAGTAAACAATGTCTTCCACTATACCATTTTGTTTCTATAAAAAAAGAAACGTTTCTGTAGTATAAAATATCACAAAGAACAAACCTTGTTTACAACTCATGGTATGTCTGAAGTAAGGCAAACTATAGAGCTGGGTTTGGATGACACATTAAGCCAAATTATTACTCAGCCCTGAGGAGTGTAACAGCAGTATCTCCTCTTTGGGAACCTGTGCGTTTGCGCTAAGCCATGGTTTGTTGTGGCATTACGTGCAAATGAGTCCCTTTGTGCAAAAATACACAACTTCTGAGCAATTAGGAAACCGCAAGAATGGTTAGATCATGTAACACAGTTATTGTCCATGGTGGTATGGATATCACATAATTTAAAAATAAAATAAATAAAATACATTTACCGGTATGTAGTGAAAACTTACTAGTTTAATCTGTACAACACCAGAACTTGCATGTAATTCCAATTGTATGTGATTCAGAGTTTTCCTTAGCAATGAACATTCAATATACCTCTTGTACAATACCATAAAATTTTGCTCTGTATGTGCTACATGTATGGAGGAATGAGGCAACATAACTTGCATGTCTCATCATACTCAGTTTTCATCCACTCCTTGGCCTGCCTGCTGAACGCATGGGCGACTGAATGTCTTTAAAGTCATTCAGAGTTAATTGTATAAATCCAATTTCACTGGTGTGCTTGCTGAGTGTGCTAGGGTGTCATATGTACATAGCAATTCTAAATACGTTTAATTAGAAATAAGTCCTACTAAATTTAACAGGATTTATTCTGCAATAAATATGTTTTAAGATTGCAGCTTTTACCTCAGTTTCCTGTCTGTAAAGTGAGAATTACATCCTGCAAGCCTAATTTGAGCAAGTGCTATACCGTATAACTGAATGAAAACATCTCTGCCTTAGTTGTTCAGTCTGCATTGTTTTTAAGTCTACCTTTAATTGTTTTTGGACTTAAGAAAAACCTGTCTTAGCTGTTTTTATTATATATTTGTAAATTTCCTTAAGGGCCATGTAGAAGGGGATTCATTAATCAATTAATTAATAGGTTGACAGCTTAATACAAAATATACTTCCGGGGATCCAGTGCTCTGGCTATGTAGATTATGTCTTGTTGGTTGGTGACATGGGTTATTATTCTGCAGAATGTTTGCTATGTAGTGTTGTTCTACTGATCTCAAAGGACTTCTACAATTCTGGGGTGAGAAGTAAATTATGTCTTTAAATCATTTAGGCTTTTTCAAACACTTGGGGAGAATTGGCACAGCAACATCTTCTGGGATGTGTGAGGTTAGGATCCCACAGATCCCTAGCTGAGCTGGGAGGTTCCCAGTGGATTTGGGCTACACTTGCTTGGCTTGTTCATCCTTAGCTCCGCTGGAGATACACTGACATATCACCCCCATCTGTCTTAGCTGGATCCCATTTTACTGAGTTGAGCTCAGTGGATCTTAAACTGGTGTAAGCCTTGAAAAATGAGTTTTCTAGAGGCATGGTGGGGTCAGTACTGGAAAGGCTTGATCCTAAGCCCATTTAGCTCAGTTACGTGTCCTGGCAACCTGGGGTAAATTAAACCAGGAAAAAGAGTAGTGTAATTCAAACACAATTTTAAAGACTTGTTCCCCCTCTGCCAGGTTTAGGCGGGCTCTGCTAGCAGAAGCCCCGTTCCTGAATGGTGTTTGGATCCGGTGTAATTTTTGCACCAGCTTAACTGATGCCAGGCCTGCTATTTGCCAGCTGCTTGTGTATAGGATCGCTCACTTGGGCTTCTTCTCAAAATGGTTTTTTGTGTCTTATGAGTTATACTAATGGATGAATTATTACACACATTTTTAACAGTGAATTCATTGCAGAAGAAGGCAATGAGCAATTCTGGCAGTTTTTGGAAACGGTGAAAGAATTAACACTATACAGGAAAGGAGGTAAGTTGTGTTTGTTGTGTGTATCCAGACTGGCAGACTTTTCTGTAAATTGTACTGTGTAATAGTGTTAATAGTGTGCATGCTTTCAACCAGGAGTGGTTAACCTGGGACTCGCCAGTTGTTGTTGGTTTACAACTCTCCCACCATCCTTGACTATTACTGGAGCTGATGGGAGCTGTGGGGTTTTAAAAAATCTTGCCTTTAAGTTGTGTTTTAGGAAATTTTTATTCTTTTTTATGCAAACCACTTAGAGATTTGATTATATTAAGCAATAAAATATGTTATAGGAAAATAGTCCAACAACATCTGGAGAGTCACTTTAAATGCACAGTGTATTCTGCAACCTGTCCTTAGTAGCGGTTCACTTTCTGGTTTCTTCACATTAAAATAAGAACGTTGAGACAGTCCAAGACATGTTGATGCCTGAAGCAGAAAATCAGAATGATATCCTCCCTTCCAAAAATCCACTGCATAAAGTAGGCTGCCTTGCCCTGGCTGATACCTGGACTTTGCAGTCAGCCACGGATTAGACTGATGGATAGCATGGACAGGTCCTTTTCAGTGGTGGGTCTGTACCTCTGAAACTTATTTCCTCAGCAGATATGTAGGGCCTCCTGTTCTAAGAAGAAGAAAAAAATCAGAATATTTTTATTTCAGTCTCTCTTATTCATCATGATATTGGAATTGCTGTTGCTCAATTTTTAGGGGTGTTAATGTGGTTTTCATGGATTCTGTAGGTGATTATGCCTTACAAAGTGGTATGTAGATGTAGTAAGTAAGTAAGTAAGTAAGTAAATAAATAAATAAATAAGCAAGCAATGGCTTTTTAAAATATTTGCCCAAACCTTTTTCATGCCCCCCCATCCTTATTTATATTCTGTACCATCTTCTTAGCTATCAGAGATCTTTTAAAAAAGATTTCTGATTTAAGCATCCCAACATTTGTTGGTGGGGAGGGGAAGCAGCATGAAGGAGGGTCTTGATTTTGGCCTTATGAGTGAGCCTTGCCACTTGGCAATTTCATAATGTCATATCCTCTTTTCCGTTCACCACATGAAGTTACTGATAAATGTGTAGGTACAGCATTTTTGTATCTATAATAACCCAGAGCTCTTTTCTGCAGCACATCAAAGGAGGCGACTGGAAGGTTTTGTTTCTGTTTGTAACAAACCATAGTTCCCCATTACCTTCAAACTTGGAGAAAAGTGATTTGCTTAAACGCTTGCTACTGAGAACAAACAAGAATCAAACAATAGTTTCAGATTCTTATTTACTAATTAGCTAAAACAATGTTCTCCAAGTTTAGATGTAGCAGTGAATCAAACATTGCATGCTAATTTTAATTGTGTCCAGTCATTTGGGCACATCACAACATTTTGTTTGTTTTGGGGATTTATATTCCTCCTTTAAATGCCCATGGTGGCTTCCATTAAATTAAGAAGAAGAAAAAAAATTCCACAGAAGGGGGCGTCTACACCTTCTGATGTTTGCTTTGTACAGGTTTGTGCATAACTCTAAACTATGGTTAGTGCACATCAAGATTTATAAACCAGCAGCACACCATGGCTTACAGGTGAGGTTTGTTCATGTTTAATAAACCATGGTTAGGCTGCTGCTATGGATTCAAATGATCTAATAAACTGTAGCTTAACATTAAGTGCGAATCACATCATGATATGGTCCTAGAGTTGCATACTGTTCTCTTTAGGTCATTGTTCCTCCTTGGTCACTCCCCATCTCCTGGGACTGGAGAGTTTTTCGCTGTCCCAAGCACTAAGAGGAAGGGAACAAGGTGCCACAGCTGGTCCTCTTGTCTCCATACTTACGTGTTATGGTGAATTAAAATATTTCCACCCAACCCCAATCAAACTGCCACACAAGCTGGCTGCCATTAAATATGGTTGTTACAGAATTGTTGTCTTTATAATCTTTAGTCCTTGGGGACTTGCCCAGGTGTTCAGTTAGGATGGCAGCCGTAATTGCTGTTTGTTAAAAGAAAATTATATGCATAACCACTCAGTGGAATAGCAACCTGTTTTCTGTCTTTTGTTTATCTGTACTAGTACTACTTTATTTTTTCCTTTTCCACAGCACTGTCTGTCTTGTCTTCCTCCATTTTCCTCTTCGCTTTTTCAACAACACAGCACTTTTTGCTTGTTAGTTCATAGGATTTCAGGCATTTACCTTAGCTTGGGCCATTTTATTTGGTAAAATGGTTAGTGATTAATACATAGTAATGCTCTCTGATGTATGGTTCAACTTCTGCACCACTCTTTTCAGATTGGCAAGAGAAACCAGTTCACAAGTCAATATACCTGCCCTTTGATGGACACTTAATAGCATGTTTTATGTTTAATTTGTAAGCCCCCAACTAGAGAAATTGTACTTTGTATTAATAAAAATTTTAGAATTGGCCAATCATCTGAAATCCTACAACTTTCTATATTCCAGATATTTTTATTTGCTAACACGTAATTGTAATTCAGTGATTTTGGGGACTAGATGTTAACATCTCACTTGTATTTCTTTTCCTTTTTTAATACAGTCTCGGAGCATTCTTATTACAACTTAATCCTGAAGAAAGCCGGACAATTCCTTTCAAATGTGCAGATTAATCTTTTGAAATTTTCTCTTTCCTTACGAGCACATTCCCCAACCATTCAGATGTTTCAGCAGGTGTGTAAAATGGGCTGGTACAAGCTAGGAATCTGGATATGGCTTTGGTTCACTTGCTAAAGAGGGGCTTTCAAAAATGGCTCCTCATTGTGGCTGTTGTCATACTGCAAGCCGTTCTCTTGCAGAAGCTTGCAGCATGGCTAAGAATGCTTTCTTCATGCTGCTGCAACCCTCCCTTCCAAAATGTTTTGTGGTAGCGTGATGGTCTGCGTGCTAAGCTGCTGTAGAACTGTAGTGCTGCATGGAAGGGAAAAAAGACCAGAGGGATGGATTTACAGTAGCATCCAAGTGGTGGTGGTCTTCAAAGCAGCCCTTAATCTCTAGTACAGTGGTGCCTCGCAAGACGAAATTAATTCGTTCCGCAAGTTTTTTCGTTTTGCGGTTTTTTTCATCTTGCGAAGCACGGTGTCGGAAAAGTTTTGGAAAAGCTTCAAAAATCACCAAAGTCTTCAAAAACCTCAAAAAAGGCTACCACACCGCGTGCTATGAGTTGCTCCTCGAAGTCAAGTCGCAACTGTATTAACGGTTTTAAGAAAAAGGAAACAAACTTGCAAGACGTTTCCGTCTTGCGAAGCAAGCCCATAGGGAAAATCGTCTTGCGAAGCAACTCAAAAAACCAAAAACCCTTTCGTTTTGCGAGTTTTCCGTCTTGCGAGGCATTCGTCTTGCGAGGTACCACTGTAGTGTTGTTGATATTGGGAGGACTGGTCTGGAGAAAAACACTATTTGCTTTACATACATATGACCTCTTCAGGTGATATCCATCTGCAGTATATAGTTCAGTGTGAACGCAGAAGCAAATCTCAAATCAGTCCCATGCCATAGAGATACTGGCCTGGCTTGCATGTAGTGCTGAGCGAAACCATGGCTCCCAAAGAGGACATAATGGCTGCTTTGCTCCTCCTTGTCATTATGATATTGTGCTGTGTTGACCCAAGTCTCTTGCAAGACAAACTGCAAGCTGCAAACAAAGACCTAGGAGTTTGTGGTTTGGATGTGAAAGCTAAACCACAAGCATGGATTTGGATGTCATGCTAAGCCAAAGCACAGCTTAGTACATTGGCAAAACAACTTTGGAGAAGAAAAGCTTCCATGATCTCCTCTCTGGGAGCCTGCCCATTTGCAGTAAGCCATGGTTTGGCTTAATGTTATGTGTGTAAGACAACAATGAGTGATCCAGGAAGACTCTGTATTATAATAAACACATGGTGTCCCAGTTCATTTCTTCATTTCTGCCCACTAATGGGGTGTGTGCAGAGTTCAGCCCCCTAGATTACAGGTTGTCCACATGTGCTTTAGAACTAACAAATTCCCTGTAATGTCTAAATGGGAGACTCTCTCCCCACCCCAACTATAGTTAGTTAAAACAAAATATGGTCAAACAACTCACCTGGCTCAACAGAAAATGCTGCAAACTTGCACTTACTGATGTGAAAAAGGAAGCTGTATCCTATTGCTGTTGACACCAAAGCTGAGTCTGATCTTAAAGTCGGTATTTCTGAGGGTATTTTTGGAAGTAGAAGAATAGACATGGTAACTATGAATTTGCCTATCGGCAATTTTATAAAATCAGCTTATACTTTATAAACTAGTTTAATAAAGGGTGTCCCTGTCATGTGAAGTAGGCACATGTTTCTGCAAAAGTTTGTATTAAAACTGTCCAAAGATTATGTATTTTGACCTCAACTGGAGTTGGGAAATGTGAGAAAAGATGATAGCTTCCCTGTTTACTTCTGTTATTTCCAAAAAAGGTGTGTTTTGTTATCTTAATAAAAAAAGAAAATTGATTTCTAAAACATCCAAATAACTGTTAATGGTGGGCATTCTGAGATAGGATACATTGGTGTTACTTGTAGGGCTCCAATCTTTTCATTATTTTCTCCTCACATACTTGGTACTTAGACGCACAATGTGATAGCAGCTGATGAGCTGTTTTAATCAAAGGAAGGTGCATTACTTTTAGGATGAAATGCAATTACACCAGCTGGGTTGAGTGTAATTGTTGAAATATTAGATTGCAGCTGATGAGCCGCCACCGAAAGGTTGCAGTGCATTTGTGGTTATCCATGGGAAGAGCACCTGTAAGACTAATGAAATTTGGAAGCTTCTGAAGAAAGCTGCTACAAGGTAAATATAGTGAGCTATTTTGAACGAACAGTTCTTAAAGCTTTTGTTCCACAGCATCACATTTTTATTTGTTTTGGCAGCACACATTTACCTTTGTACCTGGATATTGGGACTCAATGATACATGTTGGTCAAAGATGCCACTTTGAGTTGCAGCTGTTGCTTTATCTCAGGCGCCTGGGAGAAGTGATTGTCTGCAATCCTTCTTCCATATGAATTTTACATTTCAGGCAGTGCATGTCAGTTCAGCTCCATTTCTTGCATGATGAGCTCCATTTCTTGGTCTGCTGCCACCTTCATCCTATCAGGTGGCTTCCCCTGACACTCCAAGAGTTCTGATTCTCTGATTCTGCAAGAGAGTGTTGAGTTCTGCCCATGGAACTGTGTGGGATTGCCACATAACAGCTATTATTTTCTTTTTTAAAGATTGGTGGAGCTTTTAAAACCACGAGAGAAGTAAGATGTTTCTGTGAGATACTACACATTGCACCTTCTCATTTAGAAATATTAGCCAGGCTGTCTAGTGCCTGCTCCCTGCCGCTAATGAAATTTGGCAATTTTCAAACTAGCTGACTAACTTTTCTCTGACCCAAGTGGTCACGTGTGTGGTTCTGACACAGATTATATGGATACAGGATTATACCTGTGGGATTACCACGCACATTATCACGCACATTGAGACAGAATGTGGCTGATATGACATTAACAGATGCGTTATGGAAAACCAGGCTAGTTTGAAACCAGCCTCATATAACCAACATGCATAAGTCAAATTAATGCACTTCCCCTTACCTTGGGAGGAGATCTTTCTGAGAAGCTCTGTGTGTAAAGAGGTTTGAGCTGGTTGTTCCAGCTCAGCCACATGGTTCTCACCAGCCACTCCTGAGTTCCTTTACAGCAGGGGTCTGCAACCTTTAAGACAAAAAGAGCCACTTGGACCCGTTTTCGAAGAAAAAACAAACTGGGAGCCGCAAAACCATTGCGACATTTAAAACAAATATATCTCCGGAGCCGCGATCTGACAGCGGGCGGGAAGGTGACGTCGGGACGGTGCGTGACTAACGCACGCACCGCCCCCATGCGACGTCACAGCCAGTACAGCGCCCGCCACAGTGGGGAGTGTCGGGGCGCACAATGCGCCTCCTCCCCTCGCTAGTATCCGCCCCGGAGCCGCGGCAAAGGTGTAAAAGAGCCACATTCGGCTCCGGAGCCGCGGGTTGCAGACCCCTGCTTTACAGTAATTTAGGAACTTTCACCACTTTGTAAGCTAACTTTCACTGCCTGTGCAACTTCTGACTGATGTCTGGAAAAGCACATGGACCTAACCTTTGAAGAGTTTGTAAGTAAACCAGTTTTTAACTTATAAACGTGTGGTCCATTCCTATGCTGGAACGGAAATTTTGGAACTCACTTTTAAAGGTCTAACAGCTTATATTTCCATGCTTTGCTTTGCTGCATATTTTGTGACATTAAATCTCTGCTGGGGTTCTCTCACCACAGAGTACTTGCCCCAAATTTGGATCTTGGCATCCATAAATTATCCTTTCTATATATATTTTCCACCAACAATATCCAGCTAAGTCCTACACAGAGTAGACCATTTCAGTCAAACCTTAGCCATGTCCATTAATTTCTGTAACCATCCTCTGAATAGAATGTAATATTGAATGCAATCCATAGATATACATGATATACATTTGCACGTGCACACACACAAAAAGTGACCTTGATATGCACTGGCTTCTGGCTCTCTACTTGCTTGCAACATTTGAAGGCTACTTTGGCTGCAGTGATTAGGTGCATTATTTCAGCCCTTCTGATCTTTCCCCAGATCTGAAGACAATGGTGTTTGATCCCATTGTCTGCCAGCCTACATATAATTGATGAGAACTGATACAGACTTCAAAGCATATGCATGCCTAGATTTCTTTGGCTGAACTTCAGCATGTTGTAAGGAACATTACCCCTAGTGTCCCTTAAACTTTAGTTACTTTGGTAGGATAGAAGCACTGTGTATGCTATGAAAATGAACCTTGTGGCTTGTTCCCCCCACCTTGCTCTGCTCTCTGTGGATATCCTGCTAGCAGAATTAGCCCATAAATTGTGAGATTAACAAACTACACATAGTTTAAAATGGCACAGGATTGCAAAGTCATTAAATTCTCATAGTCAACAAATTCTTGTTGTTTACAAGGCGTACACATTATGCATAGGATTTTGGCTTGCATAGGAGTAAGTTCCACCAGAATGGGATGAAGCTACATGTATGTTTTGACTTCTGGTCATGGTGAGAGTATTGCTACTTTTTCATGAAACAAAGCATAAATTCAACTAGATCGTGAACTACCCATGTCATCTTTAGTGATTGCATTCCCTTTGGTCTAATAGCTACCATGAACGGTACTAAATAAAAAGTCTGCATGTGCTGGATAATTAAAATAGCATTCAGTGCTTTGTGCTTGCAGCTGTGTAGCTTTTTAATCTGTGTCTTGATAAAATGGCTGATGCTGAGTTGCATCTTCAGCTGGAAACTAACTTAGCTTGCTCTGCAACCAGTTTTAGCTACTGTGATGTCCTTATCTTAGTCTGAAATCCTATATCAGGCACCCCCAAACTTGTCCCTTCAGCTGTTTTGGGACTACAGTTCCTATCATCCCTGACCACTGGTCCTGTTAGCTAGGGATGATGGGAGTTGTAGTCCCAAAATAGCTGGAGGGCTGAGTTTGGGGATACCTGTCCTATATGGTACTTCCTTATCTGAGAGGAAGCCCCATTGGACAAAGTGGGTTTTACTTCTGAGTAAAGATATATTGGATTGTGTTACATACTTTTGTCAATTGTTCAGTAACCAGGCAGTGAAGTCTCTCCCATCCTGACACGCTCAAATTAAGTGATTCCTTTTAAATTGACAAATTATTTGTTCTTAATCCAAGGCCCAAGCCATATCTGTTCAAAGGAGATCATAAATTCCCTACGCTTAATGAGACCGGCCCAGTAGTGATCCTTTATGCCGAAATGGGTACAAAAGACTTCGCTACATTTCACAAAGTTTTGTCTGAACAAGCACAAAAAGAGGAAATTGTTTACGTTCTTCGACATTTTGTCCAGGTAAGTGTGTGTGCAGAAGGGATATAGTTAACTGCAATTGAATTAAAGTATGTTTAAACCTTTCCAAATGTCCACGAAGCCCCGTTGTTGCATACTTTGTTGTCAGTTTCAAAGCTTTTCAGCCACAGTTTGCCACAAAAGGGGAACACTGGGGCTTTTGGCCTTGTGCCATACTTATGGGTTTCCTATATATTCCTTCAGATATAACACAGTACATTGAAATTAACAGGAAAATGACTGGCTTCAGATGAGCCTACAGTCAGCCACCGGAGAACTGATATATCTAGTAACAATAATAATAATAATAACAACAACTTTTATTTATATCCCACCCTCCCCAGCCGAAGCTGGGCTCAGAGCGGCTAACAACAGTAAAATGATAAAACATTCTAAAAGGATGTTGTAAGGAAAGTAACAGGTGGCGTTTTATTGAAAATGATCATTTTTCCTTCACCCCCATTGTTTTTAAGTTCCCATTGTGGGTGGCCAGATTCAAAAGAGGACAGGGTTCCTGTGCCTTTCATATTATAAAACATCTGCTACAGCTCCCACTTCTGCACAGCTATTAAACTACTGTCTTCTTTTGCATCTGTTTGCCCTATTAGTGAAGCACTTCCTCCAGAATGTTATTTACAGTATGTCAGAATTCTTCCCCTGTACAAGCACAGACTGCAAACCACATGCATATACCGCATCAAGCATCCTCCAAGTTAATATTGCATTAATTGGATCCTGACATTCAGTCACAAGGCCTAACTCTGATGTGAAGTCGTTGTTGTTTTTTTAATTGAAGTCAACTA